>NC_047091.1:65822245-66145995 GCF_902459505.1 Geotrypetes seraphini | reverse complement strand
AATTCGTAAAAATTTTATTATGCACTATTTTGATCATTTTAGTTTCTCTAATTATTGGCTTTTAACTTTTTTAGTTCTATTCAACTTCTTTTATTGGGTTTTTTTTAACTATTGTAAACCACATAGAACTTTACAGCCTTCCGTTATATTACATTACATTAGTGATTTCTATTCCGCCATTACCTTGCAGTTCAAGGTGGATAATAAACTGATTATCATTATTGAAAACTTGAATCGTAAACTTGTACTGAAATTGTGGTAAATCCAGTGCAAAATCGTAACCTGTTAACTGTATACTATGTATGTTTAACCTGTAACCCATTCTGAGCTCTTTGGGAAACGGGAATAGAAAATGAATTAAATAAATACAACTTCCACTGCCTCAGGTAAATACTTAAGTTGTGAGCCCTCCAGGCACAGGGAAATACCTGTTGTACCTCAATTTAACATACTTTAAGCTTTCAAAGAAAGGTGTGTAAACTACGTCCAAAATACGTGCTCTCCTGCGAATTCGCAGTTTACGGACTTGCTTATTCGCAGTCTGCTCAGACCGCCTCTTCCTGTAGTAAAGTCAGGCTACACCAATCAGGAGCTGCGTGTCAAAGCAGCTCCTGATTGGTTTAGCCCGACTTTACTACAGAAGAGGCGGTCGGAGCAGACTGTGATTTTCTTCTCCCAGCTGTCCACTCCTGCCTCTCCAGCTGCCCTCTCCTGCCTCCCCTGTCTTTTGACAGGTGAAAAACCGTATTTGCAGTTTTTCGAGATTCACAGGGGTTCCTGGAATGGAACCCCTGCGAATTTCAAGGGAGTACTGTACATTAAAATGTAAAAAGTCAGCACTGTCCTCTTGATGCATTAATTTTTCAGCAGTTCACACCCTCCCCTTCATTCCCACACCACCACTTCCATGAAAAGCCAGCTAAGGTCCTTACCCAATCCCTGCCCCCAGCTCCAGCACATCCTTGCCATCCATCTGGGGCAGAAGAGAGAGGATTTCTGGCTTTTCCTCCTGTGACAGGGTCTGGGCACTGGAGTCCAACATCATCTCTTCCACTGTGGCACTCTGAGAGTGCTCCTGCCAGAAGCGGGTCATCGTCTGGCGGATGTGTGCTGTGTGGGGACAGGGGTAAAAGAGAAAGTTAGTGAAACTCTAACCTATGTGCGACAGCCATAGATTGCCCAACATTCTCTCCTGCCCATTTGTTTTCCTTTTTTGAGCAGAAAGTGAGGCAGTTCCCTGCCCAACAAATTCAAAGGAAAAAATTGTTAAAATATTTTAAATTTGTATTTAATGCCACAGAATGGGCTGGCTCAGTGACTCATTGAAATCTGTTGACAGATGTACTGGGATGGGGAAGGAGAGGAAAGCTGAAATCTACTATTTATAATAAGCTGTAAATTCATTCAAGCGTGGTACAATATTTAAATTACACACTATACAATGTGGCATCTCCACACATCACACCCACTCTATGACATGGCTCCTCCCTTTAAATTGCCTATAGAGACACTATATGAAACAGTTCCAAAGGCCTTCCTTGGAATATTCTATAGCATCATTCTATATAAGTGTGACATTGAGGCCCATAGGGAATGGGCCAGAGCCCAAATGAATAGGTCTGATGGAATAAATATTGAGTACAAATCTGTGCTCATTTTCAGCATGGATATATGTTTCTTACATTTTAAAATCAATGATCTTGATACAAATTTTATTCCAAAAAATTACATATATAAGGTGCAGTTCAATAATCCAAAATGATACACAATAGGTTTATTGTGGTGTGGACCCGACACGGTCCGTGTTTCAATCAAAGGTGACCTTCTTCTGGAGTCCAGTGCGCTGAAAACCATAAAGATAGCTAAAAAAAATACCGTGTATTGGTGAGCGTTGCTGAATGAGAGTAGCCACCTAGTCCGCAGAAAAACTTTTTCATTAAGTACAGTTTTGATGTCATTCCATAACTTTTTGGGCTCTCTGTCTCCTGTATCAAGCAAGGCAAACCTTGTGTTTAGTTTTATCCAATAGTCTGATGGAATGTTTTCAATGTCATCTTTTGGGAGGTCTCTAATGATCTTCTTGCAAAGCTTCTCCTTGATCTTGCATGTCAAAAGCTTGTGGTCACTTCCACAATCAGAAGAGAGAGATCAACGGAGAAGGACATTCTGTTTGGGAAGATCAAAGGAACCAGACAAAGAGGGCAACCTGCAATCAGATGGCTGAACACGTTGAAAACAACCATGGGGATGTTGCTGGAGGACCCTTCTGGACTAGCACAAAACCGATTTCTTTTTAGATCTGCAATTCATCAAGTCACTAGGACTCGAGCACTCAATGGCACTTAACAACAACAAATAGTGACCATGATTGGCCACCATAAGGACGGACTACTGGGCTAGATGGACCATTGGTCTGACCCAGTAAGGCTATTCTTATGTTTTTATATTCCAATAAAAACTGCACAGGTCAAGGAACAATACAGCCATAGGCATCTCTACAAGGTGGCAAGGGTGGCAAGTGCCACTCCATCCAAACCAAGCAACCCATAAGCTGCATAGTATAATGCAGCATCTCGCCTCTCTCAAACCTCCCCTTCTGCTGCCCTCGATCCAGGTTGGCGGGTAGGAAACAGAGGATAGGGGTGAAGGGCCACTACTCGGACTGGAGGAGGGTCACGAGTGGTGTTCCGCAGGGTTTGGTGCTCGGGCCGCTGCTATTTAATATATTCATAAATGATCTAGAAACAGGGACGAAGTGTGAGATAATAAAATTTGCAGACGACACCAAACTATTTAGGGGAGCTCGGACTAAAGAGGACTGCGAGGAATTGCAAAGAGACTTGAACAAACTAGAAGAATGGGCGACAAGATGGCAAATGAAGTTCAATGTTGAAAAATGTAAAGTATTGCATGTGGGAAGCAGAAACCCGAGGTACAATTATACGATGGGAGGGATCATATTGAATGAGAGTACCCAAGAGAGGGACTTGGGAGTAATGGTGGACACATCAATGAAGCCGACAGCACAGTGCGCAGCGGCCGCTAAGAGAGCAAATAGAATGCTAGGTATAATCAAGAAGGGTATTACAACCAGAAAGAAGTTATCCTGCCACTGTATCGGGCGATGGTGCGCCCACATCTGGAATACTGCGTCCAATATTGGTCGCCGTACCTTAAGAAGGATATGGCGTTACTCAAGAGGGTTCAGAGAAGAGCGACACGACTGATAAAAGGGATGGAAAACCTTTCATACACTGAGAGATTAGAGAAACTGGGTCTCTTTTCCCTGGAGAAGAGGAGAATTAGAGGGGATATGATAGAGACTTATAAGATCATGAGGGGCATAGAGAGAGTAGAGAGGGACAGATTCTTCAAACTTTCAAAAAATAAAAGAACAAGAGGGCATTCGGAAAAGTTGAAAGGGGACAGATTCAATACAAATGCCAGGAAGTTCTTCTTTACCCAACAGGTGTTGGGCACCTGGAATGCGCTTCCAGAGGACGTTATAAGGCAGAGTACGGTACTGGGGTTTAAGAAAGGATTGGACAATTTTCTGCTGGAAAAGGGAATAGAAGGGTATAAATAGAGGATTACTACACAGGTCCTGGACCAGTTGGGCTGCCGCATGAGCGGACTGCTGGGCAAGATGGACCTCAGGTCTGACCCAGCAGAGGCATTGCTTATGTTCTTATCTCCCCCTCTCTCTCAAACACCTCTCTGATGCAACTTCAGCTTTCCATGCTGGCAGGATCCACTAGCAGAGAGAATGTGCTAAGGCAGGCCACAAGCAGCGTATTTGACTTGCTACAGCTTCTAGTGACCAGTGCAAAAAAAAAAAAAAAGTTCTAAGGAAGCTGGGTGTAAGGTAGGGTTGAAGGGAAGGGGGAGATGCTAGATAGATGGCATGGGATAGTGGTTAAGAGAGAGAGAGGAGGAGATGCCAGATGAAGTGTAGGGGGGAGAGAGAGAAATGCTGGACAATGACTGGGAGATTTGGAGGAAGGGAAGAAAGAGATGCTAGAACTGATCCCAGAAGAAAGAATGAGAGATGCTGGACCACTGGGAAGGCATGAAAGAAGAGAGACGAGACAAGGAGATGCTGAAGGTTGAGGGCAAGTGACAAGAAGATAGTGAGAAGGTGAGCAGAAACTGGATGGAATTTGAAGGAGGGAGGAAGAGGAACAGAGAAGAAAAAGGAAAGGATTTGGAAGAACTGTTACTTGGTAATTGAGTGGGAGAACAAGGCAGAACAGGAAATTATGGGTGGGAGCAATCAAATGGAAATTTGGAGGGAATAAGAAGAATGACTAGGGGTTGTTAGATGAGCTGGGGCGGGGCCTTGGGCACATGGTCGGGTTGGGCCCATGTGCCTCAGGCCCCGCCCCCAGGAGGGACCTAAGGCTCCCGGGCCTATTCTGATTGGCCCAGGTGCCTTAGGCCCCACCAGTAGGCGGAGCTTTGGGACGGATGGGCCAATCCGGCCTCATTCCGTCATTGGCTGCCTGCCGGACAGGCGGGTTTGGCTCCCGTCTGTCCGGCCAACTATACAAAGGTACGGGGAAGGGGGGTGGGGGTGTCGTGAGGGTCGGCCAGGGGGGTCGCGGGTCGGCTGGGGGGGCGGTCGGAGGTTCTTGGGGGGGGCAGTCGTTGGGGGGGAGGGGGGTTTGCGTCGAGGGCAGGAGGGCCTAGGATCCCTCCTGCCCGTAATGTAGTGCGGGGTGGGGGGTAGGGGGTCGCCATGGCCAGGAGGACTTGGGCTCCCTCCTGGCCCGATATTGTCGGGGAATTGGGGAGTCGGCGGGGCAAGAGGGCTTGGGCTTCCTTTTGCCCCGATCGTGTCGGGGAGTCGGGGGGGCAAGAGGGCTTGAGCTCCCTCTTGCCCCGATCGTGTCGGGGGTGCCGCGGTTGGCTGGGGCAAGAGGGCTTGAGCTCCCTCTTGCCCCGATCGTGTCGGGTGTCGGGACCGCCAAGAGGAAGCAGCAGGACACCGGTAGGAGCTTCTACATGATGGGGGGGGGGGGGTCGGGAGGCTGTGGGTGTGCGAGCGGTCCTTCGGGGTGGGGGTGCGGGTGCGTGCAAGCAGTCCTTCGGGGTGGGGGTGCGAGCGCGAGCGGTCCTGCGGGGGGGTGAATCGGATGTCGGGGGGGAACTATGTAAAAAAAATTTTGTACAATGCACTCACGAGTATAACGTGCAAGAGTATGCGCGGTACGTAAAAACCATGTATAACGCGTGCGTTATATGCAAGAAAATACGGTAGTCATCAGGCTTGATGAGTCTCGGCAAGCTCTCCGTAACAGCTTGGATTTTGGCTCCAGGCAGACAGCATACCTCTCGTGACATCATGTCTGGTCTGCATATGGACGCTTCTGTACCCTTCAGAAGGGAATCGCCTCCTAGTGGTTACGGATTCAGTACTTTTTGGGATTTCAAGCTCTGGTCCTTCCTCTCCTTGGGTTGCTCTCATCTCCTCCACTTCCAGGACAGCATACTGGTTCTTCAGTTCAAGGGTGGGGGTAGTCACAGTACCAATCTTGCAGTGTTCCGTAATCTGAATTCATCTGTCTTCCCTCAGCACAGCCTCTTCTTCCCCACTATTGGAAATCTTTGACACCTCATGAACCATTTCATCAATGTACATCTCATTTTCATGGATGTTTCTCAATCTTGCCACCTCCTCTCTCAGTTCTTTTACTTCCTTCATGAGGGATTCAAGCTGAAGACAGCTTGTACATGGAACTACTCCCTCTGCCTGGGTAACATTTTCTGTCTGCAAAGAGACAGAAGTTGTAACCTGAGCAACAGCTTTGGTGATACGATGTTTCCCAGTCATATTGTGGTACAGAAGAACTTACACCTAGAAGTAAAAAAAAGAATAGGGCAGAAAAATCCTACCAAATTAATGCCCTGTTTCAGAGGCAGACAGTAGTTCACAGGTTGCTATAAGTAAAGAAATGAACCAGGCTTACTGACGGTTAGGTACCAGACAAGCATTCCTCCCCTCAAGGGTCACCTGTGGAGTCTGATCTCTTTAAGAAAGTCCTCAAAGTCCAGAGAGAGAAGAAATGGAAAGGCAACCCCGCAAAAGCATTTAGAAGACCGGACACAAAAAGTTTATCAGATTGGGTCCAATCCAATTAGAAAAATACTAGAGAAAAATATATATATTTTTTTTTAATTTACTGTAATACCTTTTAAGGACGGTATGCATCTGCTTTGATTAAAGTTTCTTTCCTATCTTGGTATTTTGAAGAGTACAGAAGAAAATATAGCTCTATTTCTCCATTTTAATTTGTCAGCACTTTTTTTGTGATCATTTATTCTATGTCAAGTGAGGATCTGTCCATGTTCTCATGTGCAACTCAGTTGAAGGGTTCTACCAACATATAGTGCCTGTGTGGGAACCTGTAACAACCCAGCTTGTTCAATGTGCCAGTAGGTATATTGGTTCTCTCTAGGGCCCAATATAATGTCTTTTCATAAGTGGGATATTGCTGTTATAGTGTGATATGTTTCCTATATAGTTATATACTATATGGCCCTGATTTTGTAAACGGCATCCCGATTGTAAGCAGCAGTAGGCGTCCTACTGCTGTCTAACCCGCCAATCGGGATGAACGTTGTTTTGGTTTTTTTAAAGCTCCTGAGGCAGGCCGCTTACACTGACACACGTCTCCCTAGTCCAGCAGCAGACGCATACAATGTAGGCCAGCAAAATGCTAGCCTACATTGTGAGGAGATGCGGCACGGCCGCTAAGCTTATCGTTTAACGGCCGCAACTGCAGCCACCAGTTCCCCCCCTCCCCCCGAACGAACAAGGCAAAAGGGATGCCCAATTCCTCCTGCCGGAACACCCCTCCCCTGTAGATCACCAGCAGGTGGGTAGGTAGGGTGTGTTCCAGGTAGGAGGGATTAGGCATCCCTCTTGCCGCGTTCATTTGGGGGAGGACTGGTGGCTGCAGCCACGGCCGCTAAACTTATTGCGGCAGGGAGATCCCTTGCCACGATAAGCTTAGCAGCCCTGTCTACAACAACTCGATTATCTAACCGGCGTATGTAACATGGACATCAGTTAGAGAATCCGGTTCACTTTAGGCGGCCTTAAGCCCAATTCTATATAGGATGCCCATCGACTTCTGAGACCAGGCTATCCTGTAGAGAGTCTAGGCTTCCACATCTATGATGCTATTAATTAAAACAATGGCTCTACCAGGTAGTTGAAACTTGCTGGAGGGGAGGTTTCTTTACACATAGAAGGCCATGACGTTTTATAATTTAAAAAAGTGGGAGGGAGGAAGGAGGGATATGATGTACAGAAATGCTGCTATGGCTTGCTCCCCGCCTGTTGCCAGTTGCCACCCCAAATATTTGATTGGAGACACCACTGAATACATCCAAAGTGATAACTATGGCAGTGCTAAGGTAAGATCCCTAAAGGTACCTGCTCCATGGTTTACAGTTCACATCTGTTCAATTTATCTTAATTTCAGCTTAGAGGGTATATGAGACAGATTTGTAAAATCATGAATGAGGTGCAATACAGAAACAGGAAACAGTTTACTCTTTCGAATTAACGAGGCCTAAGGGACACAGCAAATTTAAAACAAGTTGGAGGAAGTATTTTTTACTTATGTAAATCAAGTTGTCAAATTTATTGCCGGAGGGATAGAAACATACGTAGAAACATAGATAAATGGTCCATCCAGTTTGCCCATCCCTCTCTAAGAGGATCTAGAATAGCTGGTTTTAAAAAAGGATTGGACAAGCCCCTGAAGGAAAAGTCCATAAACCATTATTTAGCAGACACTGGCAATTTGCTGGGAATGACCTGGCAGAAGTGGCTGCACTTTTTGCCATCAGATGCAAGATGTTAGTCTAAATGGACCTTTGATCTAAAAACAGAAGAAAAGTTAGGCAAGGTCAGAACCAAGTCCATGCAGTCCAGAATTCTGTCTCCTACAGTAAGCAGCGCGGCATATCTTGTGTTGATGTTCCTGTACTGCAAAGTAACACTGAAGAACAAGTCCCTGGGCCTGACTTTGAAAAGTAATGGGCTGTGCAAGTGGGTGTGGAATGCTAGAAAGGTAATACTATACTGTATTAAAAAGCACTGTTGTTACTTGGTAGGGAGGGGAAATTATTTCAGGCTCGTGCAGCTCCACCCAGTACTTACCATCTGTCAAGCTGCCTGGTGCCTCTGACGTCATAGCGCTCTCTTCCTTGGAAGGATCCTTATTGCAGGAAAAACACTAAAACACGTCCCCCTTCCTCTCCAAAATTATCAAAAGACAATCCTCTTTAAAATGAATAAATATTCAGCAGCACAAATACACACATTTAAAATTAAAGTTTTATAGGCAAAAAATGAAAAAGAGGCTATAAAAGGAGCGATGAATTTAAAAATATCTTATTACGGTGTGAATGGCCACCCTGGTCCTGCTGAAGCTGCGGCTATGCTTGTTGTGACTCCTGCCTCTTGGCCTCATTCGAAATAAATAAAATACTTCCACGATACAGGAATCAATATATACACACACGAGCCTCTGGCCTCATACCCGCTTAAATGGCTCCCTCTGACGCAGCTGCCAGCCTTTGTTGACATATCCTCCCTTCTGACCCCGCCCACTTCCCTGAAAGGGACTGGGGAGGGCGGGGCTAGAAAACCGCGCTCCGCCCCACCGATTTTCGATTGGCAGGAGTAGTATGGAAACATGTTCCCATCTCTTCCCTTCTCAAGAGTACGTAGGACAGAGGAGGTGGGGCATGTAAAAGAGGGCGCCTGCCGATTGGCTCAAGGTCAGAGTAAATGGCTGCTAGCGATACGGAGAATTGCTGAAGTAAGACGGTCCGAGGCTCCACGTTGCACTAACCCGGTTGAAGTTAAAGGGCCAAAGTCTTAAAGGGGCCGTACACGTAACTCTAGGGGCAAAGGACCCGAGTTCAACTGCCAAGTCATCCAGCCCCAACATTTCAACTTGAAAGAGCTTGCTCAATATTGGGGGTGCACTGGTACAGGACCAAGCTCTACCCCCCCCCCCCCAATGAATGTCAAATTATGCCCCAAACCCTGCACCTTCAGTTCTGTATCACAAACTCCACATTCCCCAGCATTGGAGCTCTTATCTCACACAACCGGTCACACAAAATAATTCAAATTGTGATTATCACCTCAGAAACAGAACATGCTCCTTCCACTGCCTGATACTTTGATTAAATCAAAAGGGCTTTTGTTTGTGTTGTGATCTATAGCGGTGGTCCCCAAACCTGTTCTGCATTGCATGGAAATCTAACTCATGAATATTCATCTCAGATATCCTGAAACCCTGACTGTTTAGGGTTGCCCGAGGACAGGTATAGAAATCACTGCTCTACAGGATGTAGAGACCACTAATCCTGGAGGAACTTACCAAACCATTCAGCTCTAACTCACTTATGGAAAGACAGTGCTTTACACAGAGCCTTAGGACACCAATATATCCACTACTGGGAAACTATTTATTTAATTCGCTTTCTATTCTGTCCTTCCCAAAGAGGTCAGAACAGGTTACAGGATAACATACATACAGTTAACAGGTTACAATTTGCCATAGTTATAGTACAAGGTTGTTGTTTTTCCAGTACAAGTTTTTATCCTAACTCGACACATACTAAGGATCTAATATCAATATACATAATATAAGTTTACAGGTTAAATTTGTCATAGTTACAGTGCTCCCTTACCCCTGGAATCCTCGACGTCATCTGCAGCCAAATAAATGCATGGTCAGAAATCCCTGTAACAGATTCTTAATCAGACTCTCAGCCAACCTTTTGGCTTCCCTGGGCCACACTGGCCGAAAAAAATTTTCTGGGGCTGCACAAACACTGCAGCAAGACAGAGGAGAGAGCTGGCAATACGGTAAACACCCGGGGGGCAGCAGAGGAAAACACTGCATCGCCCTCGACCAGGGCCGCACAAAATACTTCATGGGGCCGCAGGTTGGACACCCCTGCAACATGCTAGCAGAATCCTTCACCGGACCCTCACCTGATACAGAATAGGGGACCTAAAAAAACATGCAAACTGAAATGGAGGACCCCCAAGAAAGTCAGATTCCATAAGTAGTGAAAAAACTATTAAAAGAAACAGAAATGTACTCTGCTACATACAAAAAAAAAAAAAATAGAAAAGATGTACATTTCCCCTAAAGTGGATACATTCTCATCCTTAAAATGTGAAAGGAAGGAGGTTGGAGTAGGAAGGAAGAAGGAGCTGTTTTAATGTATAAAATAGTAATGGTGCACATGGCATTGACTTTGTGGATGTTGATTTATTTTGTTGTCTTGAGTATATTGTGCTCACCGATAAAATGTTTGAAACTAAAATGTATTTACAATATTTGTTTTATTTTCTACCTTTGTAGTCTAGGTACTTTTCTAATTGGGTTGCTCCCAATCTGATCCACTTTTTTGCCTTTCTATTCTCTCTCTTTTTGTCCTTCTTCCCTTCCTTCTCTATATCTACCTGGCATCTATCTTTTAATGTTTATTTTACACTTTTCTCTGCCTCTATATTTACTCACTTCTCCCTCAATATTCGTGGGGGTTAGGGGCAGAGCCGGCCCGCGAATATTAAAACCACAAATAATATTTGGGCCAGTTCTGACCCACCACCCGCCTTCCCCCGGACTCCTGGACCTTACCTTAAGCCCTCTGAGATTCCCCGGAACCTTACCTGGTGGTCTAGCGGGCTTTTGGGGCAGAAGCGATCTTCCTACGCTCTTGCCCCTTACAGATCACTCATAGGAAATGGCTGCCGTGAGCTCCCATTGTAGTCTCGATCACCAGGTAAGGTTCCGGGGTGTCTCAGAGGGCTTAAAAATAGCTCCCCCCCCAAATTAAAATCTATTTTAAAAAAATCATGAATAACCAAATCTGCGGATACTGAAACCGCAGATTCAGAGGGAGAAGTGTGTATATGTTTTCCCCTCCCTTTCTCACACCCTCAATCTCTTTTTTACCTCTCATCTCCCTTTCGGCTTTTCTCATCTCCCTCTTATTCTCTCTCCAGCAATCCCATTGCCCCTGCTATCTTTCACCCACTCCCTAGCCCCCATTTTCATCTTCTGTACTCAATATTTCTGGTTCTCATCCCCTCATCAGCCCCAAGTTCACCCCTGTCTCTCCTCCCTTTCCTGATCAATTTCTTTGACTGGGTGACCAAGAATTGGATAGAAGGAGTATGCTAGATGTGGTGTATTTAGATTTTAGCAAAGTCTTTGACAATGTTCCACACAGGCATCTAATAAATAAACTAAGTGCCCTCAGGATGGGCTCCAAAGTGACGGACTGGGTCAGGAACTGGTTGATTGGAAGGCGACAGAGGGAAGTGTCAATGGAAATCTCTCTGAGGAAAGGGATGTTACCAGTGCCTCAAAGCTTTG
Organism: Geotrypetes seraphini; assembly: GCF_902459505.1. Classification (NCBI taxonomy): domain Eukaryota; kingdom Metazoa; phylum Chordata; class Amphibia; order Gymnophiona; family Dermophiidae; genus Geotrypetes; species Geotrypetes seraphini. The sequence continues at coordinate 66,134,572 of NC_047091.1, read as the reverse complement.
GTTCTTGGGCCTGTTCTTTTTAACATTTTTGTAAGCGATATTACTGAAGGGTTGTCATGTAAGAATTGCCTCTTTGTAGATGATACCAATAGAGTAGACACCCCTGATGGTGTGAATAACATGAGGGAATGGTACAGTTTAGGGAGTGAAGAACTTTTGTGCATGGAAGAGGAGCAGGATTTGGGTGTGATGATCTAAAGGTGGCCAAACAGGTTGAAAAGGTGATGGCGAAAGGTAGAAGGATGCTAGGGTGCTTATGGAGAGTTATGGCCAGTAGGAAAAAAGAAATATTAATGCCCCTCTAGTGAGACCTCATTTAGAATATTGGGTACAATTCTAGAGACCGCACCTTCAGAAAGATATAAACAGGATGGAGTCGGTCCAGAGGTAGGCTATATCATAAGGCGTATCATGATAAACTTAAAGATCTCAATATGTATACTTTGGAAGAAAGGTGAGAGAGGAGATATGGCAGAGATGTTTAAATACATACATGGCATAAATGCACATGAGGCAAATTTCTTTCATTTGAAAGGAAGTTCTAGAATGAGAGGGTAAAGGATGAGGTTAAGAGGTGATAGGCTCAGGAGTAATCTAAGGAAATATTTTTTTACAGAAAGGGTTGGAGATGCATGATAAGATGGTGGAGATAAAAACTGTCTCCCTCTTTTACTAAGGTGCGCAAAAAAAATTAGCGCACATAGGCGCGTAGCCAGAAATAACACATAATAATGGTCAAATTAGCAAATGGTGAAATAGCGTGTTTAGGGGGCGTGTTCTACCCTTCTTCCCTTTTTTGTTTCTGTTTGTTTTTAAATGTTTTTAATAATGATTATTGTTTTAAAGGATGTAAAACTTTAAACTAATAAACTTAAACTTGTACGTGATAACGCCACGTTAAAGTTATCACGCGCTGATAGCCGCGTTGTCAGTTTCGCGCACTGCTTGCCACGTAAGTAAACAGCGCGCGATAAAGACAGACATTAGTGCACGCTAATCGACCTGTGTTTATGCCTCTTCTTCTTATGGACACTACTGTTCTCCATGTCCTAAGTAGAATAATTTAGTGCATCTCAATGCCCCCCCCCCTGTTTACAAAACCGTGCTAGCAGTTTTTTTGCATGCGGGAGCTGTGCTGAATGCCCTGCACTACTTCTGATGCTTCTAGTTAGTGTCGGGAGCAGTGCGCAGCATTCAGTGAGGTCCCGGTGCTAAAAACTGTTAGTGTGGTTTTGTAAACGGGGGGGGGAGATCTATAAGTGTGTGTGTGCTGTTTACTAATGCAGAAATCAGTGTGTCACTAACCTTAATGCTGTTCTACTGTAGATATACAGTCAAACCTTGGTTTGCGCGCATAATTCATTCCAGAAGCATGCTTGTAATCCAAAGCACTTGTATATCAAAGCGAATTTCCCCATAGGAAATGATGGAAACTCAGACGATTCGTTCCACAACCCCAAAACTTTAATACAAAATACTATACATACAGTGGCATACCTAGGGTATGTGGCACCTGGGGCCCATCATTTTTTGACACCCCTGAAAAGGATTCAGGTCCCAATTCCTGCCCCATACTTTCTCCGTCTCTGTCATATGTAAGTCAGGTACCTGGGGACACATCTTAAAGACCAGAAACCATCTTTCAAATATGTCCGTCTTTTATTATGAGTTTCACATCTTTTATACGAATCAGGTTTGTCAGCATGTGATGGCATGTGACGTAAATACAAACCATATATGGAAAGTCACATGAAACTTTAAACACATCAGCATTTTTCCTAGCTAGAGATTGAAGTCCAAAAGGTAAGAAAAAGCCTTGACCAGCAGAGCTTCTTAACTAAAGCTGTCTGTAAATACGGCTTAACAAAACAATTGAATTCACTTCACTACAACTCTGTTTAAACATTCATGTCAAAGAAAGAAAGACAAACATAGATGTCCTTATACCATCTTCAAAGAAGGGAAAGATAAACAGGGCCTACCTTTGCATCTTTAAACAACATATGCCTAAGGACACTTACTAAAGTTCTGATACGTGTCCGTTCAATTCCCCTCTTACGTCATGTAAATGACGTCACAAATACACAGCATGAGCTGGAAGGGAGTGATACCCTAGGTATGTCTCTCAAGGAGGGGTCTTTTAGGAGCTGTAATACGAATAACACAGTACATGAGCAGTCAAGACAAGAGTGCAAATAATAAGAGATTATGCATTCAACTAAAGTGCTGATCCCAAGAATTAGATAAATCAGAGTTACATTTGGACTCAGCAAAGAGGTCTGCTAATTTCTGAATGTCCATAGTAGGACCTATATTGTCAGAAAGAAAAGTACAACAGCATAAAATACTGAGGAGAATTTAACAGAATTCTCAGCTAGAATCATATCTAGGGCCATATGATTTTGAGAACCATCTGAGAAGTGGAGCCTAATTGATCAGTAATACCTTGCAAGGCGTTCCTAGAATAGTTCACAAAGCGTTGCTGATTATAATAATTTTAACTAATCCGATCAACATTCTTATTAATAGTAATAAAGGGAATAAGGAACTCAAACCCAGCCTTAACCTGAGCTCGGGCCTTAAATTCATCTGGGACCCCTCTTGGGACCCCTATAGCATCTATGTATACATGTGATCAGATTTATATCAAGACAAATAAAAGGAAAAACCATGTGAATAGGAAGGATGCCTTTCAGAAAGAATATGCAGAAGCATGGTAACCTTAACTAAAGTGCACTGGCCTATCTACTGGCTGGGTAGCTTAACAGGGAGCCAAAAGTCTCCATAAAGCCAGTAAATATCAAATCTGATGCAGCAACAATAGGGCATACCTATGAGCCAAGACAGAACAATAACCTGGGGGTAAATTACCTACAAAACTACCCTGTGTCAGATTAGAAACATGACATGTGTAATTGCCCTTATAGATGGTAACGGCAATATCAAGCTTTTGCTGTCCTGGCAACAAAGGGTATTTAGAACACTGCAGTGCACAAAGAGGATAGGTAAATAACCCAAAAAGGCATGGTTGGATACCAGGAGGGAGGTCCAGATGTATGGTTCCTAGATGGGGTCTAGCTTGAGCACATATGTAACAATTACTCTTATTATGTTGATCAGCAGTGAATTTCATCCATTCTAACCAAAGGTTACGTTCTGAAAACCCTACCTTAACAGCCACAATATCTTCAAAAGTGGGATTGGCAATAGCCATCATGTCAGTAAGTTTATTGAATGTAGGGGCCAGTGGGTTAGTATTTTTTGGGGCCCCCACAAAATGGCGGGAGAGGATGAGTGGAGGTAGATAGATCCCGTAAGAAAACTGATGGGTCGGATAGCTAGACCCACCCTTAAACCACATGTCCATAATGTACATACCTTCATCAGTAGGTCTAGGGTTGTCAATAGTAAGAGAAAGCTTAATAATTTGTGCAGGAACACTTTTCCTATAACAGTGTCCAATCTTATGAAGGGTCATACAAGTAAGCAGTGATTTACCATTTTGGTCCACTGTTTTTCAGGGTATTTTCTAGTTTATAAGCCCAGTCAGTATTAATATTCCACCCTACCACTCCCCAGAATGCACACTTATCCCCCCAACGTAAGTCAGTAACATATACATATATGTCCTTAGTTTTAGGAATCTCTGAGGACCAATGGCACAGCCTTGGGATATCAATTGATGAACAGTCCACAATGTCACAATACTCAAAGGAGAAGGTGGCAACTTGCACACTGCTGGAATTATACCAAAGGGTAGCATACTATCGGTCTTTTCTGGATTCCAATTGAAGGACAGCCTTTGCGAGGGAGTAGTCCAGCTTGACGTCGTTCGCAAAGAGGTGTCGGGGGTGCTGTTTACAGTAGGAGTGTCATTTACAGATGGGTATGGGCAGAAAGTGTCATGGACCCAGAACACATCATCCCTGTAGACCCAGTTAGAAATGATCCATACAGGGAGAAAAACTAGCAGCAGCGGTGCCAGTAAGAGAATGATAAAGTTGGTGGAATGCTGTGATGAGATCATTATGTTGTTCCACTGGAGGAGGTGAAATCTGCGCAGGGAAGACTTGCTTCTGGGGTTTTAGGTTAACCCTCTTCAAGCGACTTGCGTGGATCCAAACAGGAAACTCCTCAGTGAGTGCAGCGGGCCTGGGCACAGCGATCACAGTAGTGGGAAGGCCAAAGGGGAAATCCGTCTGCTTCCGATCCTTGGAAAGCTGCTGGACAATCACCAGGCTGGAAAAAATGGGTAGGAATCTGTGGAGAGAAAGGAGAAGTGCAAGACACGTTTCTTTGAACAAGCCCTAATATTTCAATTAGCTTTTAGACGTATTCCTCCTGTATCAAGGGAAAATCTACCCATGGGGCGGGGAAAGGTCATCCCGTGAGAATCTCAAAGGGAGAGCAGCCAGATGTCTGTACATACAGAAAGAGATACTTGAAAAGAAATGCTTGAAAAGCATTCCAAATATCATTCAGCAGCTGTACTCCAATGTGATCCAAATAAGAGATAGAAAACAAGAGAAACCATGTTGCCTGCACTGAACGTGGCAACATGCAACAATACCAATTCATTCACTTAGCATAGCCATGGCAAAAGAGCGACAATACTCAGTTACTTAAGGTTCTTAATTGAACAATCCAAAAAGATATGTTTTTTCGTGCTTCATATAACTATTATGCACTTCAGAGAGACCATACTGATGTACTGAATGTATTCAGAAATGTATGGATCATATGTAGGGAACACCACGAAATAAACGCTGTATAAAGTAAAACTTTTTTCTTAAACATATAACCCTTAACTAAACTATATTCAGAATATAAAAGCTAAAAGTAAAAGAACATTGCGCAGTTAGGCTAGTAAGAAGTGGAAAAAGAGCTCTAGAAATGGCCAATGTTATGTATCCTGGGGTACCCACTAAACTAAGACAAGTAGACATGACACAGACAAAACATAAAGTTTTTTAAACGTGGAGCTATTTCTCCATCTGTCAAGTGTGCAGGGCTGAATTTAACTCTGCAAATAAACACATTGATATAAAAAAACCAAAACTACAAATAATGTATATCATAACCATCTCATATTTGGAAAAAGGCATAAAGCTAATGTCTCTTTGGAGCGTCTCTATCTCTGCAGTGATAAAGAGGACCCGTGGAAAACATTAGAAATATCTGTGCCAAAACGGATCTGGGATGGCTATGTATAAATCCGGAAAAAACATTTTAAATTAGCGACATCCTAATTTCAGCTAAAACAATAGAAAGGAATTGTATTTTCCAATTTATTTTCAATTCACAACCGTGCCAGCTGTAATTATTGAGCTATATATCTGTATCAAGGAGCAAAAGGTCAAGAATGAAGATATCACTAGCAAGAAGTTAAAATGTCGAGCGAGCACTACGATAACCAATACCATGATATTGAGCAATGAATAAGGGAGAGCTAGCAGCTGGTATCCAGGGTTTCCCCTCTTTGCACCAAAGTCCGTCCAAAAGGGCGGCTTTGGGCACCTGCCAAACGCCAGGCATCAAATTCAGAGGGAGCTGTGAAAAAAGAGAGGAAGAGAATCCTGTTCACCCGTGAAACCCAAAAACCCATTTAAAAGAAGGGCTTGAACATCGTGAAGAGTATGAAGGGTAATGGGGTGACCTAGGATCAGAAAAGTAACCATCTCTACCACCATAGCACAAGCAGCCAGGGAACTTGAACAGGAGTGACTATAAAAAAAGGCAACAGAGCGTAATTTACCGCCATGTTCTCCCTTCATGGTGTTACAATAGTCCCAAACAAAGAGATAAAACATATGGGCATAAGCAGGAAAACCCAAACTTGAGCTAGAAACCAAAGCACATCTTAAATGTCCAACATTTCATAAGTCCATCTGATAAGAGCAGTCATTTCAGAAACCAGGGTCTGTCTCAAAATCTGGTCATAGAAGGAACAAGCAGAGATCCATTGGCGGCAGTGACCAATCATAGCAAGAAAAGTAAGCATGTCTTTCTTGGTAGCTGGGCGGGGCCGACCCAAAATAGCAGCAATGCAGAAAGTGCAGATTTTCCTTTGACCATGAGACAGGACAAAACCCAGGTATTTCACTTCAGATGTACACCAGTGCAGTTTATTTCATGACACCTTGTGACCACACACAGACAACCATTATATCAGCCTGACAGGTCTCCTGAATTATGAAACACAAAAGTTGTACAAAATAAGAATAGGACCATGAGGGGCAGTGCATGACTTGTAGAATAGCCCGAAGGACATTCCACACTAGGTATACTGTTGCTTAAAGGTGAAGGCAGCCTCACCAAAGGGACTAAAAATAAAACATTCTTTAGGATAATGACAGAAAAAAAAATCATTGGCTGCCGGTGGAATGGTGGAAGAAACATAAGCGCAATGAGAATTACCAAAACATTAACAGCCCGAAATCTAGGACGAAACAGGGAATGCCATCAACTTTGACAACAAGAGCGATGGGCGTATTATAAAAAGAGATGGTGGTTTTGATAATGCCGGAGAAAAGTCAAGAGACGAGCAGTGGAATCTCACCTTACTGCTTTATAAAACCAAGAATGAGTAACTTCAAAGAAGCACTATAGGGGGTCAGTGGAAGCCCAAACAGAGAAGTCTGGGGGAAGGGACAAAAACATTCATGCACAGACCCTGATAATGAAAGCAAAGAACAGATTAGCTTTGCTCTGCACAAGAAAGAAAACCTTTAAAACGGAATTTTTTCTTTTTCTTGTTTCTTTTTTTAACTACAAGGGAAAGATCTTAGACTGATTCAAACAGCGCATTCAATTCATTCCACATAACAGCATGTCCTACCTCAGTATTAAACATTGGTGACACAGAAAGATGGGAGCTGAAGGAAAAATGTCATACACACACACAGCCGTACAAGTCTCATTTGTCTAGGAGTAAGTGCCTTTATGACTCATTACAAAACCCATATAACAATGCAAAAATATTCGCTTATCTTACCTTATAAGCGAGGTACAGTAATAAGAGACAATAAAATCTTATACTCTATAAAAGTGTTAACCTTACAAATGACAGAGTGGGCAGGGGGGTTCTATAAATAATTTCATTCTTTCCGAAAGAATGGCAGCTGCGTATATATTCATGAGGGGCGCTTACCGAAAGTACCCCGAGATTTTTCCCAAAAAAACTCCATAATAGAACCCAAAGCTTGAACTTAAAATAAAGGGTTGGGTACAGGTCACCACTACCCAGTGAGTATTAAAGAACAGAAAAAATTCAGAAATACTCACAAAATATTGGTGATATCATCTGCCCATCGCGGACAAGCCCCCAACTGAAAAGGATTCAGGTCCCAATTCCTGCCCCATACTTTCTCCGTCTCTGTCATATGTAAGTCAGGTACCTGGGGACACATCTTAAAGACCAGAAACCATCTTTCAAATATGTCCGTCTTTTATTATGAGTTTCACATCTTTTATACGAATCAGGTTTGTCAGCATGTGATGGCATGTGACGTAAATACAAACCATATATGGAAAGTCACATGAAACTTTAAACACATCAGCATTTTTCCTAGCTAGAGATTGAAGTCCAAAAGGTAAGAAAAAGCCTTGACCAGCAGAGCTTCTTAACTAAAGCTGTCTGTAAATACGGCTTAACAAAACAATTGAATTCACTTCACTACAACTCTGTTTAAACATTCATGTCAAAGAAAGAAAGACAAACATAGATGTCCTTATACCATCTTCAAAGAAGGGAAAGATAAACAGGGCCTACCTTTGCATCTTTAAACAACATATGCCTAAGGACACTTACTAAAGTTCTGATACGTGTCCGTTCAACCCCCCCATGTAAAAAAATATTTTTTGTAATGACATGAAACGGAATAAATGGTCAGAATAGAAACAGGCAGTGAAAATTTTCTTATATTCCAAACATAACATAACATAAAAGATGCCTGAATTGTCATGACATCAGAAGTACATATGGAGTAGTTGCAGGTGATGCTTGGGACAGTTCTGATTGTGTTAGTTCGGTTTTATGTGTTTTTTGAATAGAAGGGTTTTTATTTCTTTTTTGAAGGTTTTGAAGTTTGTGGTCGATATCAATTGGTTGTAGAGTTGGGGGTCGAGTGTTGCAGCTCGAATGGCTAGGAGGTTGTCGAACAGTTTTTTTCTTTTGACGTTTTTGGTTGGAGGGTGTGTGAATGGTGCGTGAGTTCTCCTACGTCTGGTTGAGGTGGATTGAATTATTTAGCTGAAGAAATTAGTTACCCCCTCATCCCACACACATTAATTCTCTTCCATTTTTGTTCCCATTATAAAAAACACTGATAAGTTCTCAGAAAAAAATACATTAAAATAAGAAGTGAAAACAAAGGCCCCTACAGATGAGAACATAACATAAGAATAGCCTAACTGGGTCAGACCAATGGTCCATCATGCCCAGTAGCCCATTCTCATGGTAGCCAATCCAGGACACTAATACCTGGTCAAAATCCAAAGAGTAGCAACATTCCATGCTACCGATCCAGGGCAAGCAGACACTTCCCCCATGTCTTAATAACAGATTATGGACTTTTCCTCCAGGAATTTGTCCAAATCTTTCTTAAAACCAGCTACACTATCTGCTTTTACCATAACTTCTGGCCACTTCATTTTTAAGTTTAGATCTTTCCTTTCAAACAGAGACCTTGCTAGATATCAAATACAGCACAAGGTAACTTCACATGGACTTAGCTGTGCAGGAAATGTGAATCTCCTCATACACCCACCATATAGTGCAAAAATGTGCAAAGGTCTGTTTTTTTCTTTCGATCACTACATAGCCTAATGCCACACAAGCAGTGCTGTTACAAACATATTCTGTAGGTCAATGCTAAGGATAACAAAGTTTCCTTCCTTGGACCAGAAGGAGATACTGATAAACCACTGGAAGAGATCCCAAAGCAACACCCAAAGACCCACTCAGTATGTGAACCAGTTGAGTGGAGTGGACTAACTGGGGGGTGGAAATGGGCCCGGAGTTTGCTCAGCAGAATTTCCCAGACCACCTCTTCCTCTCAACACATTGACATGCTGCCACCACAACCACTAGGAACACCTCACTGGGTAGGCCAGCTATGCTATAAACTTTATAAAACACATTATTATATTTTCTTATAAAGCACATATTTTAACTGAACTCTCTGACATCCTCAGCCTTTCCATTCACAAAAATAGAAGGAAGAAAAGTTCCCATTTCCTGCTGTCTCATGTCCCTGGCCTATACAATATTTTTTTTCTGCAGACCCTTCAAAAGTCTGACCAAATCCTCGTTTCACTTGCATTATAAAGTACTAAGAATGCCATCTCTCCCCAATCCCAGGTCCTAAAGTCTAAGACAGTAGCGCAAACTGCCCAATTCAGGAAGAAAAATTTTGATTCAGCCTATTTAATTGGTTTTTCGATTCGATTTTCCTGCCTAGTTGGGTGATTTTTTTTCAAACATCCTGGTGGGTTTTATAGCTTTTTCACCCCCTTTGGCTTCTCCTAACCACACTGGCGCTGTGGTGTAAATAAAATAAAGAAACAAAAAGGACTTTTCCTCTCTCTGTTAAATCCTAGCTCACGTTTGCAGTCCAACACCAGCTCTGGCAGGATACACATTTCAAATCTGACATATTGTAATCACAAAACAAAAAATAAAATTAATTTTTCTACCTTTTGTTGTCTGGTTATATTTCAAATCTTGTTGGTCCAAGGCTCTGGTTTTCTTCTGTTAACTTGCTTGCCAGGGTCTCCTTCTTTCTTCTTTCTGCATGCTAACTATCCATCTGCCAACTCTGTCCTCCCTTTCCATTTCCCTTCCTTCCCCAGGAAGCCTGGTATCTTTCCTTTTTTTCATCTCCCTCCACAGATCCACCTTTTCTTAACTACCCTTTCATCCGGCATCTCTCCCTCCTTTCCCACCACCCCAGAGTCCACCATCTTTCCCTTTCTTTTCTTAATTACCCTCCTATCCAGTATCTCTACCCCTCCTCCACACCATCCCTTGTGTCCAATTTCTCTCCCTTTCTGTTCCTTCCCTCCCTAAATCCCATGGTCCATCATCTCTCTCCCTCTCCTCTATTTTCAGACCCATTATTTCTTCCCCCCCCCAAAGTTTGGCATATGCACGTGTCTTTGAACACCCCCTTCCCTCCGTGTACTTCTAAACCAGGGTCCCCCCCAAAGGCCTGTCCCCCCTTAAAGGTCTGCCTGTCCCCCCTTGAAAGCCTGCACCCCCCTTGAAGGCCTGTCCCACCCCCTAGTAGGCCTGTCCCCCCCTTGTAGGCCTGTCCCCCCTTGAAGGTCTGCCTGCCTGTCCCCCCCTTGAAGGCCTGCACCCCCTTGAAGGTCTGCACCCCCCCCCCGAAGGCCTGCACCCCCCCCCCGAAGGCCTGTCCCCCCCTTGTAAGCCTGTCCCACCCCCTTGTAGGCCTGTCCCCCCCTTGTAGGCCTGTCCCCCCCCTTGAAGGCTTGCCTGCCTGTCCCCCCTTGATGGTCTGAACCCCCCAAAGGCCTGTCCCACCCCCTTTTGTCTGTCTGTCCCACCCCCTTGTAGGCCTGTCCCCCCCTTTGAAGGCCTTTCCCACCCCCTTGAAGGCCTGCACCCCTTGATGGTCTGCACACCCCCCCGATGGCCTGTCCCCCCCCTTGAAGGCCTGCCTGTCCCCCCCCCTTGAAGGCCTGTCCCCCCTTGAAGGCCTGCCTGCCTGCCCCACCCTGAAGGCCTGATGCCCCGATCCACCCCGAAGGACCACTCGCCCCCTGGCCTCCTCGCACCACTTATGAAGCAGCCCGCAGCAGGATCGCGATGTCAGCAATCCCTGCGCTGCTTCGGCGCTGCTTCCTGCGCCACGGTCCCGCCCCTCCTCTGACATCAGAGGAGTGGCGGGACCGCGGCACAGGAAGCAGCGCCCAAGCAGCTCAGGGATCACTGACATCGCGATCCTGCTGCAGGCTGCTTCATAGGTGGTGCAGGAAGGTCAGTGGGGCAAGCGGTCCTTCGGGGGTGGGGGGGACTGAACGGCAAAGCCAGGAGCACCCCCTCAGGGCTGGCACCCGGGGTTGATCGCCCCCCCCCCCCCCCGCCATCCCCTTAGTACACTACTGTATACGTACTTGTATTGCAAGACCTCGCTCATTTAAAACAGTCACTACACTCCAGCATCAGAGAGAGAAGAACCATCGGCTCAATTGTGATGATGTGACGCATGTATACTGTATGTACTCGTATTGCAAGACTAGATAGAGGATTACTGCACAGGTCCTGGACCTGTTGGGCTGCTGTGTGAGCGGACTGCTGGGCACGATGGACCTCAGGTCTGACCCAGCAGAGGCATTGCTTATGTTCTTATGTGTCATACAGTTTGGATTACCCTCAACCTAGCCGCATTTAGATAAATACTTTATTAATTATTATTTTGCTGGTTGTGGACATTACAGCTCAAGTACCAGATTTGAGCATGTATTCAATCTTATGCTATTTTGATTTTGGTGGTGATAAGAAGAACGATGTTCATTGGTCCCTTGCCTCTATGACCAGTGTGTTTCTGGTGATCTGAGCACATTCATTGACTTTATTTTATTTCATTGAAATTGTTTCGAGTTGTTTTTGGAGTTTTACACACACAGCACTTTTTTGAATAAGAATTTGTGAGTGCTTTCTTTAAGTATTTATAATCCCCGGTATATAGTAGTAAGAGTCATGCTGCGTCACATTTTAAATGTAAAAAGTACACACTGTAATGGTTGAAGCAATTGTGCCACAGGAGTCACTACTCGTGCCAAACTCTGGCTTCTGGGTATGCTGGCTGCCTCCGCTGATCAGACTGGAAATACCCCTGCTGCAATCAACTCAGTTGCCTGGGCTTCACCACCTCTTCCCCAACAGTCATCCCTGAGATTGGCAGGATGGATGGTCACTCCCCCCCCCCCCCCCCCCCCCCCGGCCTGATACCATCAATCCACTCACCTCTTACATTCCCAGATCAGCAGGAGGAATGATCATTCTCTCCTGCTGCTGGGACTATCACCCCCAAACCCCTGACACTGCAGCTTCACCTCACAACACCCATCTGATATCTTAACACCCCACCCTGATCCCACTAACACCATACCTCAACACCCCTGAGTATCTGGGTGCAGTGTTTCGTGGTTTGAGGTCAGTGTCGAGTGTTTGAGGTGAGGTATTGGTGGTGTGAGGGGACCTGGCACTATGAGGGAGCAGGTATCCCTCCTGCTGATGTCAGGGATGTATATGGGCCTCTGCTGAAGCTGCCAGAACTGATCACAGCATGGGTATATTTCCCCTGATCAGATGAGACTGCGCAACTCCCAGAAGCTGCAGTTTCATGTGAGGATTCATGTCATCATCAACTGATGGCAAGGGATACCTTGCCAAAGATAGGGGGCTGAGCTGCCTGTCTTTGTGATCAGACAGATGGGATTCTCTAACTAGGGAGGGGGGAGGTTTGGTAATAGGTAAGGTGCCACATGCAATGACACAGCTATAGCTTTATCAAATGTGTCCCTCCAAATGGGGGCATCATCCAGCTCTCATAGGGGACAAAACACAGAAGCCATGCACAGAAGAACCTCACCAATGATAATGAAGCAACATATTTGAAAGAAGGAGTATGTGGGTGGGCATACCTGGGAGAAACATATATCCACATGTCAATATAAGGCTGTATGTGAAACTGCACATGGTGTGGGACATGGTGAGGTGGCAGGATGAGGCCATCAACAGGTGCATTCCCAATGATAGCCCCTTCTCAAGGTAACCAAGACAGCTCCCTAGTACCTGGCCAAAACCCAAAGAGTTGCTACATTTCATGCTACCCATCCAGAAGCCTCCCCCATGTCCTCATAACCGACTATGGACTTTTCCTCCAGGAACAACAACTACTACTACTACTACTACTGTACGACTGAAAGGCTTAGGCAGCACTGTAGATTGACATTTCATAGAGGCATCCTGCTCAGAAGAACATCTATGAGAAGTTAGCCTGTTCCAGACTACGGACTTTTCCTCCAGGAACAACAATGACAACTACTACTACTATACAACTGAAAGGCTTAGGCAGCACTGTAGATTGATATTTCACAGAGGCTTCCTGCTCAGAAGAACATGTATGAGAAGTTAGCCTGTTCCAGACTATGGACTTTTCCTCCAGGAACAACAACAACAATAACAACTACTACTACTATACAACTGTAAGGCTTAGGCAGCACTGTAGATTGACATTTCATAGAGGCATCCTGCTCAGAAGAATATCTATGAGAAGTTAGCCTGTTCCAGGCTGCAGATTTGGGAACATTAGAACTAGCCAAAATATAATGAAATTCAGAAAAAAATATTTAAACTGCTGCTTATTTGGTACATGCTCCAATGAAGCATCAAGTGGGATTTGAACTCACTACCTCAGAGGGTGTGTGTGTGGGGGGGGGGGGGGAAGCATTCTAACCACTAAACCACAACTCCTCTACCACATAAATATGGCAGCATAGATGCAATAGCGTACCTAGGGGGGGCGGGGAGGAGGTCCGCCCCGGGTGCACGACCCAAGGGGGTGCACAAAATACAGCTAAACGGGGACGATGGGGGACCCGCGGGATTAAATACAACTGGAGCTGTGAGGCTCGTCTTGTGTTCCTACCTGCCCTGCCGCGCACACCTCAGCAAAAACGCATTCCCTCCCCACCTCAGCATTTCTTTCTCTCCCTTTCTCTCTCCCATGCCTTCTGTGTCCACAAACGCATTCCTTCCCCCACCTCAGCATCTCTTTGCTTAAGCCCTCCCTCCGACGTCAGCGCTGACATCGGAGAAGGCTTCCGGTTGGCTATGTGTGCGCAGCAGGGCAGGTAGGAACACAAGACGAGCCTCGCTGAGAAAGTTGCTAAGATGAGGACTAGGAGGCAAATGCGGAACACAAAAGGGGGGAGGGAGTGCATTTTTGGACACAGAAGGCATGGGAAAGAGGAAGGGAGGGAAAGAGATGCTGAGGAGGGGGAGGGAATGCGTTTGTGGACACAGAAGGCATGGGAGAGAGAAAGGGAGAGAAAGAAATGCTGAGGTGGGGAGGGAATGTGTTTTTGCTGAGGTGGGGGAGGGAATGCGTTTTTGGACACAGAAGGCATGGACTTGGGAGAGAGGAAGGGAGGGAAAGAGATGGTTGTGTACACGGGGAATGGAAGAAAGGAGAATTTTTGGTCATAGGGAGGGAGTGAGGTACAGACTGTGGCATACAGGGGTGGGGGTGGGGTGGTCAGCCCCGGGTTTATGCCCCAGCGGGGTGCACAGCTGGCCACCCTCCAGTGTTCTCCCTAGGCTGGCAAACTGCGGCTCTTTAGCCACTTGAGTGCCACCGCCGCCATCGGGAACAGGCCGGCGCCGAGTTCTCCCTGCTTTTCCCTGTGGGGCCGACCAACTCTCATCGTCCGCATCAATTCTGACGTCGGAGAGGACGTTCTGGGCCAGCCAGTCGCTGCCTGGCTGGCCCAGAACGTCCTCTCCGAAGTTAGAATTGACGTCGGACAGTGAGAGTTGGTCGGCCCCGTGGGGAAGAGAAGCAGGGCGAACTCGGTGCCGGCCTGTTCCCGATGGTGGCAGTGGCAACCTATTCCCCAGCGGCGGTGGCACCATTTTCCCAATGGTGGTGGCATGGGGGAGAGGAGGACAGGCAGAAAGAAAGAAAGGGGGGGACAGGGAGTCAGAAAGAAAGAAAGGGGGCAGGGTGAAACGAAGAAAAATGGGGCACGGAGAGAGAGAGAGAGAGAGAAAGACAGACATACAGAACGAAAGAGGGCATGGAGAGAGAAAGAAGGGGGCAGCGTGAAACAAAGAAAGAAATAGGGCACGGAGAGAGAGAGAAAGACGGACATACAGAAAGAAAGGGGGTATGGAGAGAGAGAAAAAGAAAGAAGGAGGCAGGGTGAAACAAAGAAAAATTTTGGGGAGGGAATGAGGTCTGGAGGAGAGGAAGCATACAAGAGGCTGAAAGAAGGGAAGAAATATTGGATGCACAGTCAGAAGAATAAAGTGCAACCAGAGACTGATGAAATTACCAAAGGTAGGAAAAATGATTTTATTTTCAATTTAGTGATCAAAATGTGTCCGTTTTGAGAATTTATATCTGCTGTCTATATTTTGCACTATGGCTCCCTTTTACTAAACCGCAATAGCGGTTTTTAGTGCAGGGAGCCTATGAGTGTCGAGAGCAGCGTGGGGCATTCAGCGCAGCTCCCTGCGCTAAAAACCACTATCGCGGTTTAGTAGAAAGGGAGGGGGTATATTTGTCTATTTTTGTATAGTTGTTACTGAGGTGACATTGCATAAAATCATCTGTCTTGACCTCTTTGAAAACCCGCGGAATATACATGATAATTAACATTTTCTCTGCGTACAGTGTGCTTTGTGTTTTTAACCAAAGCTGTTAAATGTAGGTCTGATGTGCCTGGGCCATATACAACAATGCCATTTCAAGCAGGACGAGAACAGCTACTGTGGCGCAGAGTGGAAAATCACCTCTCTTACTACCATTTCTCCCCTTTCTTCCCACTGGTAGGGTGTTCAAATCACAGCTGCATTGTTCTCAAATACTTTCTCCCTGAAAGTTCATAGATGCTGTGTAACCATGAAGTCACACAAAAGCCTCCATCATTGCTGTGAACTATAGGTTGATTTAAATGTACACAAGCAAATACATTAACACCCACACACTGTCAGGAACACACCAATGCATTAACATGCCTACAGTTATTTATTTAATTCGATTTCTATCCCGTCCTCCCAGTAGCTCAGAACGGCCTACAAACAAACATTCACAGTGGAATACATTTGGACAGCCCCCCTTCTCTTTTTGGCAGTCACTGCAGCCTGTTAGCACATGCATCACATGGCATCATTTCCTCTTCCTGTTTTTCTTTAAACTGAGCTTACTGTTGAAGCCTACATTATCCCAGGACAAGCAGGCAGCATATTCTCACACATGGGTGACATCACCGACGGAGCCCCGCAGTGGACAGCCTCGAAAGCAGACTTGCTTGAAGATCTTTATAAGGGCTTCCGAGTGCTGCATCGCGCATGTGCGAGCGCCTTCCCGCCCGAACTAGGTGGCGCATCTCCTGTGAGGATCCTCAGTTCAACAAATTCCGCGGAGCCGAGAAGACCTTTTTCGTCTCAGCTCTGCAGCCTTCGTGCCTTCTCTTCACCGCGGCTTTTTTTCTTTTGGTTGCTGTGTTCGCATTTCCTTTTTTTCTTTTTTTTTTTTTTTTAAAAAAGAGTATTTGATATCTTTCTTTTTATTTCTTTTCCGTCCGGTAAGCAGACTTTTGGCCTAGGCCCAACCACTCGCCTCGCTCAGTATGGACTTTATTTTTTCTATGTCCTGGCCTCTTACCGGGTTTAAAAGTTGTTTTCAGTGCGGCAGGACAATTTCCATCACCGACCCTCATAGTCGGTGTATGGTTTGTTTGGGTCCTGGACATTGCCCCGAAGATTGTTAACTGTTGCAGCCTACCACCTTAAACTTTAAAAAGGGTAAATACGATCGCATGAGAGCCATGGTAGAAAAACGACTCGAGAAGATGGTGGACAAACTTGAAATGGTAGATCAGGCATGGTCCCTACTGAAAAACACTATCACAGAAGCACAAGATCTCTATATTCCGAGGATTTCCAAAGATCGGAGAACAAAGAGCAAAAGAGAACCGGCATGGCTTACCATACAGGTGAAGGAAGCCATAAAAGAAAAGAAGGACTCTTTCAAAAAATGGAAATGCATAAAGACAACCGAAGCCTGGAACAAACATAAAGATGATCAGAAGAAATGTCACAAGGCGGTGAGGGATGCCAAACAGGAATATGAGGAAAAAATAGCCCAGGAGGCCAAAAACTTCAAGCCCTTCTTTAGATACGTGAAAGGGAAAAAACCTGCAAAAGAGGCAGTGGAACCCCTGGACGACCAGGGAAGAAAAGGGTACATCAAGGAAAATAAACAAATCGCAGACAAACTAAATTCCTTCTTTGCGTCCGTCTTGTTGCGTCCGTCAGGTATTGTTGAGGAGGACACCTCAACAATACCTGAAGCGGAGAAAGTGTTTGCAGGAGAAATAGAAGACAGCCTCACCACAGTTGAAGTGGACTTAGACCAGATATACTATCAGATCGACAAACTTAAAAGTGACAAATCCCCTGGACCGGATGGAATTCACCCGAGAGTCTTAAAGGAATTGAAGGTTGAAATCGGAGAGTTATTGCAAAAACTTGCAAACCTGACAATCAGAACTGGACAGATACCGGACGACTGGAGGATAGCGAACGTCACGCCAATTTTCAAAAAGGATCGAGAGGGGAACCAGGCAACTATAGGCCTGTGAGTCTTACGTCTGTCCCTGGCAAGATGATTGAAGAACTGATCAAGGATAGCATAGTCCGGCACTTGGACGCACACGACTTAATGAAACCCAGTCAACATGGATTCAGGAAAGGGAAATCATATTTGACGAATTTACTCCAATTTTTTGAGACCGTGAACGAGCAAATTGATAGTGGGAAGCCGGTGGACATAATATACTTGGACTTCCAGAAAGCGTTCGACAAAGTTCCACACGAAAGACTTCTCAGGAAACTACAAAGCCATGGCATAGAGGGAGATATACAAAGATGGATAGGCAAATGGCTGGAAAACCGAAAGCAGAGAGTGGGCATAAATGGGAAGTTCTCCAACTGGGAGAAAGTGACTAGTGGTGTACCCCAGGGCTCGGTACTTGGGCCGATCCTTTTTAATATTTATATCAATGACCTGGAGGAAGGAACATCCAGTGAGATCATCAAGTTTGCAGACGATACAAAACTATGCCGGGCAATCAGATCGCAGGAGGATAGAGAGGAACTCCAGAGCGACTTGTGTCGGTTAGAAACATGGGCGGAGAAATGGCAGATGAAGTTCAATGTGGAGAAATACAAGGTAATGCATTTAGGCAATAAGAATAAGGAATACGAGTATACAATGTCAGGTGCAACTCTGGGGAAGAGTGAACAAGAAAAGGACCTGGGTGTACTGATAGATAGGACCCTGAAGCCGTCGGCACAATGCGCAGCAGCAGCAAAGAAGGCAAATAGAATGTTGGGCATGATAAAGAAAGGAATCTCGAGTAGATCGGAGAAAGTTATAATGCCGCTTTATAGGGCAATGGTCAGACCACACTTGGAATACTGCGTCCAACATTGGTCTCCCTACCTAAAGAAGGATATAAAACTGCTGGATAGGGTGCAGAGACGAGCAACAAAACTGGTGAAGGGTATGGAGAAACTGGAATACGAGGATAGACTTATAACACTAGGATTGTTCTCCCTTGAGAAAAGGAGACTGCGTGGGGATATGATCGAGACCTTCAAAATACTGAAAGGAATCGACAAAATAGAGCAGAGAAGATTATTTACATTGTCCAATTTGACACGGACTAGAGGACATGTAATGAAGCTAAGGGGGGACAGGTTCAGGACTAATGTCAGGAAGTTCTGCTTCACTCAGAGAGTGGTTGACACCTGGAATGCCCTCCCAGAGGAGATTATTGCGGAATCGACCGTCCTAGGCTTCAAGAGCAAACTAGATGCATATCTCCTTAAGAGAGGCATATAAAGATATGGTGGACTATAAATTACGCCAGGTGTACACCTGGCAGGGCCTCCGCAAGTGCGGATCGCTGGACTTGATGGACCGAAGGTCTGATCCGGAGATGGCAGTTCTTATGTTCTTATGTTCTTATATACAGTGACAGTCTTGTCTTCCTGACCAATTAATCCTCATGCATGATGGGACTTGCAGCACTGATTTCAGTGGGCTAGATCAGGCACTACTACAAATGCCACACAGCTTTGGTGTGTAAATTCAAAACCAGAACTGTCCCAAAATCTCCAGCCTGATACTAAGTAACTTGGCATCCTACTTAGCAGCTAATCTTGGAAGGAGACATCAGTCATCATGGTGCCCCCTGCTGAGGTCTGAGGAGGGAATGAAAATAAGGAAAAATTCCCATGCATAACCACACAGAAAGCCTCACAACCAGCACAGGCAGGTCACAAAGCCCAGGGGTGGGAGGAAGCAGCTGGGCCAAAAAAAAAAAAAAAGCATAGATTGGAGACGTGGAAGAAAAGTGGAAAATTTTCGATTCTGGCTAACAGCCAAGAGTAGATTTCCACAGCTACACTATCAGCTTGTTTTTTTTCCCTTGACTGTGGCAGATGCTGGATAAGGGGATTATTACGAAATGAACTATTTCCTTTTGCTGTAGTGCTGATGAGGTTGTGTGTTAAGTAGGGTTGCATCACTGCAGGGGTATGCAGGGCAGGTCAGAACATACAGCTATTATGGGGCAATGTTGGTTAATGAATATTAGCAAAGTGGGGACAAGGAGAGGTGTTGCTTCTGTATTTTTTTTTTTTTTTTGACTGATGCAATATGTTGAATGGATTGCACCCTGGCTGCTGGCTCAGCAGTGGGGCTTCCTGTGTGACTGAAGCTGGGAAAGAGGAGGAGGATGCCTGGGCTGTTTGGCTCAGTTTCTGCACAGCCTTGGCACACTGCCTGGCATATGGTTTCAATGTGGCCAGGGATGCAAGTCAATTTTCATTCATATTGGTACTTAATTTATTATAGTCTGACTCCAACTTTCATGACTTTTAGCACAAAATCCTCAGGGCTTCAATAGCTGATTAATATATCAACTGATAGTCAAATTTATGACAGCAACTTACCAAATAAAAGACAGAGCCACAAGAGTTCACATTGGACCTGATCTGATTCCTCATTTTGCCTTGATCCAATACGTCCATCAGGATCCATGAGACCAGATACTGGGGCAACAGCATTGCTAATTTTGACAGCTGTTTAGCAGTTCAAGTTTCAAGTTTATTCATTATTTGATTGATCGCCTATCATAATTACTAAGCGATTTACATATACAAAAAATACAGGATAAAACAATAACAATAATATAAATAAAAATATAAAAATCATTTAAATACTAGACAAATTACTACAGGAAACACTAGGATAGAGGGGAAAGAAATACACTTTATAATAGGAAAGAAGAGAACATTGAGGGTAAATTACAAAAGGAAAGGGAAAAACAAAATAAATTTGGAAATAATATCTTTAGATGACTGGTATGAATGGTAGTAAAAAAGAGCAATTAGCATTTCAATTAAGTATTGAAAGCGTCTTTAAAAAGAAAGCTCTTAAGTTGGCTTTTGAATTTATCAAGATTTTTCTCTACCCTTAAATATAGTGGGAGAGAATTCCATGTTTGTGGTGCTGTAACAGTTCAAGTGTCTTAGGCAAAGGTGCTGCTAACTAGTTGAGTAGAGGTTAGTTAAAGGGTTATTCAAAAGTATTAACCAAATGGTGCTGCTAAATATGTCCTCGGACCACCTCAGCACTATCTAGACCAGGGCTGCCCAATTCCGATCCACAAGCTCTACTGGCAGGCCAGGTTTTCAGGATATCCACAATGAATATGCATGAGAGAGATTTGCCTGCACTGCCTTCTTGGTATGTAAATCTCTCACATGCATGTTCATTGTGGATATCCTGAAAACCTGGCCTGCCAGTAGATCTCGAGTAGAGAATGACACGATGGCAGTTACCCATGGCTAGCCGCGGGTAACCCGCCGAAATGGTGGGGGGAAAAGTGCTCACGGCAGGCACGGGGACGAGGCCATCCACCGCCCCGTGGAGTAGAAAATGGCCTTGTCCCCGCAGTTAAGGGAGGGAAGGCGCGCGGTCCCTCCCCCTTACCTTCGCGGCGCTTTAGTAAAGAAACTTACTCAAGCCGGTGAAGCCTGCATGCCTGCATTCGCTTGTGTGTGGGCGGAAGCTTCTCCTCTGACAGCAACAAATCTCGCGCCATTTATCCGCCGCCTCATTTCCTAGCAACATCTGCTACGACTCTGCCCATCTTACGCGCTACCGCCATCGGTGATTGCCCTGGTATGACCAATAAACGTAATGATTCACTGGAACGTTTTGAGATTCAATGGAGACACGACACGCAAATCCCAGATATCATGACGTCAAGATGGTTTGAGGCACCCACACACACGCGACTGCAGGCACAGGCAAACTGTCTCCGCGGGCTTCAATAAGTTTCTTTACTAACGCGAAGTGAAAGTAAGGGGGCAAGAGAGAGATTCTCGGGCCGCTGAAGGGTGGTGAGGTTGCGAGAAGGAAGGGGGGATGCTGCGGAGATGGGGATGGGGCGGTGAAGGGGATGGGGACGGGGCAGTGAAACAGACAGTGGTCCGGTGATGGGGCAGTGATGGGGACAGATTTTTTTCTACGTGTCATTCTCTAATCTCGAGGACCGGAATTGGGCAGCCCTGATCTAGATGGTGCCGGAGCAGTCCATGGGCAGTGCATGGACAGAACCAGAGGTTATCTGGTTAGCAGCCATATTCAGTGCCAGACAAAATGGTAGAGACTATTATAAAGAACAAAATGACAGAACATATGCATAAGCATGGATTAATGAGAGAAAGCCAATTAAGTTTTAGTCAAGGGAAATCTTGCCTCACAAATTTCCTGCATTTTTTTTGAAGGGGTGAATTGACATGTTGATAAAGGTGAGTCGGTTGAAATTGTGTACAGTATTTGGATTTTCAAAAGGCATTTGACAAAGTGCTACATGAAAGACTTCTGAGGCAGTTAGAAAGTCATGGGATATGAGGTAATGTCATAATATGAATTAAGAACTGATTGAAAGATAAAAACAGAATCAAAAAGACAAGTCATCCAAGTGCCGATAATCGAAACAGGTTTTAGATGTAAAACAGGTTAGGCCTTTTCAGTGCTGCTGTACACCCAGAGTGAAAAGGGGAGTTTTTGAAGGAGTGGTTAGGGCGAGAGGTAGGCGAGATGTGGGCCGACCTAGACTTAGTCATCCTGCAGCGATAATTGAAAGTTCAACAAAACTTCCTAGACGGAACTTATATGTTGTGACTTAGGCGATTTAAAACCAGCTAAGTGCACAGAAGGTATCCAAAGTGACCAGATAACCACTGCAGGGACAAAATACAGACCCTTACACACTCCCTCAGTGATCACTGACACCCCAATCACCACTATAAAAATTGGAATAAAAAGTACATACCTGCCTCCAGAACATCAGCACCTGGCATAGGAAAACCTAGTGGAGCTTCACAGAGGTGTATTATGTAGCCTGGGGGGTGGGCTAGTGAACCATAGAGAGGAGGACCAAGGCCCATAAGCCACTCTAACCACTGCATTCATGGTAAAAAATGTGCACCACCAAAACCCCCCAAACCCTACTGTGCTGCCATATAGGTGCCACCTACAGATAAGGGCTATTGGGGTGGTAGATAGGTGGGTATAGTAGGTTTGGGGGATGCTTTGGGGAAATCACCATGACCGATAAGGGAATTGTGGTGAGATGTTTATGTAGCACCCTTTTTGTGACGTTCACAGCAGTGCCCTGTAAGGTGTCCCACTATTCTGTTGCCATATCTGGGTGTCCAGTCCATCACTTTGCTGGTCCCTCCCATGTCCAAAAGGTCTTCTTCTAGGCGTTTTTGACTTGGATGATTTTTTTGGACAAGAATGGGGTATAAAGATAGATGACATCGGTCTGGACGATCAAACGGCTGGACGTACAAGTAGATGATTCTTGAAAAAAAAATATTGGATGTATTTTTTGAGAATGGACTTTGGACGTTTCCGACTTTAGCCCAAAACGGACTTAGACTTTTTTATTATTATTATTATGCCGCTCTATATAAAATGATTTTTGTTCCTGGGTAGTAAGTGTAATTTTCTAATTGCTCATGCCTAAAAATGTCTGTCATAAACCTTGCTTTGTTGCCAGTTTCAGCCATCCAGTAAAACTACCTTTATAACTCAAAGTTTCAAGTTTAAATTTATTAGAATTTTCTATTTTGCCTACTAGCGTAACCATCTAGGTAGCTCACAATCTTAAAGAGGGGATAAGGATGGTGCAACGTAACTAGACAGGATTATGTAGGGTAGAACAACAATGTCAGTAGGAAAGTAATTGTAATACAATTTCTTCCATTCATGGCATTTCTCTCCTCCTTTCCCCCCAGTCTGGCATATCTCTCTCCTCTCCTCCCTTTCATTCCCTGGTCTGGCATCTCTCGCTCTTTACCTCTCCCTTCCCCTTCCAGTGGTCTGATATCTGTCTCCCTTCTTCCATAACCCTTTTCCAAACCTGACATCTCTCCCTTCCTTGTCAACTCTCCTCCCCCAAGTATAACATTTCTTCCTCCCTTCTTTCTGCACCCTGAAGTCCAATATCTCCCCTCCTTTCTGCCCCCTCTCAATCCAACAGTTCTTCCTGCTTTCCTTCCACCAGTCCAACATTTCTTTCTCTCTGCCTCTTGCATGCTTCCTTTCCTCCAGTCCTCATTCCCTACCCCAACCAACATCTCTCTCTCTCCGAGAGTCCAACTTTTCAATCTCTGCCCCCCTCCTGAATGTGACATTTCTACTCTCTTCCTTTCTGCCATCCCTTATCCATCATCTCTCCTCCTCTCTATGAATCCAATGCTTTTTGCCTCCTGCCCCTTTCCTTGAGTGTGGCATCTCTTCTTCCCGTGCCTGGAATCAGGGGTGCTTGTGTATTGAATATGTAAACAGTGTGTATTACTTTAAGATAAGCTTCCAGAGTGCTCTGCTGTTTGCCTGGTGGGCTGAGCCCCTTTCTGGCTGCTGTTGTTATGTGTATGAGATAGTAGACTCCATTTTAAAGCAAGCATTGTTTCCCATTAGGATTTTACACTTTGAATCCACTAGCCTAGCAGTTATTAGCTGTAAATCTGCTAGACCAGTGGTTCCCAACCCTGTCCTGGAGGACCACTAGGCCAGCCGGATTTTCAGGATAACCCTAATGAATATGCACAGAGCACATTTGCATTCCTGGCACCTCCATTATATGCAGATCTCTCTCATTCATATTCATTAGGGCTATCCTGAAAACCCAACTGGCCTGGTGGTCCTTCAGGACAGGGTTGGGAACCACTGTGCTAGACAAAATACAGCTTAGTGAGAGAAGTTTGGAGTACAGTACTGTATTACCATTTCACCACAGTAGAAGTGGACTTGGACCAGATATACTACCAGATCAACAATCTTAAAAGCGACAAATCCCCTGGACCTAATGGAAATCACCCAAGAGTCTTAAAAGAACTGAAGGTTGAAATCGGAGAGCTTTTGCAAAAACTTGCCAACCTGTCAATTAGAACTGGACAGATACCGGATGATTGGAAGATAGCAAACGTCACGCCAATTTTCAAAAAAGGATCAAGAGGAGAACCGGGCAACTACAGGCCTGTGAGTCTTACATCTGTCCCTGGAAAGATGGTTGAAGCACTGATTAAAGATAGCATAGTCCGGCACTTGGATACACACAACCTGTTGAGAGCCAGTCAACATGGCTTCAGGAAAGGGAAATCATGTTTGACGAATTTACTTCAATTTTTTGAGACCATGAACAAACAAATTGAAAGTGGAGATCCGGTGGACATAATATACTTGGACTTCCAGAAAGCATTCAACAAGGTTCCACATGAAAGACTTCTCTGGAAACTACAAAGCCATGGAATAGAGGGAGATATACTTAAGATGGATGGCTGGAGAACAGAAAGCAGAGAATGGGCATAAATGGGAAGTTCTCAGACTGGGAGAAAGTGACCAGCGGTGTGCCCCAGGGCTCGGTACTTGGGCCCATCTTATTTAATATTTTCATCAATGACCTAGAAGAAGGAACATCCAGTGAGATCATCAAGTTTGCAGATGACACAAAGCTATGTCGGGCAATCAGATCGCAGAAGGATAGCGAGGAACTCCAGAGTGACTTGTGTCAGTTAGAGAATGGGCGGAGAAATGGCAGATGAAGTTTAATGTGGAAAAGTGCAAAGTAATGCATTTAGGCAGAAAGAACAAGGAACACGAGTATAGAATGTCAGGTGCAACTCTGGGTAAGAGTGAACAAGACATGGACCTGGGTGTACTGATAGATAGGACCCTGAAACCGTTGGCACAATGCCCGTCAACGGCAAAGAAAGCAAATAGAATGTTAGGCATGATAAAGAAAGGAATCACGAATAGATCGGAGAAAGTTATAATGCCGCTTTATAGAGCAATGGTCAGACCACACTTGGAATACTGTGTCCAACATTGGTCTCCCAACTTAAAGAAGGATATAAAACTGCTGGAGAGGGTGCAGAGATGAGCAACGAAGCTAATAAAAGGCATGGAGAACTTGGAATACGAGAAACGACTTAAGAGACTGGGATTGTTCTCCCTTGAGAAAAGGAGACTGCGAGGGGATTTGATTGAGACTTTCAAAATACTGAAAAGAATCGACAAAATAGAGCAGGAAAAAAAATTATTTACAATGTCCAATGTGACACGGACAAGAGGACATGCACTGAAGCTAAGGGGGGGACAAGTCCAGGATAAATATCAGGAAGTTCTGCTTCACGCAACGAGTGGTGGACACCTGGAATGCTCTCCCAGAGGAGGTTATTGCGGAATCCACCGTTCTAGGATTTAAAAGCAAACTAGATGCACATCTCCTTACGAGAGGCATAGAGGGATAAGGGTGACTAAAATTACGCCAGGTGTACACCTGGTTGGGCCTCCACGTATGCGGATCGCCGGACTTGATGGACCGAAGGTCTGGTCCGGAGATGGCAGTTCTTATGTTCACAAAGTGTGATATACATTCCCATCTTGCCTTAACTATAGTAGGTGCTGGTTGAGTGTCAATTTTGTGAAAGAAGAAATTGTTAAGTACAATTAAACTGTAAGTTTGATTATTTTTAAAGTTTGATATTAAAGAAACTTGTTCAAGAAACCACAGAGTTCAGTATGGTAATATTACTGGCTACAGATTTAAAGAGTTTATCTGTTTGTGATCCTTTGGGGAAGCCAGCACAAGCGCTGCATTCTTTCATTCATCAGGCCGTAGGCCGCATGAATAAAGTAAACACGCTGCCTTTAGCGGCCCCAAAAGTTTCCCTTTACTACAGCTTCCCACCAATGTCACAGCAATTGTTTAATGTCTATTTAAGTCCTTTGGGTACATTTTTGGCTGACCTGAACATTTTTTCATTGTTTTATGCTGATGATATCTTTGTTCTCTGTCCAGTGTGTCAAATATTTGATGAGACTATAAAACAAGCACCAACTTATCTTAATATAGTAGAAACTTGGACAATTGCCAATTTCCTCAAACTGAATAGAAATAAAAACAAATTACTCTGGTTTGGAGGTTAAAGCATAATTGGAAATGTTATTGTAAAGTTATCATCAGAAGAGTTACTTAAGATTGAAAATAAATCCAGGGTTCTTGGAGGAAAGTATAGCGTAGTGGTTAAAGCTAGTGGTTGTGGGGTTCAAACCCTCTGCTGCTCCCTGTGACCCTGGGCAAGTCACTTAATCTTCCACTGCACCAGGTACATTAGATAGATTGTGAGTCCACCGGGACAGATAGGGAAATGTAAACCAATTTGAGTGTGGTTGTATGATTACAAAAGGCAGTATACAAGTCCCAATTCCTTTCTCCCCTTTCCCTAATTCTTGACTCACATTTATCATGAATTTCATCTGAATGAACTTACCAGGAAAATTCTTCTTTCACTTTCATTAAGAACCATATTAAGACCTTTAGTTCGGAGGATGTTTTTTTCAAGTTCAATTAGTTTTAGAAAAAGGTACAAAATGAAAAAGCATTGTACAACAACTGAGTACAGCAGTAAAAACAGTGAACAAAAGGGAAAATGGAAGTGCAAACAACACATTCATGACAACGCAATATCAATTATAATCTTTATGTGATAAGATCAATTAAAGAGAATAACCCTTTTCAAGAATGATGAGGTGGTAGAGAAATGTCCAACAATGGCTTCCAGGCGCGTGCAAATGAAGCAAAAGATCTATTTTTAAGTGCAGCAGCTCGCTCGTATTTAACAGCGGTGCAAATAATATTCCACCACATGGTAACAGACACTGCAGAAGTGTTCTTCCAATATTGCAACACCAATTTCGTAGCAAGTTGCATCAATACATTAAATAATTTGGCTTCCCCCTCTGACAGAGATGCGAGTAAGCAATTGCTACCAAGAATCACAATAGCAGGAGAAAGGGGTTCTGTGACAACAAACAGCTTTTGCATGTGCTTCCACATGGAGTGCCAAAAGGGAGTTATCATTTTACAGTAGTATAATTGGTGTATGAAAGTATCCTTATCCAATTTACATGACCAGCAGGTACCGGTTTCTGAAGACTTGAAATGGGCTACCGTATTTGCCGGCGTATAAGACAACTGGGCGTATAAGACAACCCCCCAACTTTTACAGTTAAAATATAGAGTTTGTTATATACTCGCCGTATAAGACTACCCCTTCTTCCGCACACCTTCTGCACAACAAATAAAACTTAAAAGAACATCAGAATTTATTTCAACAATTTTAATTAATTCACTAAAGCTGAATAGAACAATAAACCCATGGGAGCTGCCATGCTATTTTTTTTCTAAACTGTTAACCAAACTGAAACTGTCAATGATAGAAGGAAGATAACACATAGAGAGAGAGAGCAAGTGCTGGGCAAGTCCCTAGCAAGTTTGCTGGCATGACAGTTTCCCTTTAAAAGCCTTCAAAAGCCTCCTGTTCGCCCCCGCAACTTCCTTAAGGGCTAGACTCCACACACGGCCGCATGTGCGAGAGACGTAGTAAAGAGAAAAGGGGTGGGGCCAGAGCGCCGCTGCTTCCCGCTGCGCAGGATGAAGGAGCTGGCACCCTTGTCACACTGATGTCCCGCCATGGCCCCGCTGATGTCCCGGCAGGTTTACTAGTACCGTAAGCACCGTAAGGAGGTAAGGAAGGAGATGTTAGGGCATGTAAAGTAAGGGCATGTAAACAGTACCCGGCGTATAAGACGACCCCCGACTTTGGGGAGGATTTTAAGGTACTGAAAAGTTGTCTTATACGCCGGCAAATACGGTACTTTATGTGGTGTCCAAATTGCCCGGTGTAGGACAAAATACATAGATTGTCTCAACGAAGATGAACAAGAGGTGTGCAGCAGTGAAAGCCATACTTGTGACCAAACTAAAGAGTCCCATGGAATCTGTAAATCAAATTCCCAAGTATGTTCCGTACCAATCGGGTGCATAAATTGTTCTACCTGCAACCATTTATACCATTTCGAGGCATAGCCAGATGTATCATGAAATTTGAAGACTTTCACCGGCACACTTGGAGCAGCAGATGATATCGGTGTCTTGCGCATAAATGTGGTCAAGCAATGAATCAACTGTATACATTTGAAATGTTGGATGGTAGAGAGAGAATATCGTTGTTGCAGCTGGTCAAATGGCAGCCAGGATGTTTCATCTCTAAGGTCCTTCACCATATGGATACCACACAATTTCCAATCTTTCCAACGCAGAATTTCTTTGTTGATCCGAAAGTTGTTATTGTTCCAAAGTGGTGCAGACATAGTGTGTGACCAAGTTAATTTGGAGAAACACTCAATTCTTGAGACAGTTTATTTTGCATTGCAAATTATTGGATTATCTGAGTTATTACAGTGTTGAAAGGGAATGAGTTGGAGAGGAAGATCCGCATAGCGAAGAGATTCCCAATGGAGCCACACAGGTCTATAACTGGAAAGTACAGGAGTGATCCAAAACGAAGTTTGTTGCATTATAAAAGCAGAGTGATAGTTATGAAAATCTGGAAAATTGACACCCCCCACAGTCCTTACTAGCTTTTAACTTGTCCAACGCAATTCTAGGAGGCTAAGAACACCATAAAAAGGTAGTTAGCTGTTTTTCAATGGAGGAATATAAGGCATTCGGGAATAGTATTGGTATCATGTTCAGAAAGTAATTAATTTTGTGGGCCACCATCATCTTTTAAAGTGCTCAAACGTCCCCACCAGGAGAGGCGTAAAGGTGACCATCGAGATAGAAGATCTTTAATCAGTGAAGACAGCTTAGACGCATTAAGCACTAGGGTTTCAGCAATTGTTGGAGCAAAGAAGATACCCAAGTACTTCAGCATCGTATCAGACCAAGAAAAGCCAAAAAGATCAAATTCATGTCTGATTTCTGGAGTATTGAGAGGTAAAATTTCAGACTTTGAATGGTTTAGTTTGTATTCAGAGACTGTGGCATACCTTTGTATTGTGTCCAGTAAATGTGGAAGAGAAGGAGGAGTAGTGTAGAGAAGAATATCGTCTGCATATGCACTATGAGTCCATAGTGATACCATGGATATTGACGTTGTTTCTAATACTGAGAAGCAAGGGCTCCAGTGCGAGATTGAATAAAAGTGGTGACACTGGACACCCCTGTCGAATGCCACGCTTGGGATGAAAAGCCTCCGACAGTTGGTTATTGATGAGAATTCTAGTTGATGGAGCAGTGTATAGGACTTTAATCCTGTTGATGGCAGATTCAGAGAAACCAAAATAAGACAAAGCTTGAAAAAGTAAAGGCCATTCCACACGGTCAAACGCCTTTTCAGCATCTAACCCGATGGCGACATGAGGAGAGTCTAAAGTTTCCACTCTATGAAGAATATTAAAGAAAAGTCTTATATTGTCATGAGACAAGCGTCCCTGCATGAAACCAGTTTGTTCTTCAGAGATCAGCTTAGGTAATAGTCTTTGCAAATCTCCCAGCAAGAATCTTCGTGTATAGCTTGGCGTCCACATTTATCATGGATAAAGGCCTATAACTTTGGACTTGCTGTTTATCCTTGCCAGGTTTTGGTAATACCACAATCACAGCCTCAGTAAAGGTGCCACACACCGCTTGCGATTCAATCAGATGTAAGAAGAGATCTCACAACTTAGGAAGTAACAATGATTGAAATGCTGAGTAGAACTCCACCGGAAAACCGTCTGGGCCAGGCGTTTTATGTTTGGCCATCGCTTCTAAAGATTCAGCAATTTCAGCATCTGTAATGGGTAAGCAGAAAACATCATTATCAGTAGCATCAATTGTTGGACTCTGCAAAGATTGAAGAAATTGTCGATCATCATGTAAGTCCGGCTTTTGGGAGAAGTATAACTCAGTATAATATTCATGAAATCTAGCAAGAATCTTCGAACCATCAGTCAGAACTTGTCCATCTTTAGTGTTAATCGATGTGATGTAAGTACGCTCAGATTGTGCTTTTAAATAGTTGGCCAACAAGTGACCAGCGGTATCATGTTCTGCATAGTATGTAGCTTCTTTCATGAATAACGTTTTACCCGCAGAATTAGCCAATAGGTTGTTATGTCCTGATCTCTTTTAATTGTAATCCGCTTAGAACCGCAAGGCACAGGCGGAATAGAAATCACAAATGTAATGTAAATGTAATGTAATGTAATTTTATAGTGAAGTCTAGCAGATCTCAATTTTTTCATCGTAGAGACATCAGACAGATTAGAACAGTGGGTTGTTTCAAGTGAATGAATCAGAGATTCCAAATGAGTGAGATCTTTCTTATAGAGTTTGGTACGTTTAGATTTAAAGGAAATGATTACACCCCTAAGGTAGGCTTTGAAAGTGTCCCCTAGGGTGGTCTGACTGACCTGGTCAGTAGTATTGAAAGTGAAGAAGTCTTGTATATGAGTAGAGATGTAGTCCACAAATTCAGGGTCTTCTAGTAATGTGGAGTCAAAGCGCCAGCAAGATCTCATAGGCGGAAGCTCAACATTTTTAATGTTATAAAGTTATAAACATTTTTAATGTTTAATATTTTAAAGTTATAAGAGCATGGTCGGACACAGTGATGGGTTTAATGTCTGCCACAGAGACCCAGGGTAACAAGGATGATGAGATCAAGAAAAATTATATTCTTGAAAATGAGTGTGGAGAAGGAAAAAAAGTGTACTTGCTCGATTTATGGTGTAAAATCCTCCATGGATCACAAAGATTTAATTAGTGAAGTATATCTTGAAATGTCGTCCAAGCCTTGGTAACCTTATAAGACGCTAATGATTTACGATCCAGTTCTGGTTGTAAGACAAGGTTAAAGTCTCCTCCAAGAATAATAGGCATTAACCCCTCCAGAGTTATAGAGTCGGCCAGATTGTGGAAAAAATCAGGGCAATCACTATTCGGGGCATATATATTAAAGATAGACAATTCAGTGGCTTGGATACGAATAGTGGTCTTCACCCACCTGCCCTCAGTGTCGTGAGCTTGATCTAATACAGTTAAATCAGGGTACTTTCTAATTAGTGTAATGACACCATTTCGTTTGTCAGTAGCTGGTGAGAAGATAGGAGGCAGTGCCCAGGAGACAGTGAATTTGGAGGCTTCTGGTGTGCCACGATGGGTTTCTTGTAACAACAGTATATCCGGTTGAAATTGATTCTCGTATTGAAGTATTTTGATCTGCTTTAAAGGGTTATTCAAACCTTTAACATTAAGTGAAACACAATTCAAAGGCATGTGAACAATGAAAATCAACAGTTACTTGCACTGTACATATAAACCATGAAACAAATGCACTTCCATTAAACTGAATCCCCTTATACAAAGGAAAAAAACATGTTGTATAAGGAGAAGACCAACGGGTCAGTGAGGGAGAGAGAGAACAGGAATGAACAGAACACCAGGATAAGCATAGCAATCTTAGATAGTAATCAGTATAAACACACTTGAAATACTATTATCATAAGAAAAGGCAATTAGTGAAAAGAAAAACATCTTTAATGCAGTCTAGGTAAGTAGAGCAGCAAGAAAAAGTCATGAAGCAGCTCAAGAACACAGTTTGCTTGACCGACAAGAGAGTATATATCAGAGTGAGTAGTCTATAAAGCAGAGAGGAACGAGAAAAAAAAGAAAGTAAAAGCAGTTAATAGAAAGAGAAAGAAGGAACAAGAGAACAAGAGCAAGAAAGATAATAATCGAGAGGTAAACCAAAAACAAACAAACAAAAAAAACAACACAATAATCATACTGCAAGGTGCTAATGGATCAACTAAGGCAGATAAGTAGAAATTCAACTTCAGAAGAATGTTGCTGCAAAAGAAAACAGGCAACCACGGTATAGTATCGTAATAAACCTGAAAAGGCAATTATAAAGTATAAAGAAATGGCAGGGAAATTAGGTCTCAAGACTCTCAAGTGACGTCGATGGTACTCGGTGAGATGGATTCCAGAAAGTCACCGAGAGCATTGGGATCAGTGAAATCCTTAGTGCGATTTTGGAATGGTTACCCGCATGCGGGCAGGGTAGAACATGCCAAAGCGAGCATTGAGGGTTTTAAGGCGAGGCCTGTACTCGAGAAGTTGCTTTCGTTGCCGGGAGAAGCCTTGCTCAGATCCGGCACTAACATAATGTTGCGACCTTCAAACTTCAAGGGAGCTTTCAATTTCGTCTTCTGCATGATTTCGAAGGTCTGATTGAAGCGGAGAAGGCTCACGATGATCGGTCTCAGAAAGTTATCCTGAGCAGAGCGCTGCGTGTTGACGTGATGAGCCGATTCAATCTCAAAGGGCTGAGAAAAGGTGATATCCAGGAAGGTAGGCAAAGTATCATGCAAGAACTTTATTAAATTTTGACCCTATCTCCCTTCCGATAAGCCAAGGATCCGAAAATTCTGTTTTCGGGCCCTATTATTAGCTTCATCCAGGTCTTTTTCCAGTTGCACCACGCGCTTAAGATGGCGCTGCATGTCTTTTCAA
Organism: Geotrypetes seraphini; assembly: GCF_902459505.1. Lineage (NCBI taxonomy): Eukaryota > Metazoa > Chordata > Amphibia > Gymnophiona > Dermophiidae > Geotrypetes > Geotrypetes seraphini. The sequence goes on along the minus strand of NC_047091.1, from coordinate 66,101,815 downwards.
CATTTTCTTCCGTAGCGTTTTGTTTAAGTTCTAAGGACGCCACTCTGGTGCGGAAATGAAGCAAACCTGTTTTCATTGTGGAGATATCTTGCTTGATGTTTTTAATATTGGTGTTCGTCTCAGAGACCATGTCTTTAATGGCACGAAGTTCTTCCAAAATCATATCCGTGGAAGTATCATCAGATTTAGGGCCCGGTTGTTTCGACGGAGAGGGAGGATCAATTTTAGTCCGTTTGCCGCTCTTCGTAGCTGACATTGGCAAGAACTGAGGTCAGCTTGCCTTTAGAGAGAGAAATATGCAATCGAGGTCGGATTAGATAAAGATTAGCGAGAGTGCTCTTGATTTTATCGCTATGCGTTCCTGGAGCTCTAATTCAAGCTGCCATCTCTCTTGAAGCTCACTAGCACCCCCCAGTCCAGAGAATGTTAGAATCCTTACATAGGAAGTTCTGACACCTTATTTAGATTATTGTAATTCACTGTACTATTCTTTATCAGTTAAACTGTCAGAAACTGCAGTTTTTGCAAAATATAGCTGTACAGTTGATTTTTTTTTTTTTTTAAGGAAAATATAATGAAGCTTTTCTACTGTTAAATAAACTGCACTGGCTTAGGATAGACCAGTGGCTATTAAACCTATCCTGGGGGCCCCTCGCCAATTGGGTTTTCAAGATATCCCTAATGAACATTCATGAGGAAGATTTGGGCATGCAAATCTTCCTCGTGCAAGTTGATGAAGCTGTCCGCGCAATGTGCGGCAAAAAGGGCGAACAGAATGCTAGGAATGATTAAGAAGGGAATCACGAACAGATCGGAGAAGGTTATCATGCCACTGCAGGGTCAGACCAGTGGTCCATTGTGCCCAGCAGTCTGCTCCCGCGTTGGCCTGTAGGTCAAAGACCAGTGCGCTAATTGAGTCTAGCTTTACCTGCGTACTTTCTGGTTCAGCAGGAACTTGTCTAACTTTGTCTTGAATCCCTGGAGGGTGTTTTCCCCTATAACAGCTTCCGGAAGAGCATTCCAGTTTTCCACCACTCTCTGGGTGAAGAAGAATTTCCTTACGTTTGTATGGAATCTATCCCCTTTCAACGTTAGAGAGTGCCCTCTTGTTCTCCCTACCTTGGAGAGGGTGAACAACCTGTCTTTATCTATTAAGTCTATTCCCTTCATTATCTTAAATGTTTCAATCATGTCCCCTCTCAGTCTCCTCTTTTCAAGGGAGAAGAGGCACAGTTTCTCTAATCTCTCGCTGTATGGCAACTCCTCCAGCCCCTTAATCATTTTAGTCACTCTTCTATAGACCCTTTCGAATAGTGCCATGTCATTCTTCAAGTACGGCGACCAGTGCTGGACACAGTATTCCAGGTGGGGGCGTACCATGGCTTGATGAGCACTGACTGCACAGGGTGAGAGAGGGGGGTGGAGTATTCATCTTTCCAGGCCCCCTTCTGAAACTGTGGATTGTAGTTCATTATAAATTGCCTTTTATACTTCTCACTCTCTATTCCACACACACACCCCTCACCTTTCCAGGCCCCATTCTGAAACTGTAGGTTGTAGTTAATTGTAAATTGCCTTTTATAGTTCTCTCGCTGGACTTCCAGTGGAAACATGGTGCTGTAGGCAACGGGTTCCTGCAGCTCCGATATACCCGACCATGGAGTGGCACATAATCGGCTTTTCTGCTCTGCTAGGTGGCCCTATTGAGAGTGGCTATTGGTCTGGCATGATCTACTTTTGTGTTTTCGGAGTTGGATGGTGTCTAGGCTGACCCGTAAGGACCGCAATCGGTGCAGACCGGCAGAGTCCAAAATGGCAGCGCACGTGGCTTCCCCATTGTCGGATTCTCCCAGCTCGCTGTGGATGGCGGAGGCTACCGTGGAGGTGCAAGGGGCTATTGAGGGGACCCTGGGCGATAAATTACAAAGGATTTTAGACAAATTGGTCTCTCTGGATCAGCGGTTTACCTCACTAATCTTAGAGGTGAAGGAGACCCAGCAGCATCTCAGCATGACGGAGAACTCAGTGCTGTGCCTGACCCAGGAATAAGCAGCTCACATGAGATCGTTAGCAGCTCTGCAGGCGAAGGACCTTGAAAATCGGTCCCGAAAGGAACAACCTTTGGTTCTTGGGCCTGCCTGAGTCCATGAAGGAGGTGGAGCTTGGGAAGTTTTTGGAGCACTGGTTGTAAGAGTCCTTGCTTCTTCCCCGGCTTTAGGTCCTCTACAAATTGAGAGAACACACCGCTTGGGCCAGTGATGGAAGGGCTCTGACCACTCGTGAGTGGTCATTTGTTGCCTCCTAAATTATTGCCATAAGGTTGAGGTGTTGCGGGTGTTATGGCAGGGAAGAAAGCTCCAGTATGACAACAAGCCCATTTTATGTTTCCAGGATTACTCAGCAGAGGTTTCATAGCATTGGCACTGTTTCTCCCCCTTCTGCACCTTGCTGATCCAGAGGAAAATCATCTTTTCTCTCCAATACTCTGCATGCCTAAAGGTGGTCCATATGGGTTGTGCTCATCATTTTGACACACCGGAGTCCGCCCAGAGCTTCATAGCAGTCCAGATCCATGAAGGCCCCTCTTGAGGGGCTGCAGAGCAGTGTGGGTGCCTCTCTGTGTGCTGGAGGATTGCTGGTGGACATTAGCTCTATTTGGGACCCTTTCTTTGGTTGTGGTTCCTGAGAGCATTACATTACATTACATTAGGGATTTCTATTCCGCCTATACCTTGCAGTTCAAGGCGGATTACAAAAGAGATAACTGGACATTTCCAGTGAAGTTACAACAGTTTTGTGTATTTTTTTGGTTACAAGGGAGGAGAGGTAGCTGGATTAATTCCGGAAGAACTTGCAAATTGGATATTAAATTGACTGTACGTTACAGTGTGATATAACAAATAGATTACAGTTAGAGTACAAATAAGATTACGTTACATTTCAGGGATCTGAATACTTGGTGTTTTGGGGAGGAAGAGTTTATTTAAGTGGAGGTTTTGGGGGAGAATTTATCTAGGAGGAGGGGGAAGGGTTGGGTTAAGATATCTGGATAAATTTTTTGAAAAGTAGAGTTTTGATTCTTTTCAAAAAGTTTTGAAGTCGCTCGTTGCCATCAACATGGCTCCCCCCCTTACTTTTCTTGTATGGACACTGTTGGGTGGTGTCCCGCTCGGGAGGGCTTGACGGGTATGCTGGGGGAGATCTATTTGGCTTGATATGGGCTGTTTGATTGGGTAGTTTGTAGGGTGCTGGTTTGTTTTGTGTTGCCTCTTGCCTCCTCTTCTTTCTTGGACTGGTTGGTGTCTTCTTTCCTTGGGGGGGGGGCTGAGGTTTCTTAGTTGGTAGAGTCTGGGGGCTTTACGGGGAGGTGGAGTGTTTTTGGACTGTGTCTGGGTGGTTGAGCGTTCAGGGAAGGGGGAGGGGGTGCGTAGGGCCATTATAATGGTGGTCATTTGGGCTTTCCTTAGGTCAGTGCTCTTTGAATTATCTTTTTCAGGACTTTCCAGGCGTTCGGGGGGTCTTGTGGCTGTTCGGTGGGGTGATACTGTTGGGTTCCCGCGGGAGAGTATATACAGCTTCTTGGAAGTGACACCCAGAAGGGTGTGTAACGGGGAAGGAGAGTGGTTGGGTTGGGGCTGGGGGGGTTGCAAGGGGATGGGGGTGAAGGGGGGTGACTTTGCACAGACTGGTGGGGGTATGGACTTCATTTTGGGGTTAGGTTGGAGCTGGAGGGGTGGAGGCTGGGCTGCCCCTTTGGTGCCCTTATGGGGGATAGTCATCTCTGTATTTTTCCCTTTGATTAGACTTCGCTGGAGTACACCTTAACTTTGTGGAATGTAGGGGGGATTAACTCCCCCATAAAACGTTATAAAATTTTACATTTGAATCACTCTAAAACAGCTATACTCTAAAACAGCTATTCTTACAAGAGACCCAGTTATCTTCTGCAGAACATGCCAAGCTCTGTACATGGTGGGTGGGCACTCATTTGGAGGCATCCACCGTTAAAGTGGGAAGGGGGCAGTGATCGTTCTTATACATAAAAGTCTTCAACTGATCCGTGATCCTTATGGTCGTTATGGTATTGCGTCTGTTTTGCTCCATAATCGGCCTTTGTTGTTGTTGTCTGCTCATTTTTTTCGGGGGCTTCACAACCAACTCTTGCAATTTGTTGATCTTCCGCTGCTTCTGGGAAGGACTTTAATGAAGTCCCCGATCCCCAGCTGGACCATTCCAAATCTACTGGAAGAGAGCTTACCAAGACTTGTATGGGGGTCCTAACCTTGGAAACTACTTTGGGGTTGCTCAATGTTTGGAGAGTGTTACTACCTTCATAGCGGGATTATTCTCACTTACTCTTATTTCACGGGCGCTGCTCCCCCAGGTACAGGGGGTGGAGATGGGACTCATTGAAATTTCTGATCACACTTGGGTGGGTTTTCATTGGACGTGGGGTGCCTCTTGGAGCAGTCGGAGGGGGTGGCGGTTTCCGTGCTATCTCTACCGTGATGTCTGATTTCAGGAGTTTTTGATGCAACAGTGTAAAGATTTTCAACACACTAATCAGCAACATCGTGAGGATCCCATTCTTTACTGGGAGACGGCAAAGGCTGTGTTGCAGGGAGAGGTTATTGCTTATGTGGCTCGAGAACATAAGCTGAGACACCAAACTGTACTTGGATTGGAGCGACGAGGAACCGTGTTGAGAAGTCAATATAGTGGTCGGCTGTCTCTTCCTCTTTGGACGCAGCTGTTGGAGATCCAACAGGAATTGAATGAGTTATTATACCTGGGCGCGAGAGCATTTTAAATTTCAACTATTTCGATTCGCCAATAAAAGTATCCGACTGTTGTCACATTTGGTCAATATGCATGGGCGGGAAGACATTACAACTCTTCGAGATTCCCGCGGTATTCTGTGTCATAGACGTGGAGATCTGTGGGTTCTTGTGGACATTTTTTGCAGACTTATATGTGGATCTGGGCTTGGAGGTCCTAGATGGGAAGGTGTACCTTGATAGTGTGGATTTGCTCAGTTTGTCTCCTAGGGATTCCGGAGCTTTGGAACATCCCTTTACTGCTGCTGAGGTGGAGTGGGCAATGAGGGAGAGCCCTTTGGGCAAAGCGCCGGGACCAGATAGGTATAGGGGGAGTTTTATAAATTACTGATGGAGGAGGTTGCACCGGTCTTGGCAGAAGTTTGCAACCTTAGCGTTTCCAAGGGTTTCCTCCCCCGGTATTTGAACTTAGCACAAATTATTGTTCTCTTGAAGCCGGGCAAGGATTCTCACTTACCAGAATTGTATAGACCAATTTCCCTATGAGGCTAAGCTAATGGCTAAAATTTTTGCTAATCGCTTGGCGCGGGTGTTGCCCTCTGTGGTCTCGGAGTGCCAAGTAGGATTTGTACGGGACCGGCCAGTGGCTAAGAATATCTGGCAAATTTTGCTGGCGTTGGAAAGGGTGCATCTGGAGGGTAGCCTTTCCTTGCTTATTAGCTTTGACGCCGAGAAGGCATTTGGCCAGGTGCGATGGGGCTACCTCTTCACGGTGCTTTGCACATATGGAGTGGGTCCTTTCTTTTTTAATGCGATTAGGGCATTGTATAGTGATCCTGCTGCGTAGATCCAGGTCAATGGGGAATTATCAGATTCTTTCCGGATCAGTCGCAGTACTCGGCAGGGGTGCCCGCTGTCACCACTCTTTTTTGTCCTTTCTTTAGATCCCTTACTATGCAAAATCCAATTCAATATTGACATCCGAGGGTTATTTCTGGGTGCGGCTCACTTTAAACTTGCAGCATTCGCTAATGATCTCCTGGTGTTTTTGACTGACCCCCAGAGCTCGTTGCCTATGTTGCTGGAGAGTGTACGTGAGTATGGAGATTTCTCTGGCTTTACGCTGAACTTAGCTAAGTTGGAGGCTTTGGCTTCTTTGGAACATCTTCAGGGGCATTGGAGGGGAGAATTTCCGTTGTAATGGGCTGGGTCTTCCTTTAAGTACCTGGGGAGCTGGCTGACTATGGACCTAATATACCTTTATCATCTTAATATCGATAAACTTCTTGTTGCTACTAAACAGCTTTTGGTTAAATGGCAAGATCTCCCACTCACTTTGTTGGGTAGAATCCATCTCTATCGAATGGTCTTATTCCCAAAGTGGCTATATATTCTACAGACTCTCCTTCTGTCTTTATTGAAGCGGGATGTGAAAGCCTTATATTCTTTGTTATCATGGTTTTGTTGGGGGGCGGAGACCTAAATTGCGTTGGTCTTTGTTAGTGGATCCTACCACGGAGGGTGATTTTGGTGTGCCCGACATCCTAGTGTATAATCAGGTATGTTTGTTGTGCCATATCAACAATTGGGTGTTAGGCTATACACTAATATTTCCTTGGAAAGGGACTATTTCTATCCGCTTCATCTTCTTTATCTCCTCCATGTCCCCTTGGCAAAGTTGCCATGCCTGTGTAGGAGTAGTGTTCTTTTTAGGCCTCTATGGGTGGTGTGGCAGCAGATTTTCCGATTGTGGCATCAAGACTCTCAAGTGAGTGTGTTCTTGCCCTTGGTTGGGAACTTAGCTTTTCCTCTGAGGGTTGGCCCTTCAATTTTCAGTGGTTGGCGGGTTCGGGGTGTTGAGCTATCACGGCATGTTCTGCAGAATGATGGGGACCTTCTTTCCAATAAAGACCTGATGCTGCGGGGAGTCCCTAGGGTTGGGCTTCCTTTTGCCTATTGTCAACTGCGGCATTATGTGGGCTATCTACCGGGGGGTTCCTTGGGTGGATATTTTGGAATCCGCTTCTGTGTTTTGAGGTGGATCTGGAAACTCTGGTCTCGATCTCTTATTTTCATAAACAGATCATGACCCTTCAGCCGCCCTTAGTTCAGGAGGCATGGCAGCGCAATTTGGGGTGGGACCTAGGGAGAGATTTTTTTTACTAAGGGTGTTGAAATGCACTGCAGGCCTGGTTTATAATGCTGACTTACAGGAATATCTTCAACGCACTGTCTTGAGAGCTTATGTTTCTCAAAGTCAAGCTTTTTATCTGGGCTGTGTTGATACTCAGTTGTGTTTGTGTTGCTCTGTTGAGGTGAATTCTTATTTTCATGGGCTCTGGAGTTGTGATGGGATCCAAGACTTTTGGAAATCAATGGATTCCTTTTTGCGGAAGCTTTTACTTGTGCCGTGCCTGTCCTGGCACTTACTATGTTATTTGCTCACTTCTCCATGCTCTCTGTGTACACTTCTGCAGAAAAACTGTTTCTTAGTAAATGTTTCATTTGGGGGAAGAAATGTATATTGACTTGTTGACTTTCTCCCAAATCACCCTCCTTTTGGTATTGGAGAAATAGACTACATGAGCTGATGGGCTGGGAAGCTCGCTTGACATATTCCTCTCAACACCGGAGCAGAGACTTTGTTAACACCTGGACTCCTTATTTGAACATTTTATCTCCTGAGAGTCGCAGCCATATATTGAACCAACTTCGATTGTATTCTGTCATGCCTATATGATATCTGACCTCAGACTGTGCATTGTTTTAGTTTTTATTGGGGGGGAAGGGGAGGGGGGAAAAGGGGGGGGTTCTGATTTTGGGGACCTGGGGGGGGGTTAATGTCTGGCAATAGCTGTGGAGGATATGAGAGTTCAGTCCTCCATGGTAGATAGTTTCTATTGTAAAACATTTATATTGCATTATGGTCTTTATCTGTATCTGTTTAATAAAAAAGATTTAAACATACAGTATTTCTCTCTATACTCCACCCTCTCTCACCCTGTGTATCTTTTATCTTTCCAGGTCCCAGCCTAAGGGCTAGATTCACTAAGCCCACTGATCAAGTTCTGACCATTTAGCAACCCCTTTATGACCCGATTTCCCTACGACCCGATTTACTAACCTCTGTCCCGATTATCCCCTGATTCACGCATACAAATGAAGGGGAATGGCATTCAAATGTAAGCAGGCAGCGATTCACTAAAAAAAATGAGGGACACCGACTGGGCTGACCGATCCATAAATAAGCGACCGCTGAGGACCAGTCGCTCAGGTCCTTTCCGACTGCCCTGTCTTCTGCCGCCCTGCTCTCTGCTCTGATCCTGATTCTCTACTCTCTGCCCCGACTCTCCTGCCCTTCCCGGCAGTGCAAGCCCATGGTTTTAACCTGCCCTTTAAAACCATGGGCTGGCAATGCACTTTTGCAAAATATATAAAAAAGGAATTCAGCAAAAATCACATTGCCAGCCTGCGGTTTTAACCCACGTACCCCACACCCCACATGCTGATGCACGCTGCCGTCGCTACCTATGGCAAGAGGGATGCCAAGTAAAGGCCCCAGACTGTCCTCGGTCCCCCCGTACCTTTAACAGAGCAGGAAGGGTGCTCAATCTTTCCTGCTCCAATGCCTCCAGCGACAATTCTGAGGCCTTAGGCCCCGCTCTGGTGCATCATGTGATGCACGTGGTGGGCCTAAGGCTCTGATTGGCTGAGGTAGAGCTTAATTTTACTTTTTTAAACTGGTTTTAACTTTTTCACGAGCCCGTGGTTTTAACCCGCTTTAAGCCTGCGGGTTAAAACCACGGGCATGCACTACGGGGAAGGGCAGGAGAGTCAGGGTGGCAGGAGAGATTGGGGCGAGAGCAGGGCGGTGAGTTGGAGTGGCAGGAGAGATTCAGGGCAAGAACAGGGCGGCAAGTCGGGGCAGCAGGAGAAATTCAGGGCAGCAGCAGGAGATCGGGGCTGAGAGCAGAGAAGCAGGGCAGAGAGCATGGTGGCAGAAGGCAAGGCAGTTGAAAAGGACCTATTTTTGGATCGGCCAGCCCAGTCGGTGTTGATTTTTTATTTTAGTGAATCACTTCCTGCCTACATTTGAATGCCGTTCCCCCTCATTTGCATGCGTGGATCGGAGGATGATTAGGACAGAGGTTAGTGAATCGGGTCGGAGGGAAATCGGGTCATAAAAGGAGTTGCTAAGTGGTCGGAAGTTGATCGGTGGGCTTAGTGAATCTAGCCCAAAGTTTGGAATTGGCAGTGGAAGAGGATGGTAAAGATAAAAGCAGTTTATCGGAGGAATGGAGCTCTTGGGAGGCGTATAAGGAGAGATACTGAGGGGCCTGTAGCATTAACACACTTGTGGTCAGAGTCTGTGCTCTGGGTTCAATTAACAAGCCCAGTAGGAAGAAAAGACCAAGAAGACAGGCTTGGAAGCCATGATGGTGGGGGAGTGGAAGGCTGAGAGAATAAACTTTATTTTCCATCAATCTGTTGTACAAATATTACATTAATACACAGGCAGAGCACTGAACAGGAAAAGGGTTTGAACCAGCAAATCCTTTTTAGATACAATCAGATATTTTAAAAAATGTATTTCTTTTCCAGACATAGCCAGGATGAGGTCACTGTAATACTAGCTAAACAGAGTCACTAGATTAGTCTGCTATACAAGTTGGAATCAGAATCAAGTTAGAAAACAAACAGATGGGTTAGTGCAGGGGTGTCCAACCTGCGGCCCTGTGAAGTATTTTGTGCGGCCCCGGTTGAGGGCGATGCAGTGTTTTCCTCTGCTGCCCCTGGGTGTTTACGGTCTTGCTGGCTCCCTCCTCTGTCTTGCTGCAGCGTTTGCGTGGCCCCAGAAACATTTTTTGGGGCCAATGCGGCCCAGGGAAGCCAAAAGGTTGGACACCCTTGGGTTAGTGTATCTGGTACCCACTGCAGAGTGCCTGCAGATCCCTGACTACTTTGTACAGATTTCCCTTTGAAATTATTCTGGTGGAATGCTGCTGTGGAGCCTCTTTCTCCTGGAGGTTGTGTAGATGCCCACCCTAAACCCACCACCACCACCCCCTCCTTCCCTGCCTATCAAATGGGAAATTTTTCAGAAGGCTTTTGCCCCAGCAAATCTTCCGAAAATGCTCCAGAATCCAAGGTCCTCACTGCCATTCTTTTGTTTGGTGATTCTTTTTTAAAAAGACTAGTTTCCCACTCTAGGGACTCATTGAACACTGTGAAAATAAAAATATTAATGGCTAAACATAAAGATTTCAGCCCCTTGGAAGTCTTTAACTGTCTCTTTCCCTAGGATCGCCCTTCAGTTGTTTGTGCTGCATTCATCTTTTGGGTCTCTTAGATCTCTTTTCAGTTCTTTATGCTGTATACGTGTGAGAAAGAACATTTTTGAAAAACATTTATTTGGTAAAATTGTCCATCCTTAACTCAGCTAAAGTACCGTATGTATCAGGTTCCATAACACCTGTAATTTTACCCAAATTCAGAGGCGGCATTCCTAGGAGTATCTTGCTGTATACTGTTTCCTCATTTTAAAGTTGATGCGTTATATGGTTGGATTTTTTATGGTGTTCATTGCCTTGGGTATGGAAAAGTATTTCTACTTTAATGGAATGAGATTTTCAACTCTCTACCTGCTATTTTCCGTAGGAAAATATGCAGAAAAAGCAAAAAAACACTTGGCGGGGGGGAGAGACTTTACTCCCATGGCTGTTTTCTGATCCACTTCCTAGTCATTAACCATTTGGGATTACTTCAATCCACTTTACAAAGGCAGGGTGAAAGACCTCTGCCACCTACAAATCATAAAAAAATACTGCTATCAGACTTATTATAGGACACAAGAAATACGATCACAATATTCCACTTTTCAAATTCTCCCACTGCCTGCCCATTTCCCATCAAATTAGATTTAAGTTACTTCTCTTAGTTTTCAAAACCCGCAACTCCAGGAAATCCCTATTCCTCTCTCATTACTTGACTCTCGACTCAATTTTTTCTGTACAGGGCCCTTAATGTTGGAATAAGCTACCCCTCCATCTTAGACTCACTTTTTCCCTACAACAATTCAAATCAGACCTCAAAACCTTCCTTTTCTCTCATGCCTACACCTAATTTTTCCTTGTTCTGGTGATGCCAACAGCAAGCCTACTCCTTCCCTAATGGAAGTTCTCCCCCAACTATCAGACATTGGGGTTCATGCTTTAACTCAGTGGTTCCCAACCCTGTCCTGGAGGACCACCAGGCTAAATGGGTTTTCAAGATAACCCTAATTAATATGCAAGGAGCAGATTTGCATGCCTGTCACTTCTATTATGTGCAAATCTGTCTCATGCATATTCATTAGGGTTAGCCTGAAAACCCGATTGGCCTGGTGGTCCTCCAGGACAGGGTTGGGAATCACTGCTTTAACTCACATCTCTTAGCTATCCTTCGTCTCGTATTTCTCACTTTCCCTCTACCCTACTAAGATTGTAACCGGCCCAGACAAGCTGTTTGATGGGCAGGGGAAAAAATTCAGAATAAACTTGGAAACTTGGAATAAACTTTTCAAAGTGTAAAGGAAGTCTCTCCCTCCCACCCCAAGTACTTTTGCTGCTGAAGCAATATGGCAGTTGGAAATTTGTCCCTTTTTGTGTTTACCAGGATTAGAAGTTTTTTAAAAATATGGAGCAATAAGGCAAAGAAGGCCTTCATCCAAAAAATAAATATGTTGAAGCCTCTATAAAAATCCTCTATGACCCTGTCAGATTTCTCCCTCACTCTTTCACTTCATGCAAGCCCAAGGTCATGAACTTTCTTCCACACCAATGGCATCCTTGCTAGTCAGCTTCTGTTCTCCATCCGTAGCAGCTTCCTCGCCTTGCTCCTCACTCTCTACCCGGCAGTAGACAAAGTAAAAACTGTCCCCTTGGCTTTGCAGCTCGGATTTGATCTCCTGAGGCCGCGATTTGAGTTCCAGCCTCTGGTAGCTCTCGTTTGTATAAAGGAAAATCCCATAGGCTTCAGGCTGGAAGACCTGGAACTTCTTGGCACACCGGCCCAGGAGATCTTCAACCGTATCTGAGGGACGCACCAAGAGAGTTTTTGAGGTACAACCATTCTCAGGGTCTTGATAGCCAATCCGCAGAAAGTTCTGAAATGAATGGAGGAAAACAAAAATGTTACACAAAAAAGAAAAAAATATATCAGGAGTTCAGAGTTTAATAAAGAGTTGGATGGTGAAATCTCATGAATTGTTGGCAAGATCTTCAGCAAGTCACAGGGGAAGTAATTTTCAAATGATTTTTCCCAGGGTAACTAAGCAGTTAGATAATTTCAGAGCTGACTGCCCTTCCTCTCTATAGGTAAAAGGACTCCAGCCAAAAAGGGGTGGAAATCCCTGTGTGTGCTCTGCATACTGAATGTACTTCATATCTATTACAGCTGGCAATTTTCAAATCTTTTTACAGGGGTTAAATAATGTTTTACTTAGTACATAAGATGCATAATACTGGGCAGACCAAGGGTTTACTGAGTCCAGCATCCTGTCTCTGACCATGGCCAATTGGAGTCAAGAGACCACAGTCAGGCACTGGCAACAAATCTGTTTCACAGAGCCGGCTAACAGTTGGTTAAGTGCGATATTCAGTACTTAATTGGCTATGGGTTACTGTAAAAAGATAGGACTGCTTTTTATGTGGTCCCATTATGCAGTCAACTTAACCCCCCCCCTTATCAAGCCGTGTTAAGGTTTATGTTTATTAAAAATCTTTATATACCGCTATATGGCCAAAAATGATCAAATGCGGTTTACAATGTAACTTCAAATATATAAAAGAACTCCATTTTAAATAGGAAAGAAAAGACCAAAAAAGCCCAACAAAATTTCTAATACATAATAAAATTCAAAACTATTAAAACCAATTTAAAATATTTACTTTAAAATCATATAATAGCCTGTATAAATGCAGACTGCAGTCCCGGTCTATCTCATCCATTTGAAAAGGCCAATGCTCATAGAATTCCTATGAATGTCAGAACTTTTATTGCTGTGGCTTGTGATAAAAAGCCCTAATGCAGCTTGATAAAAGGCATGGGGGGAGGGGGGGGGGGTTAACCGGCCAAGTGCTGATTCTGCCCCTGGAAAGCCCCCAGAATAGCTACCTATGAGTTTAACACTAACCAGGTATTTTCAACGGCACTAATCAATTAAGTGCTGCTGAAAATTACCTATTAACCCCCGAACAGGCCATATAACAATCCAGGAGCCAATTCTGGCCAGTTAAATTGCACCGAATATCGACCCTCAATGTTGTTGAGAAATTACAGATTAGAGAATTTTCTTCACTTTTCTCGCTCTAACAGTGATATTTTGTTCACCTGAGGCTTTGAAAGCAATCTCCCCTAATCCAGCCAGACCCTTCTACTCTGTATGATGTGAGAGTGTTTTTGCCAAAGGCTTTTCCCATTTTTCAATCGTTTTCCATAGTTAAATAAATAACTTTGTGGTGTCTCCAAGGCCGGTCTCTCTCCAGGTGACAGAGGACCAACTATAGTAGATACCCGTGAAATGAGTCTATTGAAAACTGTGCATCAGGGCATGTTGTTCCATGATGCACTACTTCTACACACATTTGACAGAGACATTTCAGGATGCTGTTCAGGCATAGATTGCAATGTGTATTATCAAACATAGGCACATATCCTTATAGAATGTTCAGTGTTTACTAAAATTTGCTATACAGTATAATCTCGTTATAACAGACTTCAAGGGACCTGGAAAAACAGTCCATTATATCCAGAGTTGCATTTTTTAAAAACTTTATTTAGGTCAACTTGAAACAACGTACAATCAATGAACAACAGTCACTGCACAAGCATATCAGCAACATCACTAACAAAACTCAGCAAAACATTGGTATGGCATAAAATGATTGCCAAAACCAGAACACTAAAAGATGTTCTAAAGCATTATGTCGTACTGTACTGGAAAGAAAAATAATCTGTCATTTTATTCTGGGCTGCATTGTGATACTATATCCCCAGCATGCCACGTGCCTTGTAGGCAGAGCCTGCATGTCCATTATAGCCAAACAAAACTACAGCTAAAAGCAGCTCTGGGGACCAAATTGTTTGTCCGTTATATGCAAAAGTCCATCATATGCGAGTCCGCTATATACAGTGATTTTCTGCATGTTTATAAAGGCAAACGGCCGGGACCAGCGGACCTCGTCCGCTATAGGCAGTGGCATACCAAGGGAGGGGGTGGTGGGACGGTCCGTCCCGGGTACAAGCCATGAGGGGGGTGCTCCCGGCCTTGGAGTCATGGCCCGGGAACTTCCCTTCTCATGGCCCCCTAAAGCAGGATTGGCAGCGCTGCCTCTTGCTGGCCGGCGCTGCCGCTCCTGTTTTAGAAGGCGAGGAGGGAGGGTCAGTCAGGAAGCCATGCAGTGTCCGGCTTCCCCCTTGCCTCCCGCACCTCCCTTTACCTGATTGCGGCAGAGAGCAGCCTGCAGAAAGGATCGCGGGTACTTTAGCTCCTGAGGCATATGGCAACCTGCAAGGATCATTAAAGTACCCGCGATCCTTTCTGCAGGCTGCTATCTGCCACAATCGGGTAAAGGGAGGCATGGAAGGCCAGAGAGGAACACATAGGCCTTAAGGGGGGGAGGACAGTCCTTCGGAGGGGTGGGAACAGGCCTTCAGGTGGGGGTGCAGGCCTTCAGGAGTGGGGTGTAGGCCTTCGGGGGGAGACAGACCTTCGGAGGGGAGGTACAGTCCTTCAGGGGGGGGTGCATGCCTTCAGGGTTGGGGTGTAGGCCTTCAGGGGGGACAGACCTTCGGGGGGGAGGTGCAGGCTTTCAGGGATAGGGGGGAGGGACAGTCCTACAGGGAGGGTGCATGCCTTCAGGGGTGTGGTATAGGCCTTCAGGGGTGTGCAGGCCTTCAGGGGGGACAGACCTTCGGGGGGGAGGTACAGTCCTTCAGGAGGGGGGACAGGCCTTCAGGTAGGGTTGCAGGCCTTCAGGGGTGGGGTGTTGGCCTTCAGGGGGGTGCAGGCCTTCGGGAGGGGACAGACCTTTGCGGGGAGGTACAGTACTTTAGGGGAAGTACAGTCCTACAGGAGGGGACAGACCTTCGCGGGGAGGTACAGTCCTTTAGGGGAGGTACAGTCCTTCAGGGGTGTGGTGTAGGCCTTCAGGGGGAGGCAGACCTTTAGGGGGAGGTGCAGTCCTTCGGGGGGGGGGGGACAGGCCTTCAGGGGGGGGACAGACCTTCAAGGGAGGGGGTCCTGGTGTAGAAGTACATGAGGGAGGGAGGGAGGGAAGGATACGTGCATATGCCAGACTTTAGGGGGAAGAAATAATGGGTCTAAAAACAGGAGTGGGAGAGCGATGGTGGATAATGGGATTTAGGGAGGGAAGGAACAGAAAGGGAGAGAAGTTGGACACAAGGGATGGTGTGGAGCGGGGATAGAGATACTAGATAGGAAGATAGTTGGGAAGAGAAAGGGAGAGATGGTGGACCTTGGGGTGGTGGGGAAGGAGGGAGAGATGCTGGATGAAAGGGTAGTTGAGAAAAAGTGAATCTGTGGATAGAGATGAAAAAAAAGGAAAGATGCCAGACCTCCGGGGGAGGGAAGGGAAACGGAAGGGGAGGATAGAGATGGACTGATGGATGATTAGCATGGAGAAAGAAGAAAGAAGGAGACCATGGCAAGCAAGACAACCAGAGCCTGGGACCAACAAGATTTGAATATTGACCAGACAACAAAAGGTAGAAAAAATAATTTTATTTTCTGTTTTGTGATTACAATATGTCAGATTTGAAAAGTGTTTCCTGCCAGAGTTGGTGTTAGACCGCAAATGTGAGCTAGGATGTAACAGAGAGAGGAAAAGTCCTTTTTGTTTCTTTATTTTGTTTACACCACAGTGCCAGTGTGGTTAGGAGAAGCCAAAGGGGGTGAAAAAGCTATAAAATAAACCCACCAGGATGTTTGAAAAAAACACCCAATTGGGCAGGAAAATCGAATTGAATCGAAAAACCAATTCAATAGGCTGAATCGAATCGAAATTTTATTTCCTGAATCGGGCGGCACTAGTTTGCACTACTGTCTTAGACTTTAGGACCTGGGAATGAGGAGGGATGGCATCCTCAGTACTTTATAATGCAAGTGGAATGAGGATTTGGTCAGACTTTTGAAGGGTCTGCAGAAGAAAAATATTGTATAGGCCGGAGGAAATGGGAACTTTTCTTCCTTCTATTTTTGTGAATGGCAAGGCTGAGGATGTCAGTGAGTTCAGTTAAAATATGTGCTTTATAAGAAAATATAATAATGTGTTTTATAAAGTTTATAAGCATTGCTGGCCTACCCGGTGAGGTGTTCCTAGTGGTGGTGGTGGTGGCAGCGTGTCAATGTGTTGAGAGGAAGAGATGGTCTGGGAAATTCTATTGAGCAAACTCCGGGCCCATTTTTACCCCCCAGTTAGTCCACTCCACTCAACTGGTTCACACACTGAGTGGGTCTTTGGGTGTTGTGCCTGGGTAGTTATTTTGGGATCTCTTCCAGTGGTTTGTCAATATCTCCTTGTGGTCCAAGAAAGGAAACTTTGTTAACCTTATCATTGAACCTTCAGAATATGTTTGTAACAGCGCTGCTTGTGTGGCATTAGGCTATGTAGTGATCGAAAGAAAAAAACAGACCTTTGCACATTTTTGCACTAGATGGTGGGCGTATGAGGAGATTCACATTTCCTGCACAGCTAAGTCTGTGTGAAGTTACCTTGTGCTGTATTTGACATCTATCAAGGTCTCTGTTTGGAAGGAAAGATCTAAGCTTAAAAATGAAGTGGCCAGAAGTTTATGTTATGTTATATTTGGAATAATGGTTACATATATGAGGTTCAATAAAATAAAATTTTCACTGCCTGTTTCTATTCTGACTATTTATTCCGTTTCATGGGTTATTACAAAAAAATATTTTTTTACATGGGGGGTTGTCAAAAAATGAGGGGCCCTGGGTGCCACATACCCTAGGTATGCCACTGGCTATAGGCGAGGTTCCGTTATAAGCAAGTCTGTTATAACGAGATTATACTGTACCACCTTTACTAACAGGTTAAAGTGGTTTGCAACAAAATCATAGCAATAAAGGATAAGAAAAGAAATCCATGACAGTCACAGACATCTAAAATAGCGATCACACAAAGAGAATAAATAAATAGGCAAGTAACCAGTCATTTTCAGAGGACACGTGTCTGTGTGCTTTTTGAAAACTGCTGCAAACTCAATGGGTGAAACATACCTGCAGTCAGTGGCGTAGCGAGAGGCGCCCCTCCCCCGCCCTCTTCTCCCCCCCAGCCACTTTCCCACCCCCTCCTGCAATGCGCCCCTTCCCATCCCCTGTTCCTTTTTAACATTCGCAGCGCGAGCAGCAACCCCAACCTGATGCAGGTCCAGGAAGTGATGTCAGAAGAGCCAAAGCCGGCGCGAGCAACAGGTTCGGGTTGCTGCTCGCGCCGCGAACGTTAAAAGGTATAGGGGAAGGGAAGCTGTGCGCGGTAGTGGGAGGGAGGGGGCGGGGAGGGAGGGGTTGGAGAGGAGGACGGGTGTTGGTGCCCCCACCAAGAGGATGCCCGGGGCGGATTCTGCCTCCCGCCTCCCCCCCCCCCCCACTTACTATGCCACTGCCTGCAGTACAGGCTATAAAGTAGGAACTATCCGTGACATTTGCTGATTCCTAAATTATCAAAAGGAAAATGCGGGGGGTGCTTTTTCTTGGAAATTTCATGTGCAGGAAAGGACAGGTCTCCCTTACACCAGAGGTGTGCAACCACAGTTCTTGAAGGCTACAACCCAGTTGGGTTTTCAAGATTTCCTCAATGAATATGCACGAGATTGATTGGCATGTACTGCTTCCTTTGATCTTATGCATATTCATTGTGGAAATCTTGAAAATCTGACTGGACTGTGGCCCTCTGAAGACATGGTTGCCCTCCTCTGGCATATACAGATCCCACCCAACAAAAGGGCAGGTTTCCTCTACATTGTAAATATTCAGCTCTTTGGCACAGCATTACCTGAAAATCATTGACAGAAGGAAGACCTTCCCGTCGGCAATGCCACAGCATCAAGGACCTCTTAAACTCCCGTGAGGGTGTGCTGCCCTCAATCGGCTGCTCATGGTACCCACGCAGTATGGAGAGGCTGGCAGACAGGCTGGTGAGATAATACCCACCTGAGAAGCACCAGAAACAAGCAGGGGTCAATTCTCATAGACTCACAGCACCTTTCATACAACCTGAAAACACCTCCCTCATTAAGATGGATTCAGATCTATGCTCAGCCCACCTAGCTCCTGCTGGACTATGGCAGTTCTCAGGCCACTCTCAATCTGAAAAATGGGAGTATAATTATTAAATACTTCAATCCTCACTAGAACTTCAGTATTCTTAATACAGAGAATTGAATAAATATCAAACCATTGTATGGATGGATTTTGTTTTCAGTTTAATGGCCTTTTTTTTTTTTTTTTTTGTAAAATCACATGAAACGGGGAGCACAGAGCACGTTGAAGAGCAGGAGTATTGCTAGCAGTGGAAACAGTGAAACCCAGCAGCTGAAAGATAAGTAACAACTCTTTTCTATTTGTTATCATCTGTTGCAAAGACTTATTAAGATCACCCACCTGTGGATTAATGCTGTGGATATGAGGAAGGCAGGGAGGTGTGCTATGATGTCACAAAGCCAGAGCTGGTGGAGTCTGCTGCTCTTATACATTCACTTGTTTGCTTTTCACTGAGCACATTTAGTTCAATTTAAGTTTATGGTTTGATATTTATTCAGTTCTCAGGCCAAACATAATTATATAAAGCCACTGGTGCTCAACAAATACAGTAGTTAGCATCTTAGCTTCAGCCAATCTCATGAATCAGTGGATGATCTACAGAGCCTACAGGGAGAATTACCCATCCCAGATGCCAGACTAACTGTGATTCATTCTGCTTTCAGGAAGAAGAATGGGGTGCGGTGTTTGACTTGGATCCACTGGTCCTCTGTCCTGGGATATTAATTCAAGCCTTCTGCTTGAGCATAAGAATAGCCGTACTGGGTCTGACCAATGGTCCATCAAGCCCAGTAGCTCGTTCTCATGGTGGCCAATCCAGGTCACTAATATCTGGACAAAACCCAAGGAGTAGCAATATTCCATGCTACCAATTCAGGGCAAGCAGTGGCCATGGGGTTGGGCCTGGCCCGCCCAGGTTGGGCTTAGGCTCCCCCTACCCAGCAGAAAAGGACTTTGACTTCACAGGCCGCCGGCAGCAGTTCCTATATGCTGCCAGTGGCTGACCCAGAAGCCTTCCTTCTGATGTATTTGCATTTTGAGTCAGAGAGGCTTCTGGGTCAATTGCTGGCAGCGTGTAGAAACTGCTGCCGGCAACCAAAAAAACACCGTAAGAGGCAAAGCTACACAGTTTGGGAAAGTGGGAAGGGAGGGAAAGATGAGAAGGGAGGAAAAGAGAGTGGTGGGGCAGAGAAAACTTTGTGCCCGTCCACTCTGGGCTCAGGCCCACCCACAATTGGCTGTCTGGCTATGCCACTGCTTCTGCTCTGTCTTTCTGCAGGACCCTATGCAAGTTGCTCTTTCACACATCAGTTCTTATCCTCAGCTCTGTCCCTACCTCTGTGTATGTCCTTAGGGGAGTCATTTAACTTTCTGCATCTCAATTCTAATACCTGTCTTTGTACCTGATTCTGTGTTTGACCTTAGGGCAGTGATTCCCAATCCTGTCCTGGGGGAACCCTAGCCAGTGAGGTTTTCAGGATATCCACATTGAATATGCATGAATCAACTTGCATACACTGTCTCCTTGATATGCAATTCAATCTCATGCATATTCACTGTAGATATCCTGAAAGCCTGACTGGCTAAGGTTCTCCCCAGCACAGGTTTGGGAACCTCTACCTTAGGGGAAACCACTTCATCTCGCTCAGTTCTGCTTCTGGGTAGTGCCTCTGATTCGGGCAGGTCACACTGTTTTCCTAGACTTCAAGTTCAACCGGCTCAAAATCAAGGAAAAATTCTTGCAGCCTGGGTGGTTGGGAGATCTACTTAGGTAGAGAATGACACGGTGAAAAAATTGGTCCCCGTCACCGCCCCGTCCCCGTCTCACCATCCCCGTCACCGCCCCGTCCCCGTCTCACCATCCCCGTCACCGCCCCGTCCCCGTCTCACCATCCTCTTCACCGCCCCGTCACCGCCACTGCCACCCCATTCACCGCCCCGTCACCGCCACTGCAATCCCATTCACTTTTCTTTATTTACGTATAAAGGAAACATTCTTTAAAACTTTAAAACTTTAAAACTTAGTTAAATATTAGTTAATAACTATACAAAAACAAAACACGCAGAGAAAAAATTAATTAATATAAATTCTCAAAACTGACACATTTTGATCACTAAATTTAAAATAGTTATTTTTCATACAGTTTTTCAATCACTAATCTTCCACCACCCCTGGGGCTAGCAATGCAAAAACAAACACGACATGTACTTTAAATGGCTGCAAGTCTCCCCTCCCCCCAGCGATCACGGCAGGAGGGCACCCAACCCCTCCTGTAGACCCCCCCCCAACGGCCCTCCAGACAATCGCAGCAGAAGGGTACCCAACCCCTCCTGCCGGTCCTCCCAATGGCCTCCCCTAAGATCGCCGGCAGGAGGGTACCCAACCCCTCCTGCTGGACCCCCCCCAACGAACCCTCCCACCCCGGAACCCCCTTAGTCTTACTTTCCAAGTTGGACCGGACGGCTCCTCACACGTATGGCCAGCAGGCTTGCCTCCGTCCAAATGAGGCGGGCCCGCCCCTACCCTGCCCAACCCACAGGATCCTAGGGCCTGATTGGTCTAGGCACCTAAAGCCACTCCCGCTATAGGAGGGGCCTTAGGTGCTTGGGCCAATCAGGCCCTAGGATCCTGTGAGTTAGGCAGGGGAGGGGAGGGGCGGGCCCGCCTCATTTGGACGGAGGCAGGCCTGCTGGCCAGACGAGCGAGGAGCTGTCCGGTCCAACTTGGAAAGTAAGACTAAGGGTGGTGTTTCGGGATGGCGGGGTTTGTTGGGGGAGGGACCGGCAGGAGGGGTTGGGCACCCTCCTATTGGCGATATAGGGGGCCGTTGGGGGTGCCGGCAGGAGGGGTTGGGCACCCTCCTACCAGTGAGGGCGATCGTCGGGGAGGGGGGGGGGGCGGGTTCTATTGGCAGGAAGGGTTGATCTGACAAATGAGGAGCACGGTGAAAACACAGGTAAATTGCGGTTCCTAGAGGGGGGGACATTGGCCTGCGGGGACAAATCTATTCACCGTTTTTGCGGTCGGTGAAAGGATTTGTCCCCGCGTCTGCGGCGATTTGCTAATGAGGTCACCATAACCCGCAGCCAAACCGCAGCCACGCAGCGGTTCGCTGCGGGGATCGCTCCCCGTGTCATTCTCTATACTTAGGTACTGCCAGGCTATACATTTTGATGAGTCTCTTCTTGTGCCATTTTAGCAGATGTTCTATATAACTGACTCAATCACTTTGGGAAGCTTCCATGAGATTCTAAACAAAAGCAGTAATTTCCTCTGTGCTGAGGGATTGATCAGTTCCCTTACCCTCACCCAGGAGAAGCAATGGGTCCAGCAGCTCCATCATGTACTCCACTTCCAGCAGGAGTTCAGGAATATCACACAGAGCCAAGACGTAGGATAAGACAGGCAGGAAGTCATCTGCCCCATACGTGTCATCTGCACATAGACAAGAAACAGTGAAAATGGTGAGCTATCTCATCGCTGTTGGGTGACCAAATCCCTGAAGCAGAAGGGATATCCCCAGAAAGTTTTCTTTTGAGCTGGCATGCTAGTGCATTGTGGCATTTGTACAAGGTCAGTGCAAGAGAGAACATAAGAACGTAAGAATTGCCGCTGCTGGATCAGACTAGTGGTCCTTCATGCCTAGCAGTCCGCTCACGCGGCGGCCCTCTGGTCAAAGACCAGCACCCTAACTGAGACTAGCCCTACCTGCGTATGTTCCAATTCAGCAGAAACTTGTCTAACATTGTCTTGAATCCCTGAAGGGTGTTTTCCCCTATGACAGACTCTGGAAGAGCGTTCCAGTTTTCTACCACTCTCTGGGTGAAGAAGAACTTCCTTACGTTTGTACAGACTCTATCCCCTTTCAATTTTAGAGAGTGCCCTCTCGTTTTCCCTACCTTGGAGAGGGTGAAAAACCTGTCCTTATCTACTACTTATCTACATATTCTGTTATTGAACTAGGGCAGTGTATCATAAACTGTGTGCCACAGCACACTTGTGTACCTCTTGAGATTTCAGGTGTGCCGCGACATACTGGGGAGGAGGAGAGGCATGGTGAAAGACACATCCTGTAGGCAATCAGCCGGCACCAGCACCTCTCTGCACCTCTTCCCAGCTGGTACCTCCGCACTGGTGGCTCAGGGCCCATCTGGAGAGCCTTCGCGCATGTGCAGATGTTCACGTGATGACATCACGAAGGCATGTGACATCATCACGATGACGTCCATGCACTTCCAGATGCCTCGAGCCATGGCCACTAAGTTTAATGTGCCACAGCTTGACAAAGTTTGCGGGACACTGAACTAGAGGTAAGATCTGGCCTCTCACAGCCCCTCTTTCCTTCCCCCACGGGCCACTTTTACCCCCTCTTCTACAAAGCCGCGCAGTAATGGCCCCGAAGTCCAAAGTGATTTAAAGAGCTTCGGGGCCATTACCATGCAGCTTTGTAAAAGAGGGGGTTAGTGATACTCTGAGTTCGGAGTCAGGGGCTCAGGAGGGAAAAGAATCCTTCACACAGTACCTGAATGTGTCGTCATGGAGGTGTAGATAAGTTTGCTGGCCTGCAGGAGGAGAAACATCTTGTCTGTGGGTGAATAACTTTTCCTTATCTTTAGAAGCTTCAGGCGAATCTTCTCCAATCCTTGGGCATCAGGAAGGCCTGCCCGGACCTCAAGAGCCTGGGGCCCCTTCTGCTGTACTAGCTGCAGGTTTTCTTGGAGCTGATGGAGGGAGCCATCTTGTGTGAGGAGCCTCCGCAGCCAGGAGTCCAAATGTAGTTTGAGAGGCTTCAGGATGCAGCGGTGAGTGGCCTTCTCCAGGACACGGTCTGGGGGTGGTGGAGAAGAATGGAAAAATCCAGAACATAAGAAAAGCCTTACTGGGTCAGACCAATGGTCCATCAAGCCCAGTAGTCCATTCTCACGGTAGGCAATCCAGGTCACTAGTACCTGGCCAAAACCCAAGGAGTAGCAATATTCCATGCTACTGGTACAGTATAAAGCAGAATATCAAATATAGGCCTGCTTATGTATTCCCAGCCCCCAAATTATCATTTATTTTCATTTTGCCCCTCCCACACATGCCAAACACATTCCAAATGCCTGGAAACCCTTGATATTCACACTTTGATGTACTTATTTAATTATTTATACAAATTATAGTCTGCATTATCTAAAAATCTAAGCGTCTTACAACTTAAAAACATAATCAATAAAAAACAATAATAAAAAACATAAAAATTACAATTAAACCCAATAATCAGTACATAAATCTTGCATTTGAGCAAATTTGCTCATTCCTTAAGTGTTTCCATTTCCTTATCAATACATAAATATTTTGTTCATGTATGATATTTCATAATCTATTGAAAGCCTCTTTCAATAGAAGTGATTTTAACATCTTCCTGAAAGTGATGGTATTATTTATGCGGCAAATCTCTGTTGACCCTCCCATAAATACCGCTGCTACCCCAACCACAGCAAATCATTGCACCAGGTTCCAAAAGATCATACCCCAGTCCTGATCAATCTTCCCTCTCACCTTGGTCTGCCTCTGTCAGCAGGGTGGCCAGGAGTACTTCTAACTCTGCACTGTCCTGCAGGAAGCTCTTGGCCTGTGTCAGAAACTGCCGCACACTTCCCAGCAGTCCTGGTGTCTCCCCCTGCAGTTCCATGCGCATCAGGCGTAAGAAGTCCTGCACCAGGTTCCCAAAGCCAGTCTCCCGATCCTGTGCCATCTCCTCTGCTATCCTCAGCAACTTTTTCTCTGGTGACAGGAAGGACAGAAAGACCTCGCTCACTGCCCGTAAGGGCACTCGTACCCTGCGTTCCAGCTGTGAACTTTTCCTACGTGGCTGTGGTGAGGCATGCTGGTGCCGCAGAGATGGTGCTTCCACCTCCTCCAGACTACTCAGGGAGCTGCTGTCCACTTCCTGAAGGGAAGGGAGCCTTTGACACTCAAACTCCATCCCTTCAATGCTGTCCTCAGAGTGAGCTTCTGACAACTGTTCCTCTGGCCCGCCCACCCTAGCAGGTTTGGGGATCTGGTATTCCTCCTCCAATGTGGGAGACAGGGCCTGTGGAGCTCCATTGCCCTCTTCCATGCTCCCCTTGCTCAGTTTTCTTCTAAGCCGGACTCGGAAAGAGATCCGGGGTTGCTTATAGTCCTGTCTGCCATTTGGTTCTCGCTGTGGTAGGGGTGGGGGCACAATTTTGGCAAGCTCCTTCTGTCTCTGCAGCTCTGCAGCAGGGATGGGGGGAGGAGGGTTAAGTGGAGGAGACAGGGGGCTGGAATTCTCTGTGGAGACCCGCACCTTGAAGCTTCTCTGGAATTGGGAGCGCTTGACCCCACTGCTGCTGTTGCTGCCACTACCAGTATTCCCCAGGCCTTGCTCCTGGAAGAGAGGATTAAAGAAACAGAGGGCACCATTGCCTGTCCCCCGATCCAGCTCCAGGGGGCCACGGGTCTTTAACGGATGAAAGAAGTTGAAGGCAGATTGCTGAGAAGCTAAGCAATCAGAGACGTTGATGGATATAGGAAGACTTGTGTTTGGGGTATCATTACTACCGGTAATTGGCTCTTTGGCATTTAGGGAGGAGTTCCAGAATTCTGCAGGGTGATGATAGAGGTAGGAAGAGGAATAGACAAAGAGAGGGTTGGACAAAAAGAGAGAGATAAGATACCAGAATTAAAATTTAGACAAAATCAGGTTGAATTTATTCAATGTCTGCTCTACAAAATGGTTCTCCACGTGCTTCCTGGCTTGAACACCTTTGAAAGAGTAACAGAGCCTGCAGACATAAGCCATAATCCTGACCAGCCACTGAGGGGTCCCAAGATGTCACATTGCCCCCAGCTCTGTACCTCAGTGAGCAGCCCTAACACCACAGAATTATTAACACTGACAGAAAGAAGGGTTTGGGGAGCACAAATAATCATTGATAGTGTTGTGTATGCCAACGTGGAAAAGCTGAATTCAGTTTTCAGGCTAGGCCTTTGCTCAGTGCTCCCTCAGTCTAATCCAGGGGTGTCCAATGTCGGTCCTCGAGGGCCGCAATCCAGTCGGGTTTTCAGGATTTCCCCAATGAATATGCATGAGATCTATTAGCATACAATGAAAGCAGTGCATGCAAATAGATCTCATGAATATTCATTGGGGAAATCTTGAAAACCCGACTGGACTGCGGCCCTCGAGGACCGACATTGGACACCCCTGGTCTAATCAGAACTGGGCCAGATATAGAGGAATAGCCTAATGC
Source organism: Geotrypetes seraphini (assembly GCF_902459505.1). NCBI lineage: Eukaryota > Metazoa > Chordata > Amphibia > Gymnophiona > Dermophiidae > Geotrypetes > Geotrypetes seraphini. The sequence continues at coordinate 66,076,441 of NC_047091.1, read as the reverse complement.
AGGGGTGGGCAACTCCAATCCTCGAGGGCCAGAATCTAGTCGGGTTTTCAGGATTTCCCCAATGAATATGCATGAGATCTATTTGCATGCACTGCTTCCAATGCATATTCATTGGGGGAATCCTGAAAACCCAACTGGATTCCAGCCCTCGAGGACCGGAGTTGCCCACCCCTGGCCTAGTGGTTAAAGCAGTGCTGAGATTACAATGATATAAATAATACCACTATATAAATCACTGCTGATACTACTGTGGTATAAATAACACTAATACTGTGTATAGTTCTAAAGTCCACATTCTTCAGGATATAAACCAGGGGTCCCCAAAGTCCCTCCTTGAGGGCCAAATCCAGTCGGGTTTTCAGGATTTCCCCAATGAATATGCATGAGATCTATGTGCAAGCACTGCTTTCAAAGCATATTCATTGGGGAAATCCTGAAAACCCGATTAACACAACAGAACCCAATTAACACAACAGAAACAAGGGCTTTTTACAGTACTGCTCTGAAGCAAAATCTCAATGCTGATGTATTCCATGCTTAAACATGAAGGAGGACCTGCTGTTGTGTAAAATCCACTTCTAGAAGTTATGTGGTATTTTTTTTTAACTTAGAAGGGAAGGAGGGAGGGGAGCATGAGCTATAGGATGATAGAATGGAGGGAGTAAAGGAAAGAGATGCTGAGATGAGGGAGAGAATAGAAAGGGAGATGAAAAAAGAGGAGGGAGAGAGAGAGGATTATTGGACATGGTGGTGGGAGAGGAGTGAGGTAGAGATGCATGGGCGCGGAGAGAAGGGGGAGAACATACTGGGCCGAGGAAGCTTCCTGGACTTGTATTAAAAGAAGTGCTAGATTGGGCGTGGAGAGAGAGCTTATGGGGACAGAAACAGAGATGGTGGGCAATGGTCTGAGAAGTTGGACCTGGGGTGGTGTAGAGGAAGAGGAAAAGAGATACTTGAAGGGAGAACTGTTGGGAAGAGAAAGGGAGAAATGGTGGACCTGGGGAAGGGAGGCAGGCAGGTAGGGGGAGAGATGGGATGGGGCAGTTGGGAAGAGAAAGGGAGAGAAGTTGGATCTTGGGATGGAAGGGAGGGAGGGAGAAATGTTAGGCCTGTGGATGGAAGACAGAGAGATACAGCATCTCTTTTTTTCCCTCCATTTCATTGTTCAGCATCAAAGGAGGAGGGAAGAAGAAAAACAGAAAAGAGAGGGAGCAAAATGTTGGATCATGGGGATAGATGAGCAGAGATGGACCCATGGGAGGGCAGGAGGGAAGAGAGCTGGGATAAGAATATGCTAGGAGATGGAAAGAAAGGGACAGGAAGCTATAGCCTGACCAGAGGAGAGAGGGAGGGGGATTCTTAAAGTGGTGAGCCATGTGGATGAGGTCAAAAGGGAGATGACAAGATGAGTGAGAGAGCAGTGAGTACAGTGGTAGAAATGTAGTAATGGAGAGTAGATAGAAGGGAATAGGAGGCTGTGAAAATGGGAGAGCTAGGTAGGGACTGAGAGAAGATGGAAATTTGAGAGGTAGCTCAACATTTTAAAAGAAGAAGGGTGAGAAAAAAGGCAAGATTTGAGTGGATAGAGGCAAAAAAGAAAAGAAAAAGTTAAGAAAGCTGAAAAGGAAAAATCAATACGTTGGACAGGCATAAGAAGGAAATGGAACGAGAGAAGAGGAGAAAAAAAAATGGACAGCAGACACTGGAGAGAGAATTAGTTGAAGATAGAGAAAAAGCAGAAAGAGAAACTGGGACCATGATGGAAAAACATCCAGACAACAAGGTAGAAAAAATTGTTTTATTTTGAAATTATTAACTGGAATATGTTAGTTTTGGGATATGTGCATCACAATTATTTTTGTATTCAGTGGCATAGTCATATACAGCTGATTTTGAGGAGGGACTGGAACCCAAAATTAGTGGATGGGCACCAAAGTTTCTTCCCACCTGAGTGCAATTTATAAATACTTGAGCTAGTGGGGATTCCCAAGCTCTGCCAACTGAAGACATCTTCCTCCAGTCTGGCAACTCAAAATCTTCAAGCTTTGCAGCCAATGGCAACATCCTCAAGCTGCCCCTGCTTTCATGCATGCATGAAAGCCAAAGGGGGGGGGGGGCAGGGAGGAGGGAAGGCAGCAGCTCTGCAATGTTGCTGCCAGCTGCAGAACTTGGGAAGTTGGAGGGGGGAAGATGGCTGAAAATTGGTGAGGCTTGTGGATCTCTACTAGCTACAACAGGGGAGATGTTCATTTTGAAGGAGCCTAAGCTCAAAGTGGGAGGCCCAAAAAAGCAGTAATATTTACCCTGATTAAACGATCCTCCACATGCGCTCCTGACAGCTGATTCAGCATCCCCACTCTGATAAGGCTCACCTCTGAAGAGGCTCACCGTAGCTGTAATAGAAGTGAATGGGAGAACCAGGAGCGCGCATCCCTGCTCATCAGAGTGGGGAAGTGGAAGCCTGTGGCTGCTCCCACTGTCAGCGGTGCACGTGGAGGATCACTCAGTCAGGGTAAGCATTATTGCTTTTTTGGGTTCCTCTCCACAGTGTCCCTTTAATGAAGGTTTATTATTAGATATGTACATCTTCTATATTAGTGATTGCAAATTTGGGACCTGCTCAACCTTTTTTTTGCTCATCAGCTAGTGTTAGTGTTTGTGCGGCCCCAGAATTTTTTTTTTCGTCCAATGGGGCCCAGGGAAGCCAAAAGGTTGGACACCCCTGTTCTAAAGCATTATGTTGTACTGTACTGGAAAGAAAAATACTCTCATTTTCTTCTGGGCTGCATTTTGATACTATATCACCAGCACGCCATGTGCCTTGTAGGCGGAGCCTGCATGTCCGTTATAGCTAAACAAAACTACAGCTACAAGCAGCTCTGGGGACCAAATTGGTTGTCCGTTATATTTGAAAGTCCGTTATATGTGAGTCCACTATATGCGATGATTTTCTGTATGTTTATAAAGGCACACAGACGGGACCAGCGGACCTCGTCCGTTATAGGCGAGGTTCCATTATAAACAAGTCCGTTATAATGAGATTATACTGTATCACAGTGTTCTCAGCAGTGATTTATATCATTGTGAGAAAGTAAGTGAGATGGCAAGGAGCACTTCCTCACTCAGGAAACAGTTTAGCTGTCTGACAACAGATGGCGCTAAACTGCAAGAAAAGGCCCCAGGTCAGAGGGGCAGGGATCAGAAGAAAGGAGAGTCAAAAGCCCTGACAGGATGTAGAAGCAGGGAGGTTCCAAATGTAGAGTTAGTCCAATACAAAGAATATTACCTTATTTCCTTTGTTTTTGTTTTATTTCTGTAAGATAGAAATAAAATGAATGTAACATAGTAGATGACCCGAATGGCCCATCCAGTCTGCCCAACCTGATTCAATTTACATTTTTTTAATTTTTTCTTCTTGGCTATTTCTGGGTAAGAATCCAAAGCTCTACCCGGTATTGTGCTTGGGTTCCAACTGCTGAAGTCTCCGTCAAAGCTCACTCCAGCACATTGAAGCCCTCCCAGCCATTGAAGCCCTTCCCAGCCCATCCTCAACCAAAAGGCCATATACAGACATGTGGAAGGGCATAATCGAAAAGGAACGTCTAAGTCCGTTTTCGTCTAACTCGCAAGTCGTCCAAAGTAAAAAACAGCCTATGACACATTTTCGAAAAATACGTCCAAAATTTTTTTCTTTCGAAAATCGTCTAATTATACGTCCTGCCGATCTGATCGTCCAAGTCGCTAAATCATCCATCTTTATACCACATTTTCGTCCATGTCAAAAACGCCTAGAACAAGCCCTGTTGGACGTGGGAGGGGTCTGCAAAGTGATGGACTGAACACCCAGACATGGCACCTAAATAGTGGGGTACCTTACAGGGCACTGCTGTGAACTTCACAAAAAGGGTGCCATGTCCTCTCCTCACTACAGCTCCATTATAGGTCATGGTGAGCCCCCCAAACCACCTCCAGAATCCCATAGACCCACTTATCTACCACCCTAATAGCCCTTATGGCTGCAGGAGCCACTTATATGCCAGTAAAAAAGGGTTTTGGGGGTGTATAGGGGAGTGCACATATTTAAGTATCAATGCAGTGATTACAGGGGCTTATGGGCATGGGTTCTCCTCTCCATGAGTCCCTAACCCACCCCCAAGCCGGCTTAAGCCGCCTGTGCTGGACGACTAGGCTTTCCTATGCCAGGCTGCCAGGTGATGATGGTCTGGAGACTGAATTTTAAAGGTATGATTATGATTTTTATGGGGTTGGGGGGGGGTCGGTGATCACTGGGGTAGTGTGTGGGGGATCTGTTTTATGTGTTTACAGTGCTTATCTGGTGACTTTAGGTGGGTTTTTGTGACTTAGACCATGTTTTAAATGGTCTAAGTCACAACGTCCAAGTTCCATCGATCCTGGCCTGTATAACTTTCGGTTATACATGCTGTAAGACTAAGTCTAAGCTGGCCCACGTCCCGCCCTCGACACTCCTCCTGAAACGCCCCATTTAGCTTTGGTCGTTCAGTGGCACTATGAAGGCCTAGGTCGTTTAGAAATATGTCCAAAACCCGTTTTTATTATCGGCACTTGGACGTATTTGGACATTGTTCGTCCAAGTGCCGACTTAGGCCGGTTTTTAGACGTTTTTCTCTTTCGATTATGAGCCCCATACCATGCAAGTCTGCCCAGTACTGGCCTAAGTTCTTCAATATTTACTATTATTTTCTGATTCTAGATGATCTGTGTTCATCCCACACTTCTTTGAACTTTTGCCACCATTTTCCTCTCTACCACCTCTCTCGGGGGCACATTCCAGGCATCCACCACCTTCTCCATAACGTAGAATTTCCTAGCATTGCTCTTGAATCTACCACCCCTCAACCTCAAATTATGTCCTCTGATTTTACCATTTTTCTTTCTCTGGAAAAGATTTTGTTCTAAGTTAATACCTTTCAAGTATTTGAACTAGAGAATAACACAGAGAAAAAAATTTGTCCCCATTACCGCCCTGTCCTCACAACCACCGTCCCTGTCACTGCCCCGTCCCCATGACCACCGTCCCTGTAACCGCCCCCGTCCCCACTCCATCCCCGCAACTACTGTCCCCGCAGCATCCATACAAGCCTCAGTACTGCAATATTTAGCTTATTCCTTCCTTATAAATCAAAGTTCTGGCTGCTGAACTAGAGAAAGAGATGTTCAGCTGACAGGGCTTTGTTTTCATCAACACAACTAATATACTCCTTTATCCTAAAGCAAAAAAAAAAGAAAGAAAATAAATAGAAATTTTTTTTCTACCTTTGTTGTCTGGTTTCTTCTTTCCTCAATTTCTCTTCATTCAGTTCCTTCCATCCACTATCTGCCTTCTCTCTGCTTCTTCAATTTGCTCTGTTACTGTGCCTCTCCCTTCCATCTCTCCCTCCATACACCCCCAATTGGTCTGGCACCCATCTTCTTCCCTCTACTCCACCCATAGTCTGGCATTTCTGTCTTCTTCCCTTCCAGTGTCTTCTCCCCACTCTCTGTTCCCCATGTCCCTTCAGCGTCTTCTCCCCACTCTGTCTTCCACAATTCCCTTTAGCATCTGCTCCTTTCCACTCCCTTTCAGCATCTGTTCCATTCCTTTCCACCACAACCCATCCCTCTCGCCACCCCCTTCAGCGTCTGTTCCTTTCCACCGCCCTTCAGCACACGTCACGCGGTCTGACCATCTCCCTCCCTCTTATCTTTGTGGCACGTTACAGTGTAATTTGTGCAAGCTGCTGGAGCCTGCATGAAGTCGCATGCGTCTGCGGGCAGAAGCTTCTCCTCTGACGCAACTTTCTTTCCCCCCACTGTTTCGGCAGGTTATCTTCAGGCTGGCTCCCTCTTCCTCACTGCTATGGGCAGCGGCCCCAACATGCGTCCTGCGCCTGAACCGGAAGCCTTCTCTGACGTCCAAGGTTAATGCCTCTGATGATGGAATCCCCCAACAGCAATAGTTTTCTGTTTTGGGCTTTTTTATTTGTGCTTAGGGTGCTCTTGTTCTCTTGAATTACTTTCACTGGTTCCAGTCCCACCTCCCTTCTATTTTCTTGAGTATCACAGTGTACTAGTGCAGCAATGGAATTCATTAGAAGTAATATTTGTGAAGGTGGATGTTTCTGTGTTACATGTCGCAGTCTTCCTGAGCCTACTGTGACCCATTTATTTCTGGGCGTTTTTATTCTTTGAGGTAGAGGTAGAGGTGGTAAGTTGGTATGATTTTGTGGAGTGCTTTAATTGTATTCAATTCCTGTTTAAGTTTGCAGAGCTCCTCCTTAATACTAGCAAGTTGAAGACAGATGAAGCAAGCCTTAAGCTTCCAAATAGTGTGCTTTGGAATTATAGCACCACAGTGATTGAATAGAATAAAGGTCATCTTGATTGGTTAGGAAGTGAATTGATTTGAGTAGTCCTGATTATTTGGTTCTCTTTATATCAGCAGTGATCCGGGGGAGGTGGGGGTGAGGGGAGGATGCGTGGACTAAAAGTCTTACTCTTTTCCTATGAGGAGAAAGAGGAAATAAGATGTAGCAGAGGACAGATGTGTGATTCTGACCACTTTTGAGTTCATATGGATCAGTAGTGTAGCGAGGGTGAGGGGCGCTCCTGCCCCGCCCTCATTTCCACCACCCCTGCTGCGTGCCTCCCCCCTCCTTCCCAAAACCTGCCTGCCGCCTGCACCCCCTTCCCTTCCCCTGTACACCTCTAGTTAAAGTTGTTACTCACATTGGTCAACAACGTGCTCCTCGTGACCCCATAGGTTCTCCCTCTGATGTTACTTCCTATGCAAGACATCCGGAAGTGATGTCAGCGGGAGAGCCAACGGGGTCGCAAAGAGCACTTTGTTGACTGCTGCGAACAACAACTTCCACTAGAGGTATGGGGGAAGGGAAGGAGGGCATGCACGTGGAGGGAAGGAATGGGAAGAGGCGGGGGAGAGGGAAGAGAGGAGGAGGAGTGTTGGCACCCCGACCAACATGGCACCCGGGGCTGATAACCTGGTTCTGGTCATTGCTGAGATCCCCTTGCACAGCAGGACTTTATGGGGAGGGGAATTGCTGCATGGCATGTCAGGCAGGATGCCTGTTTTACACTTGGTAAGGTGATTACCACACTCAAAAAAGCAGTTAATGGAGGCTGTAGCAGTGGGCCACGCAGTGAGAGACCCAAATGGTCACAAGCTTCTACTTGGCAGGTTCTTGGTAATTTTATGGTGGTAGAGGGGTTGCAGGGCTCGGAGTATATAAGCTGTATGGCTTCTCTATCTCAATATTCAGTGCTGGCCACAGTCTGGGCACTAGCATTAAATATCTGGATTTAATGTACTTGTGGTATCTGGCATTTAAAAAATGCCAACCAGTCTGGTTGAATATTGACTCATTTGGGTTTTGTTTCATTTTTAGATTTTACCCTTTTGGCACATCATAGATCTCCACAACCTCCCACTGCAGGAATCTTACAAGCATCCACGGCCTGCTCTCCTTTCCCAGGTTTGAGACGATTCACCCTCCCCCCCCCCCCCCCGAGCTCCTTCACCCCCCACTCCCTACCCTATCTGGCTGCACCACAGATCTTCAAGCAGGAGGAATCTCCCTGTTGCATTTGCTTCGACACTTTCTTGTTTTCTAAATGGCGCTGCACAACTGAACTTGTACAGCAGAATTTGGAGACCCTAGAAAAGAGCTATTTAAAAATTTGGGTGGTGGGAGAGATCTGGACTTTTATTTCTCATTTTTTTCTTCATTTACTGTTTATTCCGTTTCTTCAAAATAAAACAAACAGCAAAACAAGATTGGCACTATCCCGTCTATGAACAAATTTAAGTTCAAAAGTGACTTATGGGTCTTAAAGTAGGACCAGAATGTGATATCAGAAGGGAGCTGAGGCCGGTGCAAGCAGCAGGTGGAAGATGCCACTCGCGCCGGTGAACATTTCGAGAGGGGGAGGGGCCCTCAAGCGGAAGGGAAGAATAGGGGAGTGTACGGCATGGTGATTCCAAGGAGCCAACCTCATCTGCTACGCCACTGCTAGTAATCCCAATTATTCTAAAGTGTTCAATGTAATGACTGTGTTAGCTATACATATTATTGTTTTAAACTGGAAAAAGCAATCTCAATGCATCTTATTTTGAGTAGTGGAATACCCTCTGTGCACATAAAGAAGTATTAGCTTTTAAGGGTATCAGCCAGTCTTTCATAAAGCTTGGTCTCCTCTGGACTCTCATTGTTCTCATTCCCTGATGAGATATTATGTACAACTCCCCTTTTTTACTATGCTACGATAGAGGTTTATACTGTGGCCTGGAGTACTAAATTCTCCGACGCTGCTCTGTTGCTTATAGAATTCCTGTGAGCATCGGAGCATTTAATGCCCGGGGCCACGGTAGAAACCTTTATCACGCCTTAGTAAAAGAGGGCCATAATTTTTTATTCTATAGTTCTACAACAATAACGTTTTAAACACTGATGCGTTTTGTTCTTTCTTATATACTGCTCTGAAACTTGTTCCTGCATGTATTGCAGCCAAATGATATATACTGTACATCATGTTTTATTGTTAATTAAAAATTTTATAAATAAAAATATTTTTTTAAAATGTTTTGCTAAAATCTAAGTACACCACATCTAGCGCTCTTCCTCGATCTAACTCTCTGGTTCCCCAAAGAAATGAATCAGATTTGTCTGACAAGACCTACCTCTAGTGAAGCCATGCTGCCTGAGATCCTGCAATCCATTTGATTCCAGAAATCTCTCTTCCCTCTGTTTTAAAAGCATTTCCATTCATTTACTCACCACAGAAGTCAGACTAGCTGGCCTGTGGTTCCCAACCTCCTCCCTACTTTCCATTTGCTGAAGAGGGACCTCTGCCATCAGAACCAACAGAAGAATATCGAGTGCCCTGGGCAAACCTTCAGTCTTGTGCCCAACCTCAGTTAACTCTCAGGACTCCAGACTCCCCCAAGATTTTGATGATTAAACTCAATGGGCATGATCATGCTAGCACTACCTTTAATGCAGTGGTCTCAAACTCATACCCTTTGCAGGGCCACATTTTGGATTTGTAGGTACTTGGAGGGCCTCAGAAAAAAATAGTTAATGTCTTATTAAAGAAATGACAATTTTGCAAGAGGTAAAACTCTTTATAATTTATAATTCTTTCCTTTTGGCTAAGTCTTAATAATAATATTGTCATTTATAGCTAAAGAGACATATGATCAAGAAACTGTTTTATTTTACTTTTGTGATTATGATAAACATACCGAGGGCCTCAAAATAGTACCTGGCGGGCCGCATGTGGCCCCTGGGCTGCGAGTTTGAGACCACTGCTTTAATGGAACATGGTATACAATGTATAAAACCACTAGGGGGCAGACTGTCCAATAAAGGAATCCTACTTTTCCAAAAAGAAGGATTAGGGTGAGGAATTGAATAGAGGGACTTCCAACTATTTAAGTGATGGGGAGGGGAGGAGAAGCTTTTTGTTTTTCACCTGCCAGCATTGCAGTTCATTATTATTTAAAGCAAAAAAAGAAAAGGGAGGACCAATATGTAGGGTTACCATCAGGCTCCAGAAAAAGGAGGACGGATTGAGACATCCGGGTTTTACTTCCATTTGTTTCAATAGAAGTAAAGCCCAGATGTCTCTATATGTCTGCCTTACTTCCATTGCTTTCAGTAGAAGTAAAACTCGGATGTCTTAATCCGTCCTCCTTTTTCTGTAGCCATATGGTAACTCTACCAATACGGTTCCAGAAGCTGCCACCCTAGGTGATACCCTGATCTGCCCAATTGTTAAGCCATTCCTCTCTGCCCATCTCCAGAACCACTTCTGGCTACAGTAAAGTACAGTGTGAGGGAGATGGGTTTAAGTGATGTTTTGTCTGTTTTACAGGTAGTGACTAAAAATTATTGCCATAAGCATAAGAAGATGAGATCAGCAGTGGATTATGTCTGTGTTAACAGAAGTTTCAATGAAATTAAAGGAATTTGTTTGGCAATGGAATGGCCAGATCTTTCCCATTTTCTTATAATATCTTGGATATACCTAATGTGACCGTCCCGTTTTTAGATCGCCTGTCCCGTTGTCCCCATGCACAGCTTCGGGACGCCGAAATGTCCAGTTTTCAGAAAAAGCATCCCAAAGCTGTGCATGGGGACAACGGGACAGGCGATCTAAAGGCAATGCTTCTCCCTGCTTCTCCAACACAGCAACAGATCAGATGCATGCAGCAGCGACTGCACAAGCCTTACCCACCCCCACCCCCGTCAATTCTGACATTGGAGAGGAAGTTACAGGCCAGCAAGGCAATGATTGGCTGGCCCGGTACTTCCTCTCCAATGTTAGAATTGACGTTGGGGGTGGGGGTGGATAAGGCTTGAGCAGTCGCTGCTGCATGCATCTGATCCGTTGCTGTGTTGGAGAAGCAGGGAGAAGCATTGCAGGTGTTATCACTTCCTTATCTGACTTCTCCAGAAACTCTTATATTCATTACTTGTCCTTTAGTAGGCTCAGGTTGCTGTTGGTGCAGAATTTTGCTAGGGAGATAATAAACTTGAACGAATGGTGGAAGATTACCTTCCGGAACTTCCGAAATTTCTAATAAATATCTCCTGAGCATATCTCTAGGTGTTACCATAGTTATTCTTGGAAAGTTTATCAATCTCAAATTATTACTACGTGCCTGATTTTCTAATAACTCCACTTTTCTTCTAAGATTCAAGTTGTCTTTAATTATAGCTTCCTGGAGTTGTTTTATTGAAACCATATCCTGCTCAGTCTTTTCAAGTAAACTATTAGAAGAAGTCATATCCAATTTTAATTTTTCTAATTCTTCTGAGTGGTGGATAAGTTTATTTTCAATCTGTTGGAAATTGGGACTAATTACCTTCCCAAAATTTGCTACCAGGTCCCAAAGGGCTTCTAAGGTCACCTCAGCAGGTCTATCCCAAAAAGTAGCTTGTATTGTAGTGCAGAGTCTCTCACCTTCCTTGGTTTGTTCTGGTTTCTGTTCCTTCTGGTTCAATCCTCCTCCGGGTGTTGTAAATCCCACAGAGTCTTCCCTGGAGTTTGCCCGAACCGGGATCTCCATTTCCAAGCTTCCTGGTGTTAATTTGTCTGCCTCTGGGGAAAGTAATACCCCTTCCTCCGGGGTTTCCTGACCCCTGGGTGAGCTGGCCAACTGTGGTGGAGGAGGCGGTGCTCTAACATCTGGGCTAAGGGTGGTGTCTGGCCCAAGAGGAGTCCCGTCGGTCTCACTCACACCCGGGATCCTCAGCGGGCTAGCGTTCGGATTCACCGCAGCAGCTCCATGCATCCTGCAAAGGAGTTCTTCGATGTTGCCGAGGGATGGCACCTCGGAGCACCACGAGGCGCCAGCAGTGCTCCTGCCTCTCCTCTTCAGCATCGCGTCGCAGAAATAGGTACGAGCACGCCGGGAACGCAGTCACCAGCCAAAAATCATTAAACTAGAAGAGCTCCGATCGGGGGCGTGTACCCGATCGTTTAGGCAGCGGCCATCTTGGATCGGGACCTTTCTGTCTTATCTGCTTTGCAATGTGTTAGCTCCTGGCAAACATAGACAGTTTTCTGAGAAGGGGTTGAGAGCTACCCATTTCTGTTTCTATAATTGACATTTTTTGTGGTTCTACTCTAGCCTTCTTCCACAGTGAACACCAAACAGAAATACTCATTTTGCAATTCTGTTTTCTTCTTGTCCACCTCAACGTCATCCTCCACTTCCCCCTCTTGTCTCTTAAAGTTTAGTTTTATTACACTTCCTCTTAGATCTAAAATACCTTTTAGAAAAAGTATTGTCATCACCCCTCCCCCATCTTCAGTATTAGCTAACTTCTCTTCCTTTTGCAACCGAAACTGGTTGGTGAGATTCTCTAACCTCAGACAATTTTTGGACAGTCTTAAAAGCACAATATTGCCTCATTTGACTCTTGTAATGCCTTATATTTTTGGGTACCTGCTTATGTCCTCCGTGCTTTACAAGATACTCAGAACACGGCTGCTAGATTAGTATCTAACTGTCTTAAGTTTGATCACATCATGCATGTTTTGTCTTTTTTACACTGATTTCCTGTGCTATGGCAAATCCAATTAAAAATTTTTATTATTTGTTTATAAGGCCACAAAAATGCCAAAACTATGGACTCTTAAATTGTACCATCTTGCATAAACACCATGATCAGCAAATATAATAGAGGTACTATCTTTTCAGGCAATCAGCTTACGAAATCTTCATTCCTTCACTTTTCAGGGTGGAGTTGAGTGGAGGAGTAGCCGAATGGTTAGTGCAGTGGTTGGCTGGCAACCTCAGGGTAACCTTTGACTCATCTTTCTCCAACAGATTGCCAAAACCTATCGTTTCTTTCTCTGCAATATCACTAAAATCAGATCCTTCCTTTCTGAGCACACTGCCAAGACCCTCATCCATACCCTAATGACCTCTCACCTAGACTACTGAAACCTGCTTCTCACTGGCCTTCCGCTAAAGAGCCAGGGATCTCAAAGTCCCTCCTTGGGGCTGCAATCCAGTCGGGTTTTCAGGATTTCCCCAATGAATATGCATGAGATCTATTTGCATGCACTGCTTTCAATGCATATTCATTGGGGAAATCCTGAAAACCCGACTGGATTGCGGCCCTCAACTTTGAGATCCCTGCACTAAACCATCTCTCTCCCCTTCAATCTGTTCAGAGCTCTGCTGCATGCCTCATATTCCGCCAATGGAACTATGCCCACATTACGTCTCTCCTCAAGCCACTTCATTGGCTCCCTATCTGCTTCCACATGACAGTTCAAACTCCTCTTAATGACCTACAAGTATAAGAACATAAGAATTGCCGCTGCTGGGTCAGACTAGTGGTCTATCGTGCCCAGCAGCCCGCTCACGCGGCAGCCCTTAAGTCAAAGACCAGTGCCCTATTTGAGTCTAGCCTTACCTGCGTACGTTCTGGTTCAGCAGGAACTTGTCTAACCTTGTCTTGAATCCCCTGGATGGTACTTTCCCCTATAATAGCCTCCAGAAGAGCAGTCCAGATTTCTACCACTCTCCGGGTGAAGAAGAACTTCCTTACGTTTGTACGGAATCTATCCCCTTTTAACTTTAGAGAGTGCCCTCTCGTTCTCTCCACCTTGGAGAGGGTAAACAATCTCTCTCTCTCTCTCTACTGTCAATTCGCTTCATTATCTTGAATATCTCGATCATGTCCCCTCTCAGTCTCCTCTTTTCAAGGGAGAAGAGGCCCAGTTTCTCTAGCCTCTCATTGTACGGCCTCTCAGTCACATTCTATCATAAACGTGACATATTGTAACCGTTCGGACTGTATATGGCACATTTATGAAATTAAGCAGCAAAGAACGTCAGTGAAAAGCTAAATAAGATAAGTCCCTTTCATTCGTATTGAATATGTATTAAGCTTCGGTTGAAGGTATTTTTAGGCGGTATGAGACCGTGGATGCTATGATGGTCCCTTTAGTGGCCCTTGTTATGATTAACACTTTGCACTGGGTTTGGGTCTGAGCACTTCACATATAATATTATAATGAAAGTAATGATGATTATTGCAGAGTAACAAATCTGTGATTATTTTGAGTATTGTGTGTATGTTTAACCCTGTAACCTATTCTGAGCTCGCTGGGGAGAATGGGATAGAAAATTAAATAAATCAATAAATATTATAGTTCTTAACCAATGTATTTTTAAGGTCCTTTTTAAGGCACATGCTAACAGAAATTAGTGAGTGCTGAATGCCATAACCGCTTCGAACTTCACGGTATAGCGGTATATAAGAAATAAATTATTATTATTATGTGGCCTATAGCAGTGGTTCCCAACCCTGTCCTGGAGGACCACCAGGCCAGTCGGGTTTTCAGGATAGCCCTAATGAATATGCATGAGAGAGATCTGCAAATAATGAGGGTGCCAGGCATGCAAATCAGCTCCATGCATATTCGTTAGGGCTATCCTGAAAATCTGACTGGCCTGGTGGTCCTCCAGGACAGGGTTGGGAACCACTGGCCTATAGGTATTGAAGAGCCCCCAATGACATGAGGCATTTAGTGCACACTAATGTCCATTGGTATAATGCTTCGTAACAAGATGCCTTAGTGTGCTATTATTAAGTTACTGTATATTTTGCCTTTGCATTATGTTATGATATTTGTAATCTGTCCTTTTACTAAATACTAACGCGAACATCGTATTATATGGATGTGTTAGCGTTTAGTGCGTGTTAAATCGGCAAGCGCGCCTTAGTGAAAGAGGGGGGCAAGACTGTGTTGAAATTTCTTTTTAAATATGTAGACAAGAACTGGGCAGTGGGCTGGACGGAGGCGAGAAGGGGGGGGGGTGGAATAGGCACTTACCAACCCCAAGGTGAGAGATGGCTTCCAGCTGCTTGTGTGAGGTGGCCTTCACGATAGCCTCGGGCAGCTTCAGGATGGATGGGAGGACTTCCCTGCAAAAGAGAGAAGAAATTCGGGATCCTAATGATTAAATGTGAAATAAGGTCGCATGTGCCTGGACAGCAAGGTCCTGCGTCTCACGGTGCCTGAAGCTGCAGGCCACCACTTCTCTCACCTGCTCACGCAGTAGGACGCAATGAGACGAAAGAGGTCTGGAAAGGCGACACTGGATCCCTCCAGCGAGACTCCTAAGAAGTGAAAACCAGCAGAAAGGCTGTTTCATTTACTAAGATTTATAACTTGCCTTTTGAAAGAAATTCTCTTTGGTACAAATAGTTTAAATAGCCAAACAAAGTTGTAACAGCAGAACTTAAACATGTATCACCGTCAGAGATCGTACAAGTAATACCTAGGAAAAACAGATAAATAAAAGGAAAACATTTGAGCACTGTTAAACAATTCACAGAGACAGAAACCAAGAATAAATTATCAACTCTGTCTCTAGAGAAACAGTAATTTCATTGATACTTGGATAGCTGAAAGGCAGATCTTTATCAGAACCCCATGCAGTGGTCAACATTGATACTTAAAAAGCAGCAATACAGCATGCAGAGCTGAAAGGTGATCTTCATCACAGTTCCATGCAAATATCACACTGATACATATAGGAAAACAGCACGGACAGCTGAAAGGTAGCTATTTATCAGAGTCCCATTCAGATATCATACAGATTTACTCTGTCCATCATCTCTTTGATACATCAGCTCTACACATTCTAACTCATTCCTTTGTCATGACAAAATTTGACTACTGCAATTCTCTACTACAGGATGTTTGAGTACAAGATATATTCATAATTTCCAGCTTGTACAAAATTCGTCCATTAATTACCGACTCCAAAAAAATACGGCCACGTCAACCCTCTTCTGTGCACAGAACACTGGCTTTCTGTCTCTCATATAATCACCTTCAAACTCCATTCACTGGGCCTCCTTTACCCCTTTCGTTTATTAATCCCCTCTGCTCCTTCTAGGACCCTCTGTCAACTCACTCAGACCAATTGGTTATATTTTCATTCAGAACTATCTTTTGATTCCATTCGCACATGAATTTTCAGTGTTTCAGCCCCCATTCTTTGGAATGCACTCCCCTTAACGCTTCACCTGGAGGAATCCTGTATTAGATTTAAATCAGTTATAGGCATCTTTAAAGAGGAAACACTTTAGACTGCTTTTGAATTTCTGCAAGTTTCGTTCGGCTCTTAGGTATAGAGGGAGAGAGTTCCAGATCAAAGGGGCAGTAACTGAAAAAAATAAGGGTACGACAGGTGCCAGCAATTTTTAACCTTTTCCCGTCTCCTATTGTATTTTCCTTCTATGTATTCTTTCTATAAAATTTGTGGTTCTCCCCCTTTTCCCATTGTTCATGTATGTCTAATAATTAGTTTAATGTATGTCTAATAAGTTGAAATGTTTATCTTCCAGCTATTTTTAAATATTTTGTACGCTTTGTACTTTTGGATAAGCGTTTAATCAAAAACTTAAATAAAGATAAAGATCAAAGATAAAGATCAGGCCTGAAGGATGCCTAGGACTCATTTGCTGCCTCAGACTAGTGAGCAGCATTCTATGTCGTTCTTTTCTTCCCTTTCATTGAATGTCCTTTCCCAAGTTTCAAGTTTATTTAAGAGTTTGATTAGATCGCTTTTTCAGAATTTCAAAGCGATGTACAATAAAAATAGGGAAGACAAAGAATTTAGTAGACAATGACGTGAACACGGACACAGGTATACTATAAAACAAACGGGAAACAGGAGGAACTATAATCAATATAGGAAAGAGGACAAAAAAGGAAAAATACATAAGGATTGAACATATCTCTAAGCAAGAGCCTCGCTAGATTTAAGATTCAAAAGCATTTGAGCCTCGAAAAGGTTATGATCCAAAAGCATCCTTAAACAGGAAACTTTTTAGTTTCCCTTTGAATTTATCTAAGATTTTTTTTTCTTACCTCAGCTGAGCAGGTAATAAATTCCAAATTTGAGGGGCTGTGACTGAAAAAAGGGTATTATGCCTTGTATGTATTTCTTTATTTAAGTATTTATATACCACTAATAGTCTAAGTGGTTAACATTCAGGTACTCAAGCATTTTTTCCTGACTTACTCTACCTAATGTACCTGGGGCAATGGGAGGATTAAGTGACTTGCCCAGGGTCACAAGGAGCAGCATGGGATTTGAACCTACAACCGCAGGATGCCAGGTTATGACTCTCAGAAAAGGTATAGGAAGATTTTTGTCCTCTGATCTTAAGTGTACGAGAGGGGTTATAAGGGAGAAGTACTCTTTCCAGGAACATGTCGACGTCGACACCTGTACACTTCTGGATGCTTCGAGCCATGGCCACTACATTTAGTGTGCCGTGGCTTGACAAAATTTGCGAGACACTGCAATAAATAAATACATGTGGCTTTAGGGCAGGGGTATCAAACTCAATCACATTAAGGAGCCAAAATCTAAAACACAGGCTAAGTCACAGGCCAGACTTCACCCAATCTCCGCCCCAGACTTCGCCTCCATAAAAGTACTAATTGTAACACCATTTTTTCACAACGTCAGAGGGGCCTGCGGCTTTGTGCACACTGCGGAAATGAGGTAGAGGGAGTCAGCCAGAAGATAAAACACCCGGGGGGGGGCGGCAATGAAAATGTCAGATTGCACTGTGGGCCGCATAAAACGGCCAGGTGGGCCGGATTCAGCCCGTGGGCATTGATTTTGACACCTGTGATCTAGATCCTAAGTGGAACCACCTTACCCATTAACTGAATGCCTAAGGACTACAAGGACACTTTTACCAATGGGAAAGGAGGCAGCTGCCCCAGGACCAGCTTAACAAGGGATCAATAAATACATAAAAGGAACTCTGAGCACAAGGCTCACTTCGCTCCAGCATTTTCCTTCCCCTCCATTGGTGCAGCTGCTTCCCAGGGATAAAAAGCAGCATAAAGCCACGGAGCTGCTGTCAGTTCATATCACTGATGGTTCTGCTGGTCTTGCCCAATCCTGAAGTCACTTCCTGTTTCTGAGGGCAGTACCAGCCCTGGGAAGCAAAGTAAGCTGCACTACTGGACCAGGGGAGCCCCATCCACAAACGTAAACCCAGGGCCCCATGAGTGGTTCATGTGACCCTAAGGGGCACAGCTTTTCAACTGTTAACCTCGCTCATGAGCTTGGTATATTATCACTAGAGAGTGGGTCTCCTTACCTGAGGGACCTTCCTGGATGTAGAAGTGGGCAACAAAGGAGGGTTGGCAGGTGTCAGACAGGCGGACGCAGAGGACCTTCCTTTGCTCTGTTTTGGATTTCCGCACTAGGAAGGTCTAAGGGAGAAAAAGACAGAGAATCATTGGTTAGATCAGGTGTGGGGTGGTTATGGCGTCGCCCTGCCTGTTCATGACCACTTTCTAACTTCCACCTGAGACTTGCTCAGTTTGCCTGCTGGAAAACCCACTTTCTTCCTCACATCAGGAAATGGAGCACAAAACACAGGATGTGCTTTTCCTCTGTTCTATCAGCAAGAATATATCCAGTGCTTCAAAATCTATATGTCCAGATGAAAAGGGATTTTGAACTGCTATATAGCTGGTTCCAATCCAAGCACCACAGAGCAAGTGGATATTCTTTTACCTCTGCAACAACATAAGCAGAGTACTGGAAAATAGCCAAGAAGGGAGTGTCTGATTCTGTTCTGCATCATATGGGGCAACAGCCTCTCTGAAAATTATGGGACAGATCACAGACTTATCTAAAAATTTGATCCCTAGCCCATCACAAACTTCATGAAGAATTCCACACATATCCCTGGTCACGGTGGCCTCTAACACTCAAATAAGAGTCACAGGCTTCTCTAAAAAACACAGTCAGGGCTAGCTCAAAGGATTGTGGCTCCCTGAGCCAACTTTTGGTTCAGAACCCTCCCTCCCCCCTCCATATATCAGGGTACTACCCTTCCCTCCCCCAATCTTGGAGCTCCTCCTCATACATATCAGCTACTTTCTAGCCAGCCAGCACATCTGCATAAACCTGACTCATCCCAGGGGTCTTAGAGGAAGGATCAATTTCCATGTGCTGCTGCCCTGGTGGCTGCCTTCTTCAAAATGGTGCCACTAGGGCAGTGGTTCCCACACCTGACCTGGGGAAGCTCTAGCCAGTCAGGTTTTGAGGATATCCACAATGAATATTCATGAGTTAGACCTGAATGCACTGCCTCCATTACACGCAATTCTAATTTATGGGCATCCCGATTGGCTGGGGTTCCCCTTGACAGGGTTGTGAACCACTGCACTAGGGGGTTCAGACTGTCATATGAGAGAAAAAAATATGGCAGCTTGAACCCCTAACAGTAATACTGCAAGACTGTCACTAATGGTCAGAGGCACCACTTTGCAAAAAGCTCTAGAAAAACGCTTCTTAACCCAGCCCTTGGAGCACATCCAGAAAGTCGGGTTTTCAGGACATCCACAATGAATAGGCATGAGAAAGATTAGCACAGAAGAGGCTGTGCATGCAAATTAGAGAATGACACAGGGACAAATGTGCCCCCATCCCCGTCCCGTCTACGCAAGTTCTGTCCCTATCCCATCCCTGAAAGCTGTCATCGTCTGTACAAGCCTCAAACACTTTGAAATCATAAGTGTTCGAGGCTTGTGCAGATGACAACAGAGCTTGCAGGGGTGGAACAAGGACAGGGATGGAGATAGATCCTGTGGGGCTGGGGACACATTTGTCCCCGTGTCATTCTCTAATGCAAATCTTTCTCAAGCAAATTAATTGTGGATATATTGAAAACCTAATTGGCTGGGTGGACCCCAAAGACTGGGTTGAGGAGAACTGATCTGGTGTCTTCCCTCTCCTCTCTCTCTTCCTGTGCCAGTGTTTCCCCCTCTCTCACTAGCCTCCCCCAGCATTCCTGACTCTCTCTTCCCATGTTTAGCATCTTTCCTTTCTCTGTCCCCTCCCCATATCCAGCATCAATCTCAATCAAATCTTTACCATTACAAATGCTAACCAAAATAAAACTCCTTGGTGTTATCTTCGATAGAGAGCTCTCTTTTCACGACCACATAAGTTCGATCGTAAAAACCTGCTTTTTTAAACTTCGTATTATTCGATCACTCTGTCCTATCCTAGATACTGATTCAATCAATATCTTGACTCATTCACTAGTCATTTCCCACCTAGACTATTGTAACTCCCTCCTTAATGGACTCCCCCAAAAAGAACTACGACGACTGCAATTAATACAAAATTCTGCAATAAAATTAATATACAAAAAAGGTAAATTTGATCATGTTACTCCTCTCCTTAAAGAAGCTCATTGGCTCCCCATCACGCATCGCATCACCTACAAAATCATCTTACTCTCCTTTAAAATTAAACTTTTCCATCAACCACTATTCCTTGATAAACTACTAATTCCACAATGTTCCCCTCGTACTTTAAGATCCTCTGACCAAAAACTCCTCTTCATTCCTTCTTTAAAAGAATTCTATTACACCCGAAAAACCAATTTCGCAGTAACTGCACCCACACTATGGAACTCTCTTCCACAACATTTACGGGACGAACAAAATTTAAACAAATTCAAGACCAGCTTAAAGACTTTCTTATTTCAAGATGCTTTCGGTTGAATCTAAATCACTCTCCTTCTTCTCTTAAGTCTCTCTCTTATTCGTTTCCCACTCTCCCTCTTTCTGACTATTACAGCGAATAAGTATATGCTGCAACAATGTTACCCTAATCCTCACGTTCTATCCCCTCCCCACTTTCTCCTTCTTTACTAAATTATGTAACTTCTCCCCTCCTCCCATTATCTCCCTCACCCTCCAGTTTGTCTAGTCTACGTCATATACGTTCACATTATTTTATAACATTTTTAGCCTTTACAAAACACTGTTAACCGGCCAGACATTTGCTTGATGGTCGGGATATTAAAAAACTAATAAACTTGGAAACTTGGAAACATCCCTTTTTCTCTTCTCCTGTATCTGGTATCTATCCTCCATCTTTCTATGCCCTCTGAGTCAAGCATTTCCTTGGTTTATCAATTCCCACCTCCCATGTCCAGCATCTGCACTCCTTCCTAATCTTTCCAAATGTTCAGTATATCCTGTCCATTTTCCTATGCCATTATGTCCAACATTTCCCTTCCATCTCTCAGGTTCCAGTATCTTCCCTCTATCCCCTGGTCTCTATCCCCTGATCCAAAATCTGCTCTGCATCTCTCTATATCTCTTTTGCCCCTATGACCCCATCATGCCCAGCATCTCCCTTCACTGTGTTCATTATGTTTCTTTAATCTCCCCATATCCTCCTGTGTCAGAGGTTTCCAAACTGTGTGCCCCAGTGCACTACAGCAAACTTACAGGGGAGCCATAGCAAATTTTAAGAACTCAGTGGAATGGCTGGTGAGGATGCCCAAGCCCCATCGGGGCACTACGAAAAAATCCCTTAACACCAAGGACAATGTGAACCTAGAAAGTTTGGGAACCACTGTTGCATATTCAGAATCTCCTCTCTATCTTTCATCTCCCACCTTCCATGTATCCACCATCTGCACCGTCTCTCCTGATTTCTCCCCATATCCAGCATTTGCACTCTCTTCCCATTTCTCACCATGTCCACCTTCTCCCCATTTCTCTCTCTGCTGTCCAACATTTTCCTTCCATATCCCTGTCTTCATCATATCAAACATCTCCCTATACAACACCCTATTTGATCCAGCCTTCCATGTACTTTTTGACTCCCCTTCCTATCCCATGTCCACTATCTCCTTTTGATCTGTGTTCCCCCATGTCCAACATTTTCCCTCCCTCCCCTCCATCCCAGCCTCAATACCTCTTCCTCTCTTGTGACCTCTCCTCTACCCTGGGGTCCAACATGTTTTCATTTTCCCTTCCCTTCCACCCTAGGGAGCCAACATTTCTCTATCGTGGGATACTGAGAGAGGTGCTGGGATGTAATACAAGTATAGAAAGCTAACCAGGTAATAAGTATGGAAACCCAACCAAGTCATGAATGTGCAAGACCGGAGGGTTAGGACTTCGATGGGAAGATAGGACTTCAATGGGAAACCAAGGTGGCAAGGGGGCCCCTTCTGGTTATTCAGACAGGTCGTGACCTGTTTGGGCCGCTGCGGGAGCGGACTGCTGGGCGGGATGGACCTGTGGTCTGACCCGGCGGAGGCACTGCTTATGTTCTTATGTTCTTATCTCTTCTCCTTTCCCTCAGGGTCTGGGCTTAATATGTCTCTCTTTCTCTTCCTTCATTTCCCCTGCTGTTTACTATGTTTCTTTCCTTTCCCTCTGTTCCCAAATAGAGTATCTCCCTCTTTTTCACCTATTTGTGGTCCACCAGCAGCTAACCCCCCACTCAAGTCTCTCTGCCAGCACTGAAGCCTTCCTTATGCCATGTTCAGCCCCTGCGGTAACAGGAAGCTACATCACAGGGTGCTGAACAAAGCAGAGGGAAGGCTTTAGGACTCACACTGGCAGTAATGTGTGAAGTATTACTGCTTCTGGTGCCTTCTGGAAGGAGACACATTTGGAGAGAGACATGGATGGGAGGTTATTGAAAGATGGGGATTACCAAAACCAGGGCAGAGAGAGGGAAACATGTGAAGGATGAGAGATGAGAGATGGCAGAGCAGGTGAGGCAGGCTTTCGACACCCTTGAGGCTTGGTACCCTAAGCCAATGCTTCACCTGGGGTTTATGCTTTGAACCAGGCCTAACCACAGGGAACATAATCATAGACTTTGGTAGCAGTGACAGCCCTAAGTCACAGACTTCTCTGTTGGAGAGTCTAGTTCTCACCCCTGGTGGCTCCCTCTGCAGGATGTGCAGAGAAGTGGCAGAATTAACGGTGAGGGGCAGCCAGACAGACTGGGTGAGGAGCAGGCGATCCAGGACACTGATGCTCTTTAGTGAGCCACGATGGATGGGCTTGTGGGATGAGCAAGAGTCTGGGTAATCATACACTGGGTCTGTCGAAGGCCTGTAGAGAGAGGAGCAAATTATATCATTCATAATTGTTGTAAGGTCTCAGCATTAGATGGAAAAGGAACTCACTGCCAAGGTCACACACAAAGAGATGATGATAGAACCAGGGATTATATAGAACTAAGGGGTAGGGAGAGAAGGCATTTGTCCTTCAACTCATAGTTAGTGAATAATTTATCTCAGTTTACTTCTGATTCCAGGTGAAGGTTGTTGGAAAGCAGTCACAGTCATGAAGAAGAGCGATACCTGGTGGCTGGGTTTAGAGCAGAGAAAATAAAGTTCTGGAAGGAGCATCAGGACTGTTACAGCAATGAGCAGTCCAGGGAGAGTGGAATAACAGAGTTTCCGAGTTACCTATTTCTAGGAAGATTTTAGGCCAGTTTGGACTACCGACAGCCCTATCCTGGTGAATTATAGGACATTCAGCACTGACGTCATTAGGTGGAATCAGGAAATGCAAAGCAATCCAACACTGCTTTGGGTATAAGTTTAAAACCCAGTGAGGGTTTTGGTCTCATTATAGCTCAGAGACAGTTTTAGCTTCATAACCGAGTGAAATCCATCAATACTTAGGGCTCCTTTTACTAAGGTGCGCTAGGGCTTTAACGCAGAGGATAACACGCGCTACATTGCCGCGCGCGCTAGACCTTAACGCCAGCATTGAACTGCCGTTAGTTCTAGAAGTGCAGCGCGCAGTGTAGCACGCGGTATTTTCCTGCGAGCGCTAAAAACGCTAGCGCACCCTTAGTAAAAGGAGCCCTAAGGTGCGCTTGCGTTTTTAGCACGCGCAGCAGATTAGCGCACGCTAAACCCACGCTACGCGGCTAGAACTTAACACCGGCTCAATGCTGGCGTTAGCGTCTAGCGCGCACGGCACTCAATGGTCACTCAGTCAGTGAGAGACAGAATCTAAGTAGAAGGGGGGCCGCTGAAAAGTTCTCAGCCCAACTAAGAAGAGAATGATGTGGAGCCATGAAACTTTCAAGTTATTCCACACTTTTCTCGACACTTTGTTTCAACGATATGAAATGAAAAGTGTGGAATATCTTGAAAGTTTCATGGCTCCACATCATTCTCTTCTTAGTTGGGCTGAGAACTTTTCAGCGGCCCCCCTTCTACTTAGATTCTGTCTCTCACTGACTGAGTGACCATTGATTAGTTTTGGATCCTAAGAAAACTGTAGTTTGCCGGCAGTTGGGCAGTAATATATTACGCTAATATATTACTTTTGTTTCAGATCTTTTCATTGATCATTTTGAACATATAACTCATTAACACTGTAATGAACAGTTGTCATAAACATTCATAGTAAGAAATAACATAAAAACTGATAGAATGTAGAGAGCTTTGACTCTTATAGCTCTCCATAGAAAATGAAAGGTAGCAATTTGTTGATTACACTTTTAAATCCCATCCCCCCTTCTGGCAGGACCTCACACCACGTGCTCGCAGTAGACTTTTGAATCTTTAAGATTTTATTCCCACTCTCAGCTGTTGGACTGGCCATGGATTCTTGGGGAGGGGAGGGGAGGGGAGGGGAGGGGGGGATGGGAGGGGAACTGATTATATTGTTGAAAATGTTATTTCCTGAATGGCACTACTGTTTGTATTTGCTTCTTACTGCTGGAATAATAAAAATCATTTAAACGTAAATCCCATCCCCCAACCATCAAACCCAAAATGATCCACACTGAAATGATCCCATAAACCATCGTTCATAATCTTAAATGATTAAGAACCTGAGAAGGACAGGCAGACACATAAGTTTGGTAACAAGTAATTGTAATGATTACTCTCATGCAAACTAATAAAATCACCATTACTTTTTCCACTAATGAGTAATATGATGTCTCATTACTTTAAGTGGAGGGGCATTTTTGATATGACATACAAATCTGAGTTTGGACATTTTGCGGATCACACATAAAAATCCAGTAGCGAACATGACCATTTTCAAAACAGAATAACAGCTAATCTTTTGTTTTGAAAATGGTCACTTCTCAGATGTGCATATCCTCAATGCATCTATCTTTAAAAAAAAAAAAAAGTCCATAAGAAATGTGTACAAAACAAGCTATTAGGATGTAGGAGGGGCCAGCATTTGTAGTAGACTGGCCATACAGACATCCCAGGAGAGCTGTGGGGCACTTTAGGGGGCACTGCAGTGAACTTCACATTAAAGGTCCCAGGTACACATTAGAGAATGGCACTTCTCCGCGGGATCTATCTCCTTCCCTGTCCCATCCCCGTGAATTATGTCCTTGTCTCTGCCCCATCCCTGCAAGATCTGTCATCCGTATAAGCCTCAAACACTTTAAGTTACATCACGGAGGGACTCGGCAGAAGGAAGGCCCCAGAGTTGGCCTCTGATTCTTCTTTGAGACATGACTGAGGCTTATTCAGATAATATAGGCACAGGACAAGTGGGGAGTTGGGAAGGAAGGCACCAAGGTGCTGACCCACTTGGGTGGATTGCCGCTGTCACTGCTGGACTCATGGTGGGGGAGAGGATTCTGCTGCTGCTGCTGTCTCTATGACCCATGGGTGGGGATGCTGGCTGGTTGCAGAGCTGAAGAGAAATGAAGGAAAAGAGGTGCTGAACCTGGTCTGGGGGCTAGGGGAAGATAGGGGCTGGAGCTGGGGGGGAGGGAGATAGGGGTTAGAGCTGGAGGGAAGAGACAAACAGGGAAGAGACAAACAGGGTGCTGGACCTGCAAAAGGGGGGTGTTGACTGGAACTGGAAGAAATGGATTTAGGTGCTGGACCCATGGGAGGGGTGCTAGAGCTGGAGGGAAGGAACAGAAGGGCTGGACCTGCAGGAGGTGCCACTGGAGCTGGAGGGAAGGGACAGAGGGGCTGGACCCATGTGGGGGTGGCTGGAGCTGGAGGGAATGGAGAGAGATGCTGGACCTTTGGGGGTGTGTGACTGGTTCTGGCGGAAAGGGAGGGAGATGTTGAACCTGGGAGAGGAGAGAGAAGGGAAGGTAAAGAAAGATGCTGAATCAAGGGGATGAAGGAAGAGGAAGTGAAATACTGAACAAAGTGAAGGAAGGGAGGAAAGAGAGAGGATGAGAGACACATTGGTGTAAGGGAGGGGAGATGCTGGATACAGAGAGACATCTAAAGGAGGGGGGATGGTGAGCATGGATGGGAGCACAGAGACAGGGACATAAAAGGGAACGCTGCAAAGGGATGGTAAATAGACACAGAGGGGCAATGCCAGACATGGAAGGGTATATGGATGCAAGGAAGATGACTAGACATGGTGGAGAATAGGAACACAGAAAGGAGATACTGGACTTGAGGGGCATAGGGACACAGAGGAGTGATGGTGGTCACGGGAAGGAAATAGGGACAGAGAATGGTGATGGTGATGATGATGAAGGCAGAGTTCACAGGGGTGAGGTGGGGAAGGGATGGGGACAATTTTGACCCCGCGTCATTCTCTAGTCCTCATCTCTATGGTTGACTAAACCACCCCCTAGGCTACTCCAGGAACCTGCTTCCTGCTCTACTAGGACTGGCCATAACATCTGAAACTGTCATACAGGAAGTTATATACTGTTTCATTCACATATTTGGGGGAAAGGGGTCAGTGTCAACTGGGAGAGTGTAGGTGTGTGTGTGGGGGGGAATCATTCATGCCGTCATCTGTTCAGTTTGGACACCTTTTTGGAACTTATTTGTTGTTAAAACAGGTCTAATCCAAATGTTCAAATTGTGCCCTGGAAGGTTTTTTTTAGTTCAATAATTTTTATTGAATTTCTAATAACACAAAAACAAAACAATCAGGGCCACCACACATATGGCTTCTTCACAGTGGCCTCGGAAACAGTACACAACTCCCATCCCCTAAACAAGTAAATAGTAAGTGTTATATATTACTTTTAGAAAGTAACTTGGGCAATACTGCCTGCTGGTTGACTGGACATCTCTGTTGTTGAGCTGTTAAATCTCACACATTTTGGAATACATATTCAGTCAGTTGAATCTTTTTGCTCTTTGAGAGTTGTATTAGATGGTCTGCTATCTTTTAATCCTACAAATGACTGGTGTTATTGTCTTTCCTGCCAATTGCATTCTGTATGCAATAGTTTAGATTATGATGCCTTCCATTCATTGCTTCATGCATTACTAATATCAGAGTTAGACTATTGCAATATAGCGCATTGTGGGATTTCCAAAATTAATCTGAAAAAAAATTCAGACCTTACAAAACGCTGCTCTCTGTCTTCTATGTCATGCAAGTAGATTTCATCATGTTACCCCTCTTCTAAAAAAAAAAACCAAAAAAAAAAAAAACCCTAAACGTTCTTCTTGTAGAACTTAGAATTAAATTTAAGATCCTCTTTCTCATTTTTAAAGCTTTCTGGATGGGTTATTCAACCTTATTTAAACTTTTGGATGATTCCATATGTGCCTCCTTGGATCCTCAGTCTTTGAATGATCAACAATTGGTTCCAGTGGTGTAGTAAGGGGGGTGTGGACCGCCCTGGGTGCCGATTTGGTTGGGGTGTTGGCACCTCTCCGCCATGCCCCACCACGTTCCCTTCCCCTCCCCCACCCCGTACCCCTGTCTTATCTTCACTAGCGCAAGCAACTTCTGCTTGTTGCTCGCGTCAGCCTGGTTCCCCTCTGAATCACTTCTGGGTCACGGGGTCTGGAAGTGACATCACAGGGAAATCCAACACTGGTGTGAGGAGCATGCTGCTGAAGCCACTCATGCTGGCAATGATTTAGAGGTGCATGGGGGTGGGGAGGGAGAGCACAAGTGTGGAACGGGGGATAGGAAGGAGGGGGGGTCGTGGGGGCACCTTCTACCCTTAATATGCCACTGATTGGTTCTGCCTGGACCAACATTTGCCCAATTGAAATCTACAAGGAATTCTGCATTCTGTTTTTTAGATCCATTTACTTGAAATAATTTACTTTTGTCTATTCGTAGAGAACTGTCACTTAAGAAATTTAAGAGAGCAATAAAAACTTGCTATTCGAGCAGGCTTTTGAGGCTTCCAATGGATGACGCATTTGCATGTGGACAGGCCACTCCATTTAATGTATCTTCTATATCTGTTTTCATTGTCTGTTATGTCTTGCAAGAGTGAATGAAGATATTTTAATGACTTTCCTATTTTATTCCCCCCTCCCCCCCTTTTTACTAAGCCATGGTAGAGGTTTCTAACGCAGCCTGGAGCACTAAATGCTCCGACACTGCTCTGATGCTCATACAAATTCAATGAGTGGCAAAGCATTTCATGCTCCAGGCCATGGTAGAAACCTCTACGTGGCTTAGTGAAAGGGTGTGTGTGTGGGGGGGGGGGGGGGGGCGGTTAGTTTGGAGTTATTTTCTTCTATTTAGCCTTTACACTACTTTGGCCTGCCAGTGAGTAAATGCTTGAGTACCTGAATGTAAAAACCGCTTAGACAATCTCCATTGATAGGCAGTATATAAGTAACAAATAACAAAGTAAAGGCAGTATTGAAAATGTACAGAAACTAAACTATAAACTCACTGACCAAAAAGTCTCTCTCCTGGACCTGGGTAACTTGGCAGCTCTGAAATAGCGATAAAATTCCCGGGGAGTTGGGAATGAAGGCTCTTTACACTGGTTCCAAATGAACTAGAAGAAGAAAAGGAACTACCAGGCCAACTCCCCCTCTCCCTCCCCCAAACCCAAAATATTTTACAAATCTCTGTGTGCTATTCTCTATGGAAAAGGTACTTGCATAGAAAGGAGGACAGAAGTGTGGTGTTAGCATGCAAGGAAGTATGTACCTTTACTGTCAGACTTAACTAAACTAAACTAAACTAAACTAAAACTTAGTTTTATAGACCGAGTCATCAACCAAGAGGAGCTCGACTCGTTTACAATAATGTAAACCATAATACATAAATTTGACAAGAAAAAGTATACTGAAATAGTTAATTTCCAAAATGTTTAGCACTAGGTGCAAAGATCACAAGTACCGTATACACTCGAATATAAACCAAGATTTGGGGGCCAAAAATGGCCTAAAAATGGGGTTCTAAACTTATATTTGGGTCAGCCCCCTCTGGAACCTATTGCAGGCCTCCATCGGGCCAAAAATACTAGGACTTGGGAACACGGATTAAGCTACTAAATAGTAGATATAAAACAAACTGGAGAAAATATTTCTTCACACGTGAAATTAAACTCTAGAATTTGTTGCCAGAGAGTGTGGTGAAATCAGTTAGCTTAGCGGGGTTTAAAAAAAGGTTTGGATCATTTCCTAAAAGAGAAGACCATAGGTCATTATTGAGATGACTTGGGGAAATCCACTGCTTATTCCTAGGATAAGAACATAAGAACATAAGCAGTGCCTCTGCCGGGTCAGACCAGAGGTCCATCCCGCCCAGCAGTCTGCCCCCGCGGCGGCCCAACAGGTCATGACCTGCCTTAATCACCAGAAGGGGCCCCCTTGCCCCCTAGGTTTCTCATCGAAGTCCTATCTTCCCATCAATGTCCTAACCCTCCGGCCTTGCACCTGCACGACCTGGTGAGCTGTCTATACTTATGCAACACCCCAGCACCTCCCTCAGTACCCCACGATCCCCTTTTCCCTCAGGAATCTGTCCAATCCCTGTTTGAATCCCTGCACTGTACTCTGCCGGATCACTTCCTCCGGGAGCGCATTCCATTTGTCCACGACCCTTTGGGTGAAGAAAAACTTCCTTGCATTTGATTTGAACCTATCTCCCTTCAGTTTCTCTGAGTGCCCCCTCGTACCTGTCGTCCCTTTTAGTCTGAAGAACCTGTCCCTGTCCACCCTCTCTATGCCCCTAAGTATTTTGAAGGTCTCTATCATATCCCCCCTGAGCCTCCTCTTTTCCAGAGAGAAGAGCCCCAGTTTATCCAGCCTTTCAGCATATGGGCAGTTTTCCAGCCCTCTTACCAGTTTCGTTGCCCTCCTTTGGACTCTCTCAAGAACTGCCATGTCCTTCTTGAGGTGCGGCGACCAATATTGAACGCAGTATTCCAGATGTGGGCGCACCATCGCTCGATACAGCGGCATGATGACTTCCCGCGTCCTGGTTGATATGCCCCTCTTGATGATGCCCAGCATCCTGTTGGCTTTCTTCGAGGTTGCTGCACACTGTGCGGATGGTTTCATGGATGGATCCACTAGCACACCCAAGTCTCTCTCAAGTCCGGTGTCTTCCAGCAATCTCCCCCCCATTTTATACTCGAATAACGGGTTCTTTTTCCCTATGTGCATGACCTTGCATTTATCTACGTTAAAGCGCATTTGCCATTTGTTTGCCCAGTCCTCCAGCTTATCGAGGTCCCTTTGCAGTTCCTCACACTCCTCCCTGGTCCTAACTCTGGCGCAGAGCTTGGTGTCGTCTGCAAATTTTATAACCTCACACTTTGCCTCCGTTTCCAGGTCATTGATAAATATGTTGAAGAGTAGCGGCCCCAGCACCGATCCCTGCGGCACACCGCTCGTGACTCCACGCCAGTCAGAATATTGGCCCTTTACTCCGACCCTCTGTAGTCTACCTGACAGCCAGTGCTTGATCCATCTGTGTACATCCCCGCCCACCCCGTGGTTCCACAGCTTCCTAAGCAGCCTTTCATGTGGCACCTTGTCAAAGGCCTTTTGAAAATCGAGGTAAATTATGTCTATGGGTTCCCCTTTGTCCACCTGACTGCTTATTCCCTCAAAGAAATACAGAAGGTTTGTCAGGCACGACCTTCCCTTACAGAATCCGTGCTGGCTTGTCCGCAGTAGGCCATTTTTCTCGATGTGCTCGCAAATGCTGTCCTTGATCATTGCTTCCACCATCTTCCCTATAACTGAAGTCAGGCTCACCGGCCTGTAGTTCCCGGGGTCACCTCTCGATCCCTTCTTAAAGATAGGTGTGACATTCGCCAGTTTCCAGTCCTCTGGTACCTCTCCAGTTTTCAAGGATAGGTTGCAAACATGCTGGATTGCGCCCGCTATTTCCTGACTTAGTTCCTTTAGAACCCTTGGGTGGATCCCGTCCGGTCCCGGTGATTTGCCGCTTTTCAGTCTGTCAATCTGCTTGAGGACATCCTCCCGACTTACCTCTATATGCCCCAATCTTTTGGCCTGCTCTGTTTTACTACTTGGGATCTAGCTAAGTACTTGGGAACTGGGTTGGCCACTGTTGGAAATAAGATACTGGGCTTGATGGACCTTCAGTCTGTCTCAGAATGGCAATTCTTATAGTGGTCCTGCGGTGGCTGGGACAAGAGGGATCGCTCCCACCTCCTGTCCTGGCCAAATCTAACAACTCTCACCTCCCTCACGCCTCCCCAATTAGTAAAAGCATACCTTTAAAGTCTCTGGTGGTGCAGCGGTGAACTGGGGTAGAAGTGATCTTCCTACACTCCTGCCCTGTGCAGAGCCGCTATCTGAATGGCTGTCACAAATTCTCATGGGAACATGTGAGGTTGGTGCGAGAACTCGCGATAGCCTTTCAGATAGCAGCTCTGCACAGGGCAAAAATGTAGGGAAATCGCTTCTGCCCAGGTTCACTGCTGAAACCAACAGGAGGCGGGAGGCAGGAGGGATCCCTCCTGTCTCTGCTGAACCACCAGGCATTGGGACAGAGGAGGGATAAGGTGCAGAGCCTGGCAAGGCAAGGAGGGAGGGGGGCTGGCTGCAGAGCCTGGTAGGGCAAGGAGGGAGGGGGGCTGGCTGCAGAGCTTGGTAGGGCAAGGAGGGGGGGGCTGGCTGCAGAGCCTGGTAGGGCAAGGAGGGAGGGGGGCTGGCTGCAGAGCCTGGTAGGGCAAGGAGGGAGGGGGGCTGGCTGCAGAGCCTGGTAGGGCAAGGAGGGAGGGGGGCTGGCTGCAGAGCCTGATAGGGCAAGGAGGGAGGGGGGCTGGCTGCAGAGCCTGGTAGGGCAAGGAGGGAGGGGGGCTGGCTGCAGAGCCTGGTAGGGCAAGGCACTTGAATATAAACACCTGGGTTTATATTCGAGTCAACCTTTTTTCCTCCTTTATGGGGAGGGGGGGAAGATTACTTCAGTTTATATTCAAGTATATACGGTAAAAAGTACACATGGAATTTCTCATGTTGCAAATGTTTGAAAATTGCCCCCTTTGAGGTCTGTTTTCAAATGGATTCTCCTCAGGTAAATGGGACAATTGCCCTTCAGATCTCAGAATGTTATGCGTGCTTTTTTCACAGGCTAAAGGGGCAGAGCAGGAGAAGGCCTGGAATGAAGTGGCTCAGGGGCCTATACTTATTTTATTTTGAAATTCTCACACATTTTTTTGTGCCAATATAAAGAAAGGGAACTAAAACTACACAAAAAGCCAATTACACCAAAAAGAAGTATACAAGCCCGCAGAACTGGGACTTAATGTTCTTTATTCGTCAATGACCCAACTCTGTCTGTGTTTTGGCATACAGCCTGCATCAGGAGTCTTTTAAATTAACTGTCATACGATTCTTCTATAGACTAAGTTGGCCCAATATAAAATGTCAACACTATCAAAATCAGAATAAAGAACATTGCCTTTTTCCTTTTTTTCATACACGTCCAGGGTGGGGAGGGGGGGAGGGAATACTTTATGATTTCTTATGCTTAAGTACAATTGTTGGGTATAAGGGGGGGGAATAAAGACATTAAAAAAAAGAATAAAGAACATTAAGTCCCAGTTATGTAGGCTCATACACACATTTTTTAGGACATTTTCAAAGTTCTTGCAAGTCAGCAAGTATTGCAAGTTCTCAGAAAATTCCATTAGGGAGGATCATTTTCCAGCTGTCCCCATGTATAAAGTCCATTGGGTATTGTTTACCCTCATACTTGACTCCAATTTTCAAAGTGAATATGCACACAAGCTTGCATTATAAAAATTCCCCAGGAAAATCACCTGCATACATTTACACCTGCTAGTTTGTAGGGAATAGTTTCCTGAGCAAAAAACATATGCACATATCTTTGAAACTTGAAAGTATATGTACATATACAACTCCTCTTCAGGCCTGTCTCTGGGAGCGCCTCTTTTCACTGTGGGTAACATGATGCCCAAGTACTTTCATTCCCACAGAGGTCATATTTCCATAGAGAAACCACTGCTTTATCCATAAAATGGCTTAGAACGTTCCCCTCCCCGGACAACACAAGTACAAACTGTTACACCAATAGAGTTTCCAGAATTTAACCCTGAGACAGCTAGAGAGGAGCAGTCTGAGAGCTGCTGACTGAAGTTCTAGAAAATCTCAGGCAGGAGATACCTGCAGTTTTTAGTTGTGACAGAGTCAGTCAGTGCTGGGGAGGATTCTACAGGCTCAACTTGTCCATTTTTCTGCCCCTTCAGTCGACCTCCCCGTCCAATCCTATTCTCCTATTTCCCAAACTTTTGCACTTCCTTACCTTGATGAACAGGACTGGGGGACCCTGTTTCCCAGATCCTGGGGTTCCATAGGGCAGCTCAACAGAGCCCTCTGAAGGACCAGCAGTGTAGACTTTGTCCCTTCTCTCTCTTCAGGCTGCTGCCTCTGTGATGGGGTCCCTGGGCTGGGAGAGGAGAAAGGCATTATTAAGCGTGGGGGAGCGTTAGGAACAACAGGATAAGTGCATGAATCATGGAGAGGGGTGAGGGTGCCAGAGCTTCCAGCCAACGGCAGGGGAATGCCAGAAAAAGGGAAAACAGTCCTTCCCAGCTCAGTAGAGTCACATGCAGATATTTGTTTGTGTGTGTGTGTGTGTAGGTGGGGTGGGATGCAACCCTTGTTAACGTTCTCTCTCCTGTTTCTGCCTCTGCTTAATGCAACAGATCCCCACGCATATGAGTCATAAAACTATTTATGCAAAACACTGAATAAATGGATCATTAACACTGGTGAGTGTGTGTGTATTTTGGGGAGCTGGGGGAGGGGCAATAGCATGTGTGCGTTGGGAGAGGAGAGCAGAGTGCAAGGGATGAGAAGTGATGTATCGGTGTGGGGGGGTCATGTTGTTGAAAGGAGTGTAGGAGGTGATAGGAGTGACAGGGTAGGTGTGTTGGGGGAGTAGAATGAAGTGTCAAGCTGTGTTTAGGATGTTGTCTCCAGGTTATCGCTGCTCAGAGAATGGAATGAAGTGTGCCAAGTGGTGGCCAGGTTTGGGTGCTCAAAGAACCGGAATGGGACGTCTGGGATTGCTTGAGAAGGAACATCCAGGTACAAATTCTCACAGGATGGAACAGTGTGACAGGGTTGAGGTCAGGTATGAGGGCTCAGAAAATAACACGGGATGTCAGAGTGTGTATGAAATGGGGAGTCCAGATATGGGTACTCGGACGAGGAAATGGTATATGTATGTGGTGAGGTGTCTGGGTATGGAGGTTCAGATGATGGCACGAAGTGTAATAGTATATGTGAAAGGGTGTGTCCAAGTGTGGGTGCCCAGATGATGTAATGGGGTTTCAGAGTGTATAGGGATGGGATATCGTGGTGTGTGTGAAATAGGTTGCCATGATATGGTTATTCATAGGATGGAATGTATAGCCTGGGCTACACACACCCACGCCCACTAAAGTTTAATATTTTTACAATATCACTCTGAGAAGGCTGAAGTTGATCTTACCATTATTGTTGAATTTAATTATCGGAATCTCTGGGGGGGGAGGGTGCCTTGGGGCCTGATAGTTGAGGGAGAGAGGGGCACAAGATTGTGCATGCCGAGTCAAACCAAGGTCCGCCAGAGTCCAGCATCTTGTCTACAACACTGGCCAGTCCCAGTCATAAGTATCCAGCAGATCCTAAAAAGTAGATAGGTTTTGCATAGGGTGCCTAATAACCTTACACTGGGTGTGAGGGAAGTCAAGATGTATGTGTGGAGGTGGGTTGGAGTCCTGAAGCTTTTGTAATGTCAATGGAATGTCAGGGGTGAGAGGGAATGTCAAGGTGTCAGAGGAATCAGGCTTGTGTTTTAGAGACATGAGGAAGCTCTGTGTGTGGATTTGGGGGTACAATTGTGGGTGTATGGGAAAAAGAATGTGTGGCAGTGTGTGTGTATATGTTGGAGAGATTTGGCAGAACGAGGGAGTGTTGGGTATGAGGAAAGCCAGGGTGTATATTTGGGGGCATGGGAAGATTTGACAGGATATTTAGCAGTATGGAGATGTTTGGGAGTGCAAGAGGAGTTAGGATGGGTGTTTGGGATTGTGAAAGAATCTGGGAGTGCAAGGGGAGGTGGGGTGTTTGTAATAGTTATGGGGATGTGTTGGAGTGGACAGGGTTTAGTATGGTTATTTGAGGATGTGGCAGGATATAGTGAGGGTGTTGGAAGTGAGAACTGTGTTAGGGATATATGTTTGGCAGTGAGGAGCGTGTTGGAGATGAAGTAAGTCAGGTTGTATATTTTGGGGTGTGAGAAAATTACGAGTGGTATTTGGTAGTGTGGGACTGTATTAGGTGTGTGAGGGGAGTCAGGTGTAAGGGTATTCAGGGTGGGTGTTTGAGGCCATATGAGAGGATGTAAGTGTGTTTGGTAGTGTGAGAGTGTAGGGAGTGTTTGACAGTTTAGGTGTGTGAGGATGGGTGTTTGGGGTGTTAGAGGAGTCAGAGGTGTATGTGTGTGTGGGTCTGGGATATATGAAGATTTTGGAGAGCGGCAGTACGAGTATGAGGGTGTGTTGAGGGTGAGAGAAGAGTTGGGGTGTGTTGCGAGTCAGGGTGGTTGTTTAAGGTTGTGAGAGGATATAGGGATTGTGCTGGGATGGAGTGAGGGAAGTGAGGAGAGTTAAGGTGTGTGTCTAGCAGTGTGAGCGGTGTTGGGATGAGAAAGTATTTGGGTAGGTATTTGTTGAGTGTTAGGGGAGTTGGGGTTGTGAAAGGATCTGTGATATGAGAGGAGTCAAGAGTGTGCATTTGGTAGTATGAGAGAATTTTGTTTGGATATTTGCCAGTGTGGGGGATGTGTTGGGGGTGTAAGAACAGTCAGAGTGCGTATTTGGGGTAGATGAAAGGGGAGTGCATGGCATGCACGTGGCAATATCTTCAGGCTCTCTGGTATAAAGGCAGGTCTGTGCTCGACCCACGCGCTTCTAATTACACCCTGCACTACCATCCCAGCTCAAACAGCTCATCATATCCATGGCAACACTGGCCAGCCCTAAACCTCAAGATTCCCTCCTCATGCTGGAATAATGTGTCACAGTGAAATCAGCAGCAGCCTGAACTTGGGCTTGTTATAAGGAAAATTCCAGTTTTGCCAATGCACCTCACTCCTGTACCCAGTGCTACATTTATCTGAGGCTGGACTGCTCAGACACATGTTCCTATGCCCTCCCCCGCTCCCAGGATGGGTTTGCAGCAGCTTCCTGATGGTGAAATCTAAGACAGGCGCACCAGCACTGATCTGAGAACTTGGCAGGAAAGAGCCAGAACTTTCCTAAAGCAGGGCACCAGACGAAGAGGGAAACGATGCCCTTGTACCACCCACCTCCCAATCTGCCATGCCACTAGATGTGATCAGAACAAGGACTGGGCTCCAATCCTCACCTCTGCCCCAATCACATTCAGATTCCATGCCAAAGGAACATGAAGAGAGAGGCTGTTTCATTGGTAACCCGTATATTAAGGGCGACCCATCGGCCACAGGGCTATTTCACCTCTGTGTCATGTGAAGCACTAGCAGTAACTCTAGAGAAAGTTCTATGAAAGGAGACAGTTACCTGACACACGTGTGTGGCAGCAGGAGCTGTAAATAGTAGACATATGTGCATGACAGAACTATGATCACTGTAGGTAAAAACAGAGGTGTGCGTGTGTGTGTGTGAGAGAGAAAGACAGACAGAGAGACAAGGCAGATCACTAACCAGTAACACGGGTGTGTCCGTGTGTGACAGCAGCAGCAGGCAGGCACTGTGACTTGTTAGACAAGAGCGTGACACAGCCGTGGGATCCCAGTGACATACCTGCATGCTAGCACGTAGAAGTTCCTGCCAGGGTAGGGGATTCCCTCCGCAACTGTCTCCCTCTCTCCGGCCACGGACTGGACGATGAGCGGCGTATGCATGCTGCAGCCCGCCCGGGAAGCCGTCCAGCCTTCCCTTAAGGAAGTGACTGTGGCTCGGCAGGAGGGAGGAGCCCCGCTTGCTCACTTCTCAGGAACTTCACCAACACCTTCCCGCTGAAAATTCCCTCCGGGAGCCACAAGTTCAAGATCACCTGCGCCTCCTTCTTTTCCCAAGACTCCACACCCTCCTCTACCGCTGTGTGGACGAGAAGGTTGCCTGGGCTGTGTGGTGGTGGATGGAGAGAGCTGGGCATGAAGCTCTCTGTAAGAGTATACTGCTAATCTCTGCTCTGGGAGGCTGAAGCGAGCATTGACCCCCATTTGCTCTCGGGGGAGGGGGGAGGGAGGACAATTTCTCCAGGGTAGGTGGAGTATGATCTCTGCTCTGTGTGTTGGGGATGTAACTTATACTCCTGTTGCACCTGGTTGATGGTGGGATTTTTAGCCTGACGTATTAATAAAACTGTTAGGGTTAACCTCGGTTCTGTTTTTATGGCTACTCTGATTTCTTTTGCTTATGAATAACTGTTGGATATAAGGGAGAGGGATTACTTGATGCAAGTTAGAATTTGATGGTATATTAAGTGTTATTAAAGTATAAATGATTGTATTATATGTTACACTTATTGTGAGCTTTAATTATTATTAGTTTTAGTTTAGTTTAGTTTATTAGGTTTTTTTTTATATACCGCCTATCAAGGTTATCTAAGCGTTTGGGTTTTTTTTTTTTTCACAATCAGGTACTCAAACATTTTCCCTATCTGTCCTGGTGGGCTCACAATCTATCTAACGTACCTGGGGCTATGGAGGATTAAGTGACTTGTCCAGGGTCACAGGAAGCAGCGCAGGATTTGAACCCATAACCCCAGGGGGCTGAGGTAGCTCCAGCCACTACGCCACAAAGAAAAGGGGATAGCAGGGCATAGATAGAGGATTCCTATACAGGTCCTGGACCTGATGGGCCGCCACATGAACGGACTGCTGGGCATGATGGACCTCTGGTCTGACCCAGCAGAGGCACTGCTTATGCTCTTATGTACATTTATTGTGAGCTTAAAAATGAATAAAGATTAATTAAAAAAAAAAAATAAAGAGAGCAATGTGCTCATATTTAGGCATTTCTTTGCTCACATTTTTAAAGCTCACAATAAGTGTAACATATAATACAATCATTTATACCTTAATAACACTTAGGGCTCCTTTTATCAAGGCGCACTTTACGGGGGTTAGCGCGTCGGACATTTCATCACGCGGTAACCCCCGCGGCAGCCTAAAATCCTAACGCCTCATCAATGGAGGCGTTAGGTACTAGCACAGCAGGTGGTTTAATGTGCGGTATTCCACGCGTTAAACCGCTACCGCGCCTTTGTATAAGGACCCCTTAATAGTGCATCAAGTAATCCCCCTCTCTTATATCCAATAGTGATTCATAAGCAAAAGCAATCATAAAATATTCCCATTCCCCCACCCCACCCTGGACGTGTATGAACCAAAGGGAAAAAAATAATATTTATTCTATACAGTAATTTCAATCTTTACAGTATCTTGTTAATGGCTCCCAAATAACCTGAAATTTTTCTAAATTTCCCTGCTGCATAGCAATTATCCTTTCCATTTTGAATATGTGACATAAAGAGTCCACATTGCTCTCTTTAAATCAAGGGTGTCCAACCTTTTAGCTTCCCTGGGCCGCATTGACCGAAAAAAATTTCTGGGGTAGCAGAGGAAAACACTGCATCGCCCTCGACCGGGGCCGCACAAAATACTTCTTGGGGCCGCATGCGGCCCTCGGGCCGCAGGTTGGACACCCCTGCTTTAAATCCAATAGTAATGAAGGCATTAGTATCTAAATCCTGAACAAAATAATAATAATAATAAAAATAAAAAATTGCCATACTGGATTACACCGATAGTCCATCTAACCCAGTATTTTGATTCTAACAGTGGTCAATCCAAGTCACAAGTACTTGGTAGAGTCCCAAATATTGTTGCAGCAGGATTCCATGCTACCGACCTAAGGGATAATTTTTGATTTTTTTTTGTTTGTTTGTTTAATGTTGTGACAATAGTTTAGTATCTAACAGTCTTAGGAACTTTATGCACAAAATATGTTTTTTAGTGGACAATTGCATAGACTGAACCACTTACACTAAATGTGGTGGGAAAGGAAGATTAACCTAAGAAAGATAAATGTATATGTTTATTGAAAGCTTCTATACCACTGCTAATGATTAGAAAAGTAAATTCAGAGTGATTTTTATGGGGGAAGGGGTAAAACCCAGACCTTGTGGATCTCAATCACACGTCCTTAAAAATCACTTGACAGCTGAGGTTTCATATTTCATGTCCGCAGGTCCGTGTTTTAGCCCCTCATTCCACCACTGTAACCGTTGCCATTTCTGACCCTATGGATGTGCTGACACTATAAATTTGAGGAAACACTTCAGCTAAGGGAGGTCTGTGTTTTACCCCAGAGCTGCGGCAGGAAAATGTATTTTTGCTTGGTTTAACTCAGTCTTGAATCCAGATCAGCAGGCCCATGACAGCTGCTCTAACTTCTAGGCTACTTTCTTAGCTTGTGAAATAATAAAGTTTTGCCGCTGTTAGTCTCAGCACACAGGCCTAATTTATAGTTTATATACTTATTACATTGCATAGGGGGTATATGAAGCATGCACTGCCCTTGTCAGTCCTCTGTTCAGTGTGTGTTGTGGGGAGAGGTTATTAATTTATTTTGAAAAGTTATACATGCCCAAGCACCATGGTTCGAGGCAGTTTACAAAAAACATGGTATGATAACGACAACAGAACACAAAAACATGAAAAACAAAATTCTTAACATTACATAATAAATGTAATGTTAAGAATTTTGTTTTTCATGTTTTTGTGTTCTGTTGTCGTTGTCATACCATGTTTTTTGTAAACTGCCTCGAACCATGGTGCTTGGGCATGTATAACTTTTCAAAATAAATTAATAGTAAATATGAACGAGTTATAGCAGAAAAAAATGATGCCCTAGTAAAGTATAAGAATGTCTGGTCTCCCATATACCATTACTGTTTGAATGAGTGAATTGATATTGTATATTCTTATTGAATTCATATAGCTCTTCCGCCGCTAGAATCTGATACCTCTCAACTGCACTTCCTTAGACGAGATATTTCTTGTCACCTCCTGCTTTACTTTGATAGTATGCCTACTCGATACTTGACTTCAATGTTGTTTTCATGTACATGGACCATATACTTTCTAATGTATTTATGTTGTCTTTTGTATTATGTTTTTGGAAACTTAATAAAACATTTTTGAACTAAAAAAAAACATTACATAATAAAAAGCTTGAGCAAAAAAAAAACTTTACTTTTTGTAGAAGGGAAAGGGGATGGTATTTGATATACCGCCTATCTATGATTACAATGAAATAACCTTCCATCACCCCAAGTACAAATAAATACCTGTATATAATGAATAAATTTAAGTGACCCGCCCAGTGGAAAACAAACCCAGTTCCCAAGGTTCACAGGACACTGTACTAACCATTAGGCTTTGTCTCCATATCAAAAGTGATAACATTAATAAAGACTTAATTTCATCTGGGAGCAAATTCCAGAGACTGACTTTTTTCTGCTACTGAAAAAAAAAATTACTTTATTTTTTTCTTAGTTTTCTAACAGAGTATAAAAAAAGATTTTTGAGTTGTCATCATAGGTCCAACACACAGATATAGATAGAGCAGAGATAAAAGATAAATTGAAAGCCTTAACAATAATTTGTACTTAATCCCCATCTGCTCACTGGTGTACAAGTGCATATGTGTTTGTGTAGCTGCTGCCTGTGTTCAAGGCTGAAATTTGTTGCCCAGACAGGATCAGGGATTAAAATGAAGTCTCCCCCATTAAAAATTCACAACTCCCCTCCCCATGCCAGTTTGTCTGAAGCAGACCATAGAAACAGATTTATTCTTAAATTAGTAACACTCCTCTTTGGCAAGGGCACTTACAGCTTGGAAGAAGCAATGTACACTTCTCCCTCTGTATTCACGGTTTCTGCACTCGTGATTTTGATTATTCATGGTTTTTCCACGAGTGCAGAAATGGGAACGACTGTAAACTGAAAAACCAGGAAGCAAAGTCCTCGCTCCCGACCCCACAAACTATACCCCCCAGGGTTGCCCTGCGAGAGGACGTGCCTTCCCACGCAGAGCGCCGTAGCATGCATGCTACGACTCTCCGCCTGAGCGACTGGACTTGCAGCGGCGTTGGAGGCAGGAGCACGAGGCCACGGCTGCTCTGTCAGGATTCCCGGGAGTGGGAGAGGAAATCTGTGATGGGTTGCTTCCCCTCTCCTGACCCCCTCCACACTCCCATCCGGTTCCAGAGGCCAGGTAGGGACCAGCCGAGGCCAGTCCATCCTCGTTGTGGGGAAGCTGCTAACATGCTGAATATGTGGAAAGTGCGGGAGCTGGTGGATAAAGAGTATGGCTTCCAGGGAAGAGGTACCTCCTGCCTACCATCCCCCCCCTCGCAGCTGATGAGTTGGACCTGTCATGGCGGCGCCGGGCTCAATTTGAAGGAGGCCACAGGCAGGGCAGGGAAGGCTGAAACATATATTATAAGTTATTTGCGGTTTTTCCGTATTCACGGTTCAGACCAGCCCCAATCACCACAAATACGGAGGGAGAAGTGTAGATACTTGCATAAAATAACAGCTTTCAAAGATGTTGTGTGGTGTTTGTGTATATTAGGGTTACCATATTTTTCTCCAGGAAACTCTGGCCACTGGCCCCCCCCCCCCCAACCATTCTGTCCTAGCCCCACCCCCACAATGCCTTCTCTCTTCTTCCGGATGAGCTCCAGTCACGTCTTGAGGGCCTGAAGCATGCGCGGAAGTGTGACGTCATCCAAACATGCTCAGAGGCCCTCCAGATGCAGCCAGAGTTCAGCAGGGCTTTTCAAAACCCAGAAAAATGCCAGAAAGTCTGTCTGGGAGCCCCGACAGTCCTCTAAAAAGATGACATGCCAGGGTTTTCCCAGCTGTCTGCTAACCCTAGTTCACATGTGTCAAACACAAGGCCTACGGTCCGAATCCAGCCTGCCTGGCCTTTTTATGTGGCCCGCAGAAATGCTCCCTCACTTCCCTTTCTCAGAGCCCAGTGTGTCCTCCCTCCCTTGCCGGTCCGACGTCGCCGTCACGCCAGAAAAGCTGCTGGCTTCGGCAGTGATTCAGTGGTGTTGTCCATGGCTCCCTCTGCTGCCTTCCGTCCATTGCGGTCCACCCAGGGAGAAACAGGAAGTTGCGCGTCAGAGACAGACCATGACAGGAGTGGGAGCCACATACAACACTGCCGAATCGCTGAGGCCGGCAGACTCCTTGGCTTGGCGGCGACAATGGACCGTCGCTGGAGGAAAAGAGACAGGGCTGTGAGGAGAGAGGGACTGGTGCTGGAGGAAAAGGCATGCTGGGCTTTGAAGAGAGCGAGATGAAGGGAGAGAGGTTGGACCTGGGGTAGTACAGAGAAAGAGGGAAAAAGATACTTGAAGGGAGAACCATTGGGAAGAGAAAGGGAGAAATGGTGGACTTGGGGGGAGGAGGGAGGCAGGCAGACAGGGGGAAGAGATGGGATGGGGGGCAGTTGGGAAGAGAAAGGGAGAGAAGTTGGATTTGAAGATGGAAAATTGATAGG
This sequence comes from Geotrypetes seraphini, assembly GCF_902459505.1. Taxonomy (NCBI): domain Eukaryota; kingdom Metazoa; phylum Chordata; class Amphibia; order Gymnophiona; family Dermophiidae; genus Geotrypetes; species Geotrypetes seraphini. Next base: position 66,034,260 of record NC_047091.1, on the reverse strand, counting down.
TAGCTGAAAATGTAAAAAAGAGAAGAATGAGAAAGAGGGCGAGATTTGAGTGGACAGAGGCAGAAAAGAAAAAAGGAGAAAAGTCGAAAGGGAAAAATCAATATGTTGGAGATAGGGACTAGAGCAAGAGAGAAGAGGAGAAAAAAAAATGGACAGCAGACACTGAAGAGAATTAGAAGATAGACAAAATCAGAAAGAGAAACTGGGACTAAAAGCAAAATGACCAAATAAAGGTAGAAAAAAATCATTTTATTTTATATTTTGTGATTACAATGTCAGATTTGAAATGGGTATCCTGCCAGAGCAGGTGGTAAGACAGCAAGTGTGAACTAGGACAGTGGTTCCCAACCCTGTCCTGGAGGACCACCAGGCCAATCGGGTTTTCAGGCTAGCCCTAATGAATAAGCATGGAGCAAATTTGCATGCCTGTCACGGCCATTATATGCAAATTGCTCTCATACATATTCATTAGGGCTAGCCTGAAAACCCGATTGGTCTAGTGGTCCTCCAGGACAGGGTTGGGAACCATTGAACTAGGACATAAAAGAGAGACAAAGTCTTTTTTATTTATTCTGTAGCCAGCGTGGGGTTAGAGAGGTTGTATCCCTATACTTCTACTAAGACTAATTCCCTCCTTTGCTGGCGCACAGCATGGGTTTTGGCGGTGGTGGCGATTGATCCGATGCTCACAGAAGTCTTCCGAGTGTCAGAGCAGCCGCCGGTGCTGGGGCCCACGCTGTGCATCAGCAAAGGAGGTAAGCATCTTAATAAACAAATCCGGCCTGCGACTTAGCCCGTGTTTTAGATTTCGGCCCCTTAGGTGATTTGACTTTAACACCTCTGCCCTATTGCTGCCTGCTGGGGAAGGAGCCTGTGAACATAGTAACTTAGTAGATGACAGCAGATAAAGACCCGAATGGTCCATCCAGTCTGCCCAACCTGATTCAATTTAAATTTTTTTTCTTAGCTATTTCTGGGCAAGAATCCAAAGCTCTATCTGGTACTGTGCTTAGGTTCCAACTGCCGAAATCTCCGTTAAAACCTACTCCAGCCCATCTACACCCTCCCAGCCATTGAAGCCCTCCCTAGCCCATTCTCCCGCAAACGGCCATATACAGACACATACCGTGCAAGTCTGCCCAGTACTGGCCTTAGTTCAATATTTAATATTATTTTCTGATTCTAGATCCTCTGTGTTCATCCCACACTTCTTTGAACTCAGTCACAGTTTTACTCTCCACCACCTCTCTCGGGAGCGCATTCCAGGCATCCACCACCCTCTCCGTAAAGTAGAATTTCCTAACATTGCCTTTTGAATCTACCACCCCTCAACCTCAAATTATGTCCTCTGGTTTTACCATTTTCCTTTCTCTGGAAAAGATTTTGTTCTACGTTAATACCCTTCAAATATGTGAAAGTCTGAATCATATCTCCCCTGTCCCTCCTTTCCTCTAGGATATACATATTCAGGGCTTCCAGTCTCTCCTCATACGTCTTCTGGCGCAAGCCTCCTATCATTTTCGCCGCCCTCCTCTGGGCTGCTTCAAGTCTTCTTATGTCCTTCGCCAGATACGATCTCCAAAACTGAACACAATACTCTAAGTGGGGCCTTACCAATGACCTGTACAGGGGCATCAACACCTTCTTCCTTCTACTGGCTATGCCTCTCTTTATACAGCCCAGCAACCTTCTGGCAGCAGCCACTGCCTTGTCACACTGTTTTTTCGCCTTTAGATCTTTGGACACTATCACTCCAAGGTCCCTCTCCCCGTCCGTGCATATCAGCTTCTCACCTCCCAGCATATACGTTTCCTTCCGATTATTAAATCAGGTGAAGCTAGAAAATACCACAGAACAGTGGCCTCCAACATGTGGCACTCATAGCCAGCAACCCACACCACTACTGGGAGTAGAGAAAGGCCCAGTGAAGCTCTGCTGAGTCATGAGTGCCTGCATGGTCACACTGACATGGCTGATCAACTTGCTTTTCCTAGTACATGTGTGCACATACGCATCAATGTGACCATGCAGTCACACACAACCCACTGGAGCTTCCTGGGTCTTTTTCTCTGCCCACAATACTGGCATAACCTCTCAATCGCACACCTCGGCTTCAGCTCAGTCCCCCAACTCTAAGCGGTATGGAATTACCAGGTTCATGGTTGCAGGTAAACATATACCTCCCATTTTAATACTGGCTTGATAGGTTTGAAAATTAGAGAAAAAGTCTGCGGTATTTTGCATCAATATGCTGACATTGCAGCAATGCTGTGTAGTGGCTGTGTTGTGTGTACTTTCATCAGTTGCACTTACTTGCATGATGTTGCACTGTTGGACAGTAGTATTATGCTTGTAGACCCAAAATTAGTATTTAAAATTATACTTGTAAGCCTAAAATCTTTTCATGGCCCCCAGAGCTTTCTTGGGTCCACTTTGCGGACCTTTATGTGAAAAAGGTTGGAGACCTCTGTCAGAGAAGAAAATTCTCATCCCTGCACAAGGCAGGATTAATTCATCGAGGGCCCCTAGGCACACAAGTACACTGGGCCCCCCTACCCCACCCCACCATGCGCCCAGGCGGAAACAGGAAGCTGCATCAGAGGGAAGCTTTGGGCAAGCAGCACCACTTGCACAATTACAGTTCCCGTTTCCTTTCTTACCCAAGTTGCTTGCTTGTCTTACTTTCCGTCAATGGGTTGGGGCCCGTGTTGGCGATTGATGTTAGAAGGGCCCATCGCCGTTTGGAAAAAACAATGTTGATGCCCTCCTTCATCGGGCCCCCCTGACCATTTCGGGCCGGGCACGTGCCTACTTGGCCTATTGGTTAATCCTGCCCTGTCCCTGCAGCTAGACAAGGGGTGGGGACCATTGAGAAAAACATGATACACCGAAGTACAAACACGATGAGCCCTAGCTCTGGTTGGGTGCTTTGAACCTCATCAGTGAACATTAATGGGCTCACCAAATCACTAGTCTCTAAACTCCCAGTGAAAGACTGGTCTTCTGTCATTTTTCACTGAAAAAGATGTAGAGAGAAACAAGTGTGTTGCACGGCCACGTGCATAGACAATGACCACTGTGGAGAACATGTCCCAGCATGAAATGAATGGGAGAGGGGAAACTTAGAATTAGATTACATGTCCCCTCTCCAGTGACCCAAGCTTACTGGGAGCAAACCATCCTTAGTGAGAAGATCAATGTAAGCTGATCAGTGACAGACTGGGGAAGCAAGACTAAAGGTATGTTTCTATTTTTACTTTAAAAGGGGTAGTCACATTAGTTTGGGGTAACAAAAGTGACAGAGGCCGGTGGCACGTTATATACTCACTAGTTTATTGAGACCTGAGCTTTCAAGGGTCTGATAAAATGATCTCTGATCTTGAAAAGCTCAGGCCTCAATAAACTGGTTAGCCCACGGTACCGGTGAGTGTCCATCGGGACAGATTCTACTTTACAAGCTGATTGTCGCTATGTCTGTGAGTAGTGGCCAGTGCCCTTGCTGTAGCTCGATGCAAAACAGGGCTGTGTCGGGTCTGGCTGAAGTATTTTCTTGTTTGAATATTGTTGCGATTTGAATATCAGCAGTGGAATATTTGTGTACACCAGTGATTGGTCGTCCCAGGCATCGATGAAGTACCTTACTGCACAGTAATGATTTGGTATGTAATATGGATAGTGAAGATTTAAGATTACAAAAATCCACAAAAAATTTTCTTGAGACCATACAGGACTACACAGGAAATGTACGTACTAAAAATATGGGGTAAAAAAGTTCTCTTTTTCTCGATTGTCATAGCTGTCTTTCACTACTATATTATTCTTTGTAGTCTATAAGCTGCCATCTGCTTCTCATGTTGTTACTGTGATTTGTAATTTGACATATTTAATCATTTTATACTGCTGTAGTTTTTACATTATGGGGTTTGTGCGATTGTTATCTTGCTTTGATTATTTTATATAGAAAGGCAAGTAAAAAATGTAATCAATTGGGCTCAGGGCAAGAGAAATAAATTGGAGGATGGAGGGGAGAGCCTGAATACTTCCTGGAGACAGCATGGAAGGAAATGCAGTAGGCAGGCACCCCCAGTGGCATAGCAAGGGTAGGAGATGCTGGGGTGGTGGCAACCCCCCATCCCACGCCACATTTGTGCCCTCCCTTCCCACACCTCTTAAAATCTTCACCAACAGGAGCAGCTTTTCCGGTCTGCTGCTCGTGCTGGCTTTCCCTCTGAAATTACTTCCGGATTGCAGGGCCAGGAAGTGACATCAGAGGGAGCCAGGTCCATACGAGCAGCAAGCTAGAGTAGTTGCTCACGCTGGTAAAGATTTTAAAGAGGTACTGGAGAGTGGGGAAGAGCATGAGTGTGGTGTGGGGGGGCTGAGAGGTGTCAGCACCTCCATAAAGATGGCACCCGGGATGGTGTCCCCCCCCCCCACGCTACTATGCCATTGGGTACCTTCAGCTGCTATCAAAACTGGACTCAGCCACAGACATCTACTAGCAGGTGAAACTTTGCTACCCAGCTTAAAACCTGTTCCTGACACTTCACCCCCCGAAAAAAAAAAAAAAAAAAAAGTGAAACTTCTAAACTCCCTACGTAGTATTGGCCAGTTTCATCCCACTTGTGAAGTATTTGAGTCCTGTCTAACTTTTTCATCACCCACTCATGGTGGATTCTTGCAAAAGTTGTGCCATAGGCATGCGAATGCAATGACCTTAGTAATAACAAGGAGAAAACCTCCCCACTGCTAGCTTTCCTCGCCATCTAAACAGGAAAACACACTCATCTGCTCACATCCTGCTCCTGCACATGGGGCTCAGAGAGTTGCAGTGCTTATGAGACCTGGGTTCCCATTTCTGGATCAGGCTCCTGTTGTTTGGATTGAGAATGCTGTACTGATAGGAGACCTGGGTTCCATTCCAGGCTCAGGTTCTTGCTTCTGGGACTGGTAACATCACACAGGTTAAGAGATCTTCATAACTAAACTCTTCTTTAAAAATAGATCCAAGGACTTCCTGGGACATCATATTCAGATATTTCCTGATGTCTCTAGAGACCCAAAAAAGAAGAAAATAATTTCTACTTCTGAAATCTGGAGTGACTCAATAGGGGGTATTTTCTTTTTGAGATATCCATGTAAATGTGTAGTTAGATACTTATCTTTGAAGTATATTTTTACAGAACCATTTCATTTGACAAGTTTTCTCTCAATGAAACGTCTTGAGAAAGGAATAGCTGCGCCTAAGGAAGGTTAGCTCTCTGTACTGTAGTAGACATGGCTTTCTTGATAACTCATTTTGACTTATTTTGTTCTACTCTTTAAATCTTGGATCCAAGATTGAGGACTAGTGTGCGATCAAATCAGTTTATATTATTTTATGTAATTTTATTTTTAAATTTAACTGTGTATTTCAATTTTGGGAACTCAGTTTATTTGTTTTTGACTGCACTTTGCTGTACAAGAAGTTTATGCTTGGTAATATTATAAAATTCTATAAATAAATAATTTAAAAAAAAAAAAAAAGAGATCTTCATAACTAAACACAGGCACCACAGCCAGGGCAGTTGGCAATTTGTCACCATTCCTATCACATATAGGAACAGTATCTGTTTGAGAAATTCTATGAAGCTACTTCTACCACTATTTCTTATTTCTATAGTGTTTCCAGATACACGCAGCACAGTACATTAAACATGCAAGAGCCGGTCCCTGCGCAAAAGAGCTTACATTCTAAGTTATGACAGACACACAGGAAACAGGGTGGATCAATATATGGTGCACATGAAGGGTAACTTGACAGCTTTATAAATTTGCAATAAATCTCCTCCTCTTCCAGTCAAAGCTGAAGAACATCAGCACCAAAATTATTCTCTTCTCATCCCATTTTATCTGATGAAAGGATTTTAGTATTTCATCCTGATGAAGTTTACCAAGAACGCAAATTCCTTCGTCCCTCCACAATTATCTATCAGAACTGTTTTTGTACCTTGTACTTTATTTTTTCAAATTTCAATACTAGAAAAATACAAACATTAGCTTACTTACATACAGAAAGATAAGCGATCCCTGCTCATGCACACACCCTGACAGTAGTGACAGGAGAAGCAGCCTCTTGTCACTGCTATCAGGGCTCAGCCCAGTCCAGATCTCTCTTGCCTGCTCCCGGACTCTCCTGCTCTCTGCCGTGCAAGCCCATGGATTTAAAACCTGCACTGTGGAGAACAGCAGCAGAGAGCAGGAGAATCCGGGAGCAGGCAAGAGAGATCTGCCCGACACCCCCTCCAGGCCCTGATCTCTCCTGCCTGCCCTGCTCTGCCGCCCCCCCAGAGAAAAAAGCAGGAGGGATACCAACTCCCTCCTGCCATCAGCGCTTTTTTAAAAATGCTGCATGCATGCAGCACGGCCCTCGCCCCCCCTCACACCCCCCGACTGGTACAGCCCTCGCCCTCCCCCGGCAGTAAAAAGTTGTGAGCAGGAGGGGTGCTCAGTCCCTCCTGCTCCTAGGCCTCCTACCTACCCGGCCCAGTCCTGGTCAGGCCAGGAGATCGGGCTCAGCCCACCCACCCCAGTACCTGTAAAATAGTTGGGAGCAGGAGGGGTGCCTGGTCCCTCCTGTTCCTTGTGCAAGGCTCCCCAACATCTTTAGGAGCAGGACGGGAGCCTGGACCCTCCTCCTGCTCCTACGCCGCTCCAAAATCTTCGGGAGCAGGAGGAAACTCCTCCTGCTCCTACTCTGCTGCCCGCCTCTGCCCAATAGCGGCCTTAGGTCCCGCCCCGGCACATCATCTAATGCACATGATTGGCTGAGGCACCTCAGGCTCCTTCCCCTTTGGAGGGGCTGGGGTACCTCAGCCAATCAGGGACCTCCTTAGGGCCATTAAAAAAAAAAAATTATCTGTAGTACCTGAAGAAAGGAGAAATTAGGTTCTTACCTGCTAATTTTCTGTTAGCCTGTAGACTGGTATAGTCCTTACGAATGGGTTATATGCCTCACTGCTACCAGCAGGTGGAGACTGAGAACAAACTTGTATATCAGGATAGACTCCCCCCTAGCAATCAATCTGCCGAATAGCCAAGCAGAACCTAAGAAAGACTTCAAGTGAAAACAGTAAAACACACTCTGAATAGGAGTGTAAACACAACAAACATCTGTAAACAACTGTTGGAACATGTGTTGAACTTAATCCTGGTATATAAAATATCCCCACAGCTCACCAGCTGAGACATAGCCGCTGTTCTTACTTCTTCCCGGCCCTAGAAAAATACTAGAACCCGCAGAAAACACAAAATCTACACGCAAGCAAACAAACACATGCAATCACTGCTCAAAGACAGATAGGGTGGGGGACTATACCAGTCTACAGGCTAACAGAAAGAAAATTAGCAGGTAGGAACCTAATTTCTCTTTCTGTATCGCCTGGTAGACTGGAATAGTCCTTACAAATGAGACGTACCAAAGCAGTACCCATCAAGGGTGGGACCCCCGAAGGGCCGACACCAGAACACAATAACCAAATACCATGTACCCGATGTGCTTGAACATCCACACGGTCTGACAAAGGAATGCAAAGAAGACTAAACTGTAGCCTTGCAAATATCCAATAGGGGCACTAGAGAAGACTCAGCCCAAGAAGCTGACTGAACCCTAGTGGAATGAGCCTTGAGAAATTCTGGAACAGACTTATTCTTCAGAATAGTCTCCTTGATCCAACGCGCAATAGTAGCCTTAGAAGCACCATCCCCCTTACGAGGTCCCACTAGAAGGACAAAGAGATAATCTGATTTCCTGATCTCCTGGGTCCTGTGCACATAAGAGCGAAGGACTCAACCGACATCCAACTTGTGCAACTGTCTGCTCGAAAGAGCCCCCCTCGGCTACCCAACACCGGGAGGACCACTGCCTGATTGACATGAAAAGGAGAAACTACCTTTGGCAGAAAGGAAGGAAAGGCCTCAGACATCCCGCTCCCTAGAAAACTCCAAGAAGGGAACTTTACAAGAGAAAGCCTGTAGCTCAGAAACACGTCTAGCAGAAGTAATGGCCATAAGAAGACAGCTTTAAGAGTAAGGTCCTTCAAAGAACAGTCACCCAACGGTTCAAAGGGTGGGCACACTAGAACTGACAGAACCAGATTCAGATCCCAAGAAAGGACAGAGGGTCGTACGGGAGGCTTGAGCAATTTGGCCTCCCGCAAGAAGTGAATCACATCAGGAATGGCAGTCAAATGCTGACCTTTCAACAACCCACGAAAGGCTGACAAAGCCGCAAGCTGAACCCAGAGAGAAGAATAAGTCAGTCCCCTGTCCAGGCCATCCTGCAAGAACTCTAAGATGGTAAGTAGAGAAGCACGAAAAGAGACCGCTCTACGCACAGCATACCTCAAATATACGCCAAACTTTCACATAAGCCCGAGAGGTAGAAAGCCTCCGGGACCCCAAGAGAGTTGAGATCACTTTATCTGAATACCCCTTCTTACCCAGGCAATCCCTTTCAAGAGCCAAGCCGTTAAGACAAAAGGGACCTGAATCGAACATTGGAATGGGACCCTGAGTTAGAAGGTCGTCCAAGAGAGGCAGAGGAAGATGATCTGTCAACAGATGCCTCAAATGATCAGCATACCACGGCCGCCTGGGCCAATCCAGAGCCACCAGAACCACAAGGCACGGAAGTCGAACTACGTGGAGAACAACTCTGCCCATTAATGGCCACGGACGGAACACATACAACAGCCCCTCCGTTGGCCATGGTTGAACCAGAGCATCTAGGCCCTCGACCTGACCGTCTCTGCGATGTCGGAAGAAGCGGGGTGTTTTGGTGTTGACACTTGTGGCCATCGGTTCCATGAGGGGCTGACCCCAAGACTGCACTATCAACTGAAAGGCTACGGGGCTTAAGACACCACTCTCTGGGATCTAGCACGTGACTAAGGAAGTCCGCTTGAACATTCTCCACTCCGGCTATGTGGGAGACTGATATGTCCTGAAGATGAGACACGCCCAGACCATGAGCAGAGCCACCTCTTGCGCCACCAAAATGCTCCGGGTGCCCCCCTGATGATTGACACAGGCCACTGCCATGGCATTGATTGAAAGAACCCTGACTGACTTGCCCATCAGAAGCGACTGGCAGGCTAACAGCGTCAGATGGATGGCTCTGGTCTGGTTTCCAAGACATTGATCGACCAAGAAGCCTCCTCCGTGGACCAGGTGCCCTTAGCTGAGTGACCTAGACACTGAGCTCCCCAACCGAGAAGACTGGCATCCATGAGCAGAACCACCCACTGCGGCTGGTTCAGATTCGCCCCTTGTACAAGATGGGAGGTTTGGAGCCACCAATGAAGACTGCACCAAGCCAAGTCCAGAAGCGTTAACAGGGTGATACAGACTGTGCTTCTGAGGCGATCACTTCCGAAGAAGAGCATACTGAAGAGGATGCATGTGGCCCTCGACCACCCAACAACATCGAGAGAGGCCACTATCGACCCCAAGACTTGGAGGAAATCCTGCGCCCAAGGACACTGGGACGCCATAAGCAGGCAAATCTGAGATTGCAATTTACTTACCCGGGACTCTGGAAGGAAGACCTTCCCCAAGGAGGTGTCTAACACCACTCCATGATACTCCAGGCACTGAGATGGAGACAACTGGTTCTTGGAAAGGTTGATTACCCATCCCAGCGACTGCAGAAACTCCACCACCCGAGCCATGACCCAGGTGCTCTCTTTGAACAACTTCGCTCGAATCAACCAGTCGTCCAGGTAGGGATGAACTAGATTGCCCTCTTTTTGCAACGCCACTGCAACGACCACCATCACCTTGGTGAATGTCTGCAGAGCTGTGGCCAGACCAAACGGAAGTGCACAGAACTGATAGTGTTGCCCCAAGATCGCAAAGCGCAGGAAGCAATGATGGGAGGTCCAAATAGGAATGTGCAATTAGGCCTCTGTCAGATCTAGAGAGGTCAGAAACTCCCCCTGCTGAACCGCCAGAATCACCGACCGCAGAGTTTCTATGAAGAAGGAAGGCACATGAAGAGCTCTGTTGACCCTCTTCAAATCTAGGATGGGCCGAAAGGTCCCTTCTTTCTTTGGCACCACAAAGTGAATCGAGTACCAACCTGTGCCCCACTCCTGCGGGGGAACTGGAACTACCGCATGGAGATCTAACAATCTTTGAAGGGTCTGGCGAGAGGCCTGCTGCTTCTATGCCACCTGTGAGGGAGAAGCGAGAAAACAATCTGGAAAGGAAGGGCAAATTCCAGAGCATAACGTCCCAAATCACCTCCAGAACCCACTGATCGGACGTGATGTCTGCCCACTTTAGATAAAAATCCCTCAGCTGGGTGCCCACCGGAACTAAGACGGGCACCGGCAAGGAGTCACTGGGCAGGATGGGCGGCAGGGGACCTGGTGGAGGCGCTACCCGCACCTGGGCGGGCCCCTGAAAGGACTGCATGCGCTGGAAGAACCTGCCTCTAGAGAGCACAAGAGACTGAAAAGAGGCAGTCCCTCGACCAGGGCAGAGGCGGCGGAAATCACTGCCACGAGCAACACCACCTCAAGCCAGCGGCCTAGGCTTATCCTCAGGCAAACGAGGCACTTTAGAATCAGTGAGAGTCTGAACCAACCTGTTCAGATCCTCATCAAACAAGCTTTGAACGCCGAATCCGCTGACCAAGCGCAAAGCCACAAGGTACGGAGAGTTGCCACTGCAAAAGCCGACTTGGCAGAAGCCTGCAAGAGGTCATATATGGCATCTGAAAGATAAGAAATACCCAATTCAATCTTAGCCACCTTGCGCTTGAGCAATTCCCAATCCTTAGATTTACTGTCAAGCACGCCTGAGCCACCAGCCCGTCACACATCGCCGCCTGGACCACCAGAGCTGTCACATCAAAACTGTTAAAGGAGGGACTCCAACTTACACTCCTCAGGGTCCTTCAAGGCCGCACCGCCCTCAACAGGCACGGTATGCTGTTTAGAGATGGCAAAGACCACCACGTCCACCACAGGTGACTTCAGAGTGTCCCTATCCCCTTCAGGAATGGGATACAGGTGGGCCATGGAGCGTGCAAAACAAAATAGAGCTTCCAGCACCTGCCACTGTGCGAGCATAATGTCCCGAATATCCTGATGCATAGGAAAAGAGCGGGAAGCAGAGCAGATCCCCTTAAGCAAGGGGTCCACCGTATGCGGGGGCTCCGACATGGTGTCCTCAAAGTGCAAAACCGAGGAGACCTGAAGAATTAGCTCATGAAGCTCTTTCCACTGAAAAATGTGCACCATAGATGCATCTTCGCCAGCAGGGGGCGTCTTGAATCCCTCGCTGGCAGCATCCTACCCCCCCAAGAGGATCCTGGAAATCTCCCCAAGTGTCCAGGTCCTCATCAATAACATCTTGCTCCTCTGGGTAATAATCCTCATCCCAAGAAACCCTTGGGCGCTTGGATGAGAGAGGAGTAGAGGGAGGCAAAACCACTGCTACCTGGGTCCGCACCGGGGAAGACATCGCAGGCAAACCCCCCTCCCTCCGAGACCCCTGTAATGGACACGGAACCTCCAGTCGCCAGCACATAAGCTTTACAAAGTGCTAACATAAATTCAGGCAACCCCCGGCGGCCTCAAGGGACTCCCTGCCCTAGCAGGGGTCCCTGCCATTCGTTGCCCCTGTATTTCCAGAACAGGGAGAAGGTCACCTGAGGTAACAGAAATAAAGGAGGATATTCTCGTCGAAATTGGACCTAAAACCGCCAAAAATTGCAGCTCCAGCAGCCTGCCGCGTCTGAAAAGCCTGGAACTTTCCTGACGCTAAGGCCGAGGAACTGACTGACGCGAAAAGGGAATCCCCAGTCGTTCTGGCAGTAAGAGAGTCCTTTTCACCTTGACCGTCGGCGGCTGGTGAACCCTCCGCGTGGGCGTTTGGGGAAGCCCGGGCTTCCCTGCGATCCGAAGCCAACTTGTGAGGTACATGCGGTGGGGTGCCCTGGATGCTGGCAACCGCTGTTGACGAGACAGCCCCACTGCTCCAGGTTGCACAAAGTATGCAAAGGCCGGCCGCAAGTACAATGAGCATTTTTTCCCTTTTAAAAGTACTCATTGTGCTGAAACTGCCCTAGCTAAAAGAAAAGTGCCAGTTAGATGAAAAAAATACAGCACAAAGGCAGTTTTAAACGGAAATGGGCCTTTTAGACCGGCACACCTCAGGATTTTTTTTTTTTTACTTAATCAGAACAGACTCCACGGCTCTCAAAGCTGAAGTGCTAACCAACCAGGGGGCCAGGCCGCCAGTTAAGGCACCTCTACAAAAATTTTGGGAGGTGGAAGAAAGGACCTCATGACGAGACCCGCCGGGTTTAACACCCCCCGAGGTCAGACGGATCCCCACACAGGACCTGTCCAAGCTCCGTCTGACACAAAAGGGGAACACAGGAGTCCAAAACAAAATTCCAACAGTACTAAGAAGGGTGCTATGGAGACTGAGATAGACTGGATTGCTAGGGGGGGGAAGGTATCCTGATAAACAAGTTTTCTCTCAGTCTCCACCTGCTGGTAGCAGTGAGGTATATAACCCATTTGTAAGGACTATATCAGTCTACCAGGCCAATTTTTTTAAAAAAGTTCCAAGGGTGATCTGGGAAATTACAGGCTGGTAAGCCTGACTTCAGTGCTGGGCAAAATAGTGGAAATATTATAAAGAATAAAATTATGGAACACATAGACCAATATAGTCCGCATGGGTTCAGCCAAGGGAAGGGAAGGGGACTTATATACTGCCTTTTTGTTGCTTTGGCATTTCAAAGCTGACATTCAAAGTGGTGGGCACTGGAGGATTAACTGACTTGCCCAGGGTCAGATGGCGCAGCACTTAGATTTGATCTCACAACCTCTAGGTGCAGAGGCAGCAGCTCAACCAGTGAGCCACAGCACTTCCTCTGTTTCAATTTGCTTAATTTCTTTGAAGGTGTGAATATATATGGATAATGGTGAGCCAGTTGATGTAGTGTATCTAGATTTTAAGAAGGCTTTCAATAGTTCCTCATGAGAAACTCCTGAGAAAATTAAAAAGTAATGGGATAGGAGGTTACTGGACAGATAAGAGAGGGTAGGGTTAAATGGCCATTTCAATAGTGGAAGGATCTCTGTACTGGGACTGGTCCTGTTTTACATATTTATAAATGATCTGGAAATTGGAATGATGAGTGAGATGATTAAATTTGCAGACGATACTAAAACTATTCCAAGTTGTGGACTATGAAAAATTGCAGGAAGACTGGGCATCCAAATGGCAGATGAAATGTAACATGGACAAATACAAATTGATGCACACTGAGAAAAATAATCCAATCATAGTTACTTACTTGATGTTAAAGTCCACCTTAGGAGTCAGCACCCAAGAAAAAGATCTAGGCGTCATTGTAGACAATATGCCGACATCTTCTGCTCAGTGAGCAACAACAGTTAAAAAAGCAAACAGGATACTAGGAATCATTAGGAAAGAGTTGGTAAATAAGTCCAAGAATATTAAAATGCCTCTGTATTGCTCCACAATGTGACTTCACCTTGAGTATTATGTTAAGTTTTGGTTGCCATATCTCAAAAACTATAGCAGAATTAGAAGAGAGTCAAAGAAGAGTGATCAACATGATAAATTTCTCTCATATGAGGAAAGGCTTAAAAGGTTAGGGCTCTTAAGCTTAGAAAAGAGAGGCTGAGATGGGATGTGAATGAAGTCTACAAAATTCTGACTGGTGTAGAATGGGTAAAACTGAATTGATATTTTACTCTTTCAAACAGTACAAAGTCTAGGGGACACTCAGTGAAATTACATGGAAATATTTTTTTAAACAAATAGGAAGAAATTTTTTTTCACTCAACAAATAATTAAGCTCTGAAACTCATTGCCAGAGGATGTGGTAACAGCGGTTAATGTGTCTGGTTTTAAAAAATATCTGGACAAGTTCCTGGACAAAAATGTCTATACACTTCTCACTATATATAAAAGATTCCATACCGTCATCCAGGATGGAAACAACAGTAAAGGCGGATGACTTGGAATCACTATGGGTTAAGCTATCAGAAGGAACAGGAGCAGACATAAAATTGGGTCTGTACTATCGCCCACCTGGGCAATCGGAAGAAATCGACCAGGACCTGGAGGCCGAACTGAGGCAGCTATGCAAAAGCGGAAGTGTGGTGGTGATGGGGACTTCAACCACCCGGGAATAGACTGGAGCATCGGGCACTCAAACTGTATGAGGGAGACCAAATTCATGGAGGTCACGAGGGACTGTTTCATGGAACAGTTGGTCAGGGAACCAACACGGGGAGATGCCACTCTTGACCTAATTTTCAACGGACCAGGGGGACCCGCTAAGGAGGTGGCAGTACTAGCCCCACTAGGAAACAGCGATTACAACACGATCCAGTAGAGGCTAGAAATTGGATCATCAAAGGTGAAAAGAACCACAACGACAGCACTCAACTTCAAAAAAGGGAATTATGATGCCATGAGGAAAATGGTGGGAAAGAAACTCAACGATACCACAAGGAAGATGGAGTCCGTAGAAAAAGCCTGGACCCTACTCAAGGGCACAGTGCACGAAGCACAGAACCTGTGCGTCCCCAAGTTCAGGAAAGGGTGCAAAAAAAATAGAACAAGAAACCCAGAGTGGATAACAAATGCAGTAAAAAAGGCAATAAATGATAAGAAGGCATCATTCAAAAAATGGAAAAAGGACCAGACAGAAGACAACCAAAAGGAGCATAAAAAACACCAAAAGGAGTGTCACCGAGTGGTTAGGAAAGCAAAAAGAGAATATGAAGAGAGACTGGCGGGGGAAGTAACAAACTTCAAATCATTCTTCAGGTACATCAAGGGGAAGCAACCAGCAAGGGAGGAAGTGGGACCCTTGGATGATGGAGACAGAAAGGGAGCGGTAAAAAAGGAAAAGGAGATAGCGGACAGGTTAAATGGGTTCTTCACGTCAGTTTTCACGAGGGAGGACACAACCAACATTCCGGAACCCGAGGAGATCGCAAAAGGAGATCAGGATGAAAATCTGGTCCAACTAGAGGTGAGCAAGATGGATGTCCTCAGGCAGATAGACAGGCTAAAGAGCGACAAATCGCCAGGTCCGGACAGCATTCACCCAAGGGTACTCAAGGAACTAAGGA
The DNA here is from genome assembly GCF_902459505.1 of Geotrypetes seraphini. NCBI lineage: Eukaryota > Metazoa > Chordata > Amphibia > Gymnophiona > Dermophiidae > Geotrypetes > Geotrypetes seraphini. The sequence goes on along the minus strand of NC_047091.1, from coordinate 66,019,084 downwards.
ACGAAATAGCTGAGCCACTTCGACAAATATGCAACCTATCCTTAAAAACTGGAGAGATTCCACAGGACTGGAAAATAGCAAATGTCACGCCCATCTTCAAGAAAGGCTCAAGGGGAGATCCGGGAAACTACAGGCCGGTGAGCTTGACCTCGGTCCCGGGAAAGATGATGGAAGCGCTGATTAAAGACAGCATCTGGGAACACATCGAAAACAATGGGCAGCTAAAGTCGAGCCAGCATGGTTTCTGCAAGGGCAGGTCATGCCTCACGAACTTATTATACTTCTTTGAGGGGGTAAACAGCCAGGTGGATAAAGGGGAATCCATAGACATCATTTACCTTGACTTCCAAAAAGCCTTCGACAAAGTGCCACACGAAAAACTGCTAAGGAAGCTATGGAACCACGGGGTACAAGGGGAGGTCCACCGATGGATCAAAAACTGGCTGGCGGACAGGAAACAGAGGGTTGGAGTAAAGGGCCATTACTCAGACTGGCAATGGGTCACGAGCGGAGTTCCGCAGGGGTCGGTGCTGGGACCGCTTCTGTTCAATATATTTATTAACGACCTGGAGGCGGGAACAAAATGTGAGGTTATTAAATTTGCGGATGACACTAAATTGTACAGCAGGGTCAAAACCATGGAGGACTGCGAAGACCTCCAAAAAGATCTGACAACGCTGGAAGAGTGGGCCAAAAAGTGGCAAATGAGCTTCAACATAGGGAAATGCAAGGTCATGCATGTTGGGAAAAAGAACCCGATGTTCACTTACAAGATGGGGGGATCACCACTAGGGGTGAGCACCCTTGAAAGAGACCTGGGAGTGATGGTAGACACAACATTGAAGGCGTCGGCGCAGTGCGCCATAGCCTCAAGGAAAGCAAACAAAATGTTGAGTATCATTAAGAAAGGTATCACGACCAGGACGAAGGAAGTCATCCTGCCACTGTATCGTGCAATGGTGCGCCCGCACCTGGAGTACTGTGTCCAGTACTGGTCGCCGTAACTCAAGAAGGACATGGCGGTACTTGAGAGAGTCCAGAGAAGAGCAACTAAGCTAATAAAGGGTATGGGGGACCTCTCATATACTGACAGACTGAAAAAGCTGGGTCTTTTCTCGCTGGAAAAGCGACGACTTAGAGGAGACATGATAGAAACCTTCAAGATCATGAAGGGCATAGAAAAAGTGGACAGGGACAGATTTTTCAAACTATGGGGAACCACAAGTACAAGGGGACACTCGGAGAAATTGAAAGGGGAGAGGTTTAGAACAAACGCCAGGAAATTCTTTTTCACCCAGAGGATGGTGGATACATGGAACGTGCTACCGGAGGATGTGATAAGCAGAAGCACGCTACAGGGCTTCAAAGAAGGTCTGGACAGGTACCTGGAGGACAAAGGGATAGAGGGGTACAGATAAGAGTAGAGGTAAGGTTATAGGGATAGAATTAGAGGTAATTTATAAAAGTAGTCAGAGACCACTGTTCAGGCAGTGGGCCTGATGGGTCGCCGCGGGAGCGGACCGCTGGGCGAGATGGACCTCTGGTCTGCCTCAGTGGAGGCAACGTCTTATCTTATGTTCTTATGTTCCCTCCATATTTGTGGTTTCAGCACTCGCGGTTTCGCTTATTCGCAATTTTTCATTTTGTATGTGCACATTTAATTTTCCTTTCACCTTCCCTTTTGTTTGACAAGACAGATTAGCGCAAGGAAATTAACAAAACTGGAAATTACAAAAGAAGCACGCCAAAGCCACTTTTCTGGTTTCGCCTGCTCCGCAGCTCTAGCAGCGATGTAGGATTGACATGCAGGGTGGGGTTTGTAGCTCATGGGTCTTGGGGAAATGGCCTAGTGGCGCAGGGCGGAAACTATGGGCGAGCTAGGAGAGCTCTCGGAACAGAATAGGTGCTTGTCAGTGTTTGTGAGCGAGGCTTAGAAAAGCGAGGTCCTTGGCCATGGCTGTAGGCCGATGAGTGCCAGTGCAGAAGCCGGGGCCAGGATGAGCCGCACTGAGCTCCTGATCCTGTGCTGCCTCCTTTTCTATGGGGACTAGAGGGTTGGGGAACTTGGAGTTTAGGTGCTTGCTTTCCAGGACAAGCAAGGGCAGTTTACACAATGAGTAGTGATTCCTGATAGGGATGGTTTGGCTTCTCTGCTGGCCCTTCAGATGAAGTTTTTCATGGTTTGAATAGTAAAAACGCTGGCTGTTACAAAAACCCCCACAAACAACAAAAAGTTATTTGCGGTTTTTCCATATTCGCGGCTATGTTCCGCCCGCATCCACCGTGAATATGACATGGGGGAAACCATTGCTTGTTGCTCAAATACTCTCTCTCTCTATTCACTATTCTCTTTTACTTTTAATGTAGTCTTAATGCAAGTGTGGGCAGTAGGGGAATCCTGGGCTTCCCTACTGCCTGCAGCCGACAAGCGGTGCACATGAGAAGGGGAATCTTGCTCGCCAGCACCCAAAACAGACGAGAATTCCCCCTTCAGAGTGGCTGGAGTACTTCGTGCACACGTCGGCTGTGTCCACCGCTCATCGAGCACTTTTTCTGCTTTTTAAAAGTGATCATTGCAAATCGCTAAAAAGTGAAAGGAAAACCACCAGTTGACAAAAGCTAATGAAGCTAATTTAAAGCTTCCTTTCCGACTAGCACTGCCTCAAGATGTTGTTTTTTTTAAAAAATACAACTGGCTCTCAAAGCTATATACCAGAGAATGACATGGGGAAAAAATCTATCCCCGTTACTGTCCCGTCCCCGTGACTACCGTCCCTGTCACCGCCCAGTCCCCACGACTCCTGTCTCTTGTCACCACCCCCGTGATCATTGTCCCTGTTGCCACCCCCATCCCAGCAACCACTGCTCTGTCCCCGCAGCATCAAAACAAGCCTCAGTACTGCAATATTTAGCTTATTCCTCCCTTATAAATCAAAGTTCTGGCTGCTGAACTAGAGAAAGATGTTCAGTTTGCAGAGCTTTGTTTCTAAATTTTTATCAACACAACTAATATACAACTTTATCCTAAAACAAAAAGAAAATAAATAGAAATTTTTTTCTTCCTTTGTTGTCCTCATCTTCTCCTCATTCAGTTCCCTCCATCCACTGTCTGCCTTCTCTCTGTGTCTTCCATTTGCTCTGTTACTGTGCCTTCCCTTTCATCTCTCCCTCCACACACCATCTTTTTCCCTCCGCTCCCCCCAGTCTGGCATTTCTGTCTTCTTCCCTTCCAGTGTCTTCTCCCTTCTCTCTGTTCCCCATTTCCCTTCCAGCGTCTTCTCCCCACTCTCTGTTCCCCATTTCCCTTCCAGCGTCTTCTCCCCACTCTCTGTTCCCTCCCTTAACTGCGGAGACAAGGCCATTCTCCGCTCCATGGGGCGGTGGATGGCCTTGTCTCCGTACCTGCAGTGAGCACTTTCTTTTCCCCTATCCTTTTGGCGGGTTACCCGCAGCTACCCGCGGGTAACAGCCAACGCGCCATTCTCTACTATATACCGTGCCTAAATAGTGGCAAGGCTTACAGCTGAGGCACCAATTGAACGGACACGTATCAGAACTTTAGTAAGTGTCCTTAGGCATATCGTATAAATATGTGAAACTCATAATAAAAGACGGACATATTTGAAAGATGGTTTCTGGTCTTTAAGATGTGTCCCCAGGTACCTGACTTACATATGACAGAGACAGAGAAAGTATGGGGCAGGAATTGGGACCTGAATCCTTTTCAGTTGGGGGCTCGTCCGGGATGGGCAGATGATATCACCAATATTTTGTGAGTATTTCTGAATTTTTCTGTTCTTTAATACTCACTGGGTAGTGGTGACCTGTACCCAACCCCTTATTTTAAGTTCAAGCTTTGGGTTCTATTATGGAGTTTTTTTGGGAAAAATCTTGGGGTACTTTCAGTAAGCACCCCTCATATATATACGCAGCTGCCATTCTTTCGGGAAGAATGAATTTATTTATAGAACCCCCCTGCCCACTCTGTCATTTGTAAGGTTAACACTTTTATAGAGTATAAGATTTTATTGTCTCTTATTACTGTACCTCGCTTATAAGGTAAGATAAGCGAATATTTTTGCATTGTTATATGGGTTTTGTAATGAGTCATAAAGGCACTTACTCCTAGACAAATGAGACTTGTACGGCTGTGTGTGTGTATGACATTTTTCCTTTTGCTCCCATCTTTCTGTGTCACCAATGTTTACTACTGAGGTAGGACATGCTGTTATGTGGAATGAATTGAAAGCGCTGGTTGAATCAGTCTAAGATCTTTCCCTTGTAGTTTGTACACAAGCATTATTTCTTGTCTTCCTTTTGATCCTGCCTAATTTTGTGCGTTTCTTCTACCGGCTGCTTTCTTTGTGTTCTGTGCTGGATCATATAAAAAAAAAAAAAAAAAGAAACAAGAAAAAGAAAAAGAAAAAATTCCGTTTTAAAGGTTTTCTTTCTTGTGCAGAGCAAAGCTAATCTGTTCTTTGCTTTCATTATCAGGGTCTGTGCATGAATGTTTTTGTCCCTTCCCCCAGACTTCTCTGTTTGGGCTTCCACTGACCCCCTATAGTGCTTCTTTGAAGTTACTCATTCTTGGTTTTATCAAGCAGTAAGGTGAGATTCCACTGTTTGTCTCTTGACTTTTCTCCGGCATTATCAAAACCACCATCTCTTCTTATAATACGCCCATCGCTCTTGTTGCCAAAGCTGATGGCATTCCCTGTTTCGTCCTAGATTTTCGGGCTGTTAATGTTTTGGTAATTCTCATTGCACTTATGTTTCTTCCACCATTCCACCGGCAGCCAATGATTTTTTTTCTGTCATTTTCCTAAAGAATGCTTTATTTTTAGTCCCTTTGGTGAGGCTGCCTTCACCTTTAAGCAACAGTATACCTAGTGTGGAATGTCCTTCGGGCTATTCTACAAGTCATGCACTGCCCCTCATGGTCCTATTCTTATTTTGTACAACTTTTGTGTTTCATAATTCAGGAGACCTGTCAGGCTGATATAATGGTTGTCTGTGTGTGGTCACAAGGTGTCATGAAATAAACTGCACTGGTGTACATCTGAAGTGAAATACCTGGGTTTTGTCCTGTCTCATGGTCAAAGGAAAATCTGCACTTTCTGCATTGCTGCTATTTTGGGTCGGCCCCGCCCAGCTACCAAGAAAGACATGCTTACTTTTCTTGCTATGATTGGTCACTGCCGCCAATGGATCTCTGCTTGTTCCTTCTATGACCAGATTTTGAGACAGACCCTGGTTTCTGAAATGACTGCTCTTATCAGATGGACTTATGAAATGTTGGACATTTAAGATGTGCTTTGGTTTCTAGCTCAAGTTTGGGTTTTCCTGCTTATGCCCACATGTTTTATCTCTCTGTTTGGGACTATTGTAACACCATGAAGGGAGAACATGGCGGTAAATTACGCTCTGTTGCCTTTTTTTATAGTCACTCCTGTTCAAGTTCCCTGGCTGCTTGTGCTATGGTGGTAGAGATGGTTACTTTTCTGACCCTAGGTCACCCCATTACCCTTCATACTCTTCACGATGTCCAAGCCCTTCTTTTAAATAGGCTTCTGGGTCTCAAGGGTGAACAGGATTCTCTTCCTCTCTTTTTTCACAGCTTCAGTCCTTTGTTACCACCCCCTCCTCTGAATTTGATGCCTGGCATTTGGCAGGTGCCCAAAGCCGCCCTTCTGGACGGACTTTGGTGCAAAGAGGGGAAACCCTGGATACCAGCTGCTAGCTCTTCCTTATTCATTGCTCAATATCATGGTATTGGTTATCGTAGTGCTCGCTCGACATTTTAACTTCTTGCTAGTGATATCTTCATTCTTGACCTTTTGCTCCTTGATACAGAGATATATAGCTCAATAATTACAGCTGGCACGGTTGTGAATTGAAAATAAATTGGAAAATACAATTCCTTTCTATTGTTTTAGCTGAAATTAGGATGTTGCTAATTTAAAAAGGTTTTTTCCGGATTTATACATAGCCATCCCAGATCCGTTTTGGCACAGATATTTCTAATGTTTTCCACGGGTCCTCTTTATCACTGCAGAGATAGAGACGCTCCAAAGAGACATTAGCTTTATGCCTTTTTCCAAATATGAGATGGTTATGATATACATTATTTGTAGTTTTGGTTCTTTTATATCAATGTGTTTATTTGCAGAGTTAAATTCAGCCCTGCACACTTGACAGATGGAGTAATAGCTCCACGCTTAAAAACTTTATGTTTTGTCTGTGTCATGTCTACTTGTTTTAGTTTAGTGGGTACCCCAGGATACATAATATTGGCCACTTCTAGAGCTCTTTTTCCACTTCTTACTAGCCTAACTGCGCAATGTTCTTTTACTTATAGCTTTTATATTCTGAATATAGTTTAGTTAGGGGTTATAAGAAAAAGCTTTATTTTATACAGCATTTATTTCGTGGTGTTCCCTACATATGATCCATTCAATATACATTTCTGAATACATTCAGTACATCAGTATGGTCTCTCTGAAGTGCATAATAGTTATATGAAGCACGAAAAAACATATCCTTTTGGATTGTTCAATTAAGAACCTTAAGTAAGTGAGTATTGTCTCTCTTTTGCCATGGCTATGCTAAGTAAATGAATTGGTATTGTTACATGTTGCCACATTCAGTACAGGCAACATGGTTTCTCTTGTTTTCTATCTCTTATTTGGATCACATTGGAGTACAGCTGCTGAATGATATTTGGAATGCTTTCCAAGCATTTCTTTTCAAGTATCTCTTTCTGTATGCACAGACATCTGGCTGTTCTCCCTTTGAGGTTCTCACGGGATGACCTTTCCCCGCCCCATGGGTAGATTTTCCCTTGATACAGGAGGAATACGTCCAAAAGCTAATTGAAATATTAGGGCTTGTTCAAAGAAACGTGTCTTGCACTTCTCCTTTCTCTCCACAGATTCCTACCCATTTTTTCCAGCCTGGTGATTATCCAGCAGCTTTCCAAGGATCGGAAGCAGACGGATTTCCCCTTTGGCCTTCCCACTACTGTGATTGCTGTGACCAGGCCCGCTGCACTTACTGAGGAGTTTCCTGTTTGGATCCACGCAAGTCGCTTGAAGAGGGTTAACCTAAAACCCCAGAAGCAAGTCTTCCCTGCGCAGATTTCACCCCCTTCAGAGGAACAACATGATGATCTCATCACAGCATTCCACCAACTTTATCATTCTCTTACTGGCACCGCTGCTGCTAGTTTTTCTCCCTGTATGGATCATTTCTAACTGGGTCTACAGGGATGATGTGTTCTGGGTCCATGACACTTTCTGCCCATACCCATCTGTAAATGACACTCCTGCTGTAAACAGCACCCCCGACACCTCTTTGCGACTAAGACGTCAAGCTGGACTACTCCCTCGCAAAGGCTGTCCTTCAATTGGAATCCAGAAAAGACCGATGCTACCCTTTGGTATAATTCCAGCAGTGTGCAAGTTGCCACCTTCTCCTTTGAGTATTGTGACATTGTGGACTGTTCATCAATTGATATCCCAAGGCTGTGCCATTGGTCCTCAGAGATTCCTAAAACTAAGGACATATATGTATATGTTACTGACTCACGTTGGGGGTTAAGTGTGCATTCTGGGGAGTGGTAGGGTGGAATATTAATACTGACTGGGCTTATAAACTAGAGAATACTCTGAAAAACAGTGGACCAAAATGGTAAATCACTGCTTACTTGTATGACCCTTCATAAGGTTGGACACTGTTATAGGAAAAGTGTTCCTGCACAAATTATTAAGCTTTCTCTTACTATTGACAACCCTAGACCTACTGATGAAGGTATGTACATTATGGACATGTGGTTTAAGGGTGGGTCTAGCTATCATCAGTTTTCTTACGGGATCTATCTACCTCCACTCATCCTCTCCCGCCATTTTGTGGGGGCCCCAAAAAATACTAACCCACTGGCCCCTACATTCAATAAACTTACTGACATGATGGCTATTGCCAATCCCACTTTTGAAGATATTGTGGCTGTTGAGGTAGGGTTTTCAGAACGTAACCTTTGGTTAGAATGGATGAAATTCACTGCTGATCAACATAATAAGAGTAATTGTTACATATGTGCTCAAGCTAGACCCCATCTAGGAACCGTACCTCTGGACCTCCCTCCTGGTATCCAACCATGCTTTTTGGGTTATTTACCAGTATCTCCTCTAATTTTACCTATCCTCTTTGTGCACTGTAGTGTTCTAAATACCCTTTGTTGCCAGGACAGCAAAAGCTTGATATTGCCGTTACCATCTATAAGGGCAATTACACATGTCATGTTTCTAATCTGACACAGGGTAGTTTTGTAGGTAATTTACCCCCAGGTTATTGTTCTGTCTTGGCTCATAGGTATGCCCCATTGTTGCTGCATCAGATTTGATATTTACTGGCTTTATGGAGACTTTTGGCTCCCTGTTAAGCTACCCAGCCAGTAGATAGGCCAGTGCACTTTAGTTAAGGTTACTATGCTTCTGCATATTCTTTCTGAAAGGCATCCTTCCTATTCACATGGTTTTTCCTTTTATTTGTCTCGATATAAATCTGATCACATGTATACATAGATGCTATAGGGGTCCCAAGAGGGGTCCCAGATGAATTTAAGGCCCGAGCTCAGGTTAAGGCTGGGTTTGAGTTCCTTATTCCCTTTATTACTATTAATAAGAATGTTGATCGGATTAGTTAAAATTATTATAATCAGCAACGCTTTGTGAACTATTCTAGGGACGCCTTGCAAGGTATTACTGATCAATTAGGCTCCACTTCTCAGATGGTTCTCAAAATCGTATGGCCCTAGCTAGGATTCTAGCTGAAAAATTCTCCTCAGTATTTTATGCTGTTGTACTTTTCTTTCTGACAATATAGGTCCTCCTATGGACATTCAGAAATTAGCAGACCTCTTTGCTGAGTTCAAATGTAACTCTGATTTATCTAATTTTTGGGATCAGCACTTTAGTTGAATGCATAATCTCTTATTATTTGCACTCTTGTCTTGACTGCTCATGTACTGTGTTATTCGTATTACAGCTCCTAAAAGACCCCTCCTTGAGAGGCATACCTAGGGTATCACTCCCTTCCAGCTCATGCTGTGTATTTGTGACGTCATTTACATGACGTAAGAGGGGAATTGAACGGACACGTATCAGAACTTTAGTAAGTGTCCTTAGGCATATGTTGTTTAAAGATGCAAAGGTAGGCCCTGTTTATCTTTCCCTTCTTTGAAGATGGTATAAGGACATCTATGTTTGTCTTTCTTTCTTTGACATGAATGTTTAAACAGAGTTGTAGTGAAGTGAATTCAATTGTTTTGTTAAGCCGTATTTACAGACAGCTTTAGTTAAGAAGCTCTGCTGGTCAAGGCTTTTTCTTACCTTTTGGACTTCAATCTCTAGATAGGAAAAATGCTGATGTGTTTAAAGTTTCATGTGACCTTACGTCACATGCTGACACATGCTGGCAAACCTGATTCGTATAAATATGTGAAACTCATAATAAAAGACGGACATATTTGAAAGATGGTTTCTGGTCTTTAAGATGTGTCCCCAGGTACCTGACTTACATATGACAGAGACAGAGAAAGTATGGGGCAGGAATTGGGACCTGAATCCTTTTCACCAATATGCAAAACAATTTTGGGGAAATGGGGGGAGGGACTCGACCAATCAAGTGTGGTACCCTCGAGGTTTGACAGACCCCTTAAAGGGTCCCCCAAGCTCAATCTGGCACCCACAAACGGAGAAGGCCACTAATCAAATCCAACAGGCTCTACACTAAACAAGGTAAAGACTGCACAGGATTACCACCTCCACCTGCTGGAGATTGAGAACAGACCGATTGTAGATGTGACTGCACAACCCTCTTGTACTACAGCCAAAAATCCAACATCTCAGCCTCTACCTGCTGGCAGAGGAGTGTAAATCCATCCATTCTGTGCCGGGCTGGAGGGACGCTAAAGAATACTCTGATGCTCATAGAATTCCTAGGAGCACTGGAGCATTTACCTTGCCGGCCTATGGTAGAAACCTCTAGTGCAGCTTTGTAAAAGGAGTCCTAAGGTTTTGTTTATCTTTTTTATGATTGTTGAGTTTGAGCTGCTTGTTCAAATGGTAGATCCATTACTCCTTTCACAAGCTGTGTAGCTTGAGGCTTTCTGTGAATGATATACAGCATTGCATGCTGTCTGCTAATCACACATTATACTATGATTTTTTAACCACAGAAACATAATGGCAGATAAAGGCAAAATGGCCCATCCACAGCATCAACTATCTCCTCTCCCTAATAGTTCCCACGTGTCTGTCCCATGCTTTCTTGAATTCAGACACAGACTTTGTCTCCACCACCTCTACTGGGAGACTATTCCACACATCTACCACCCTTTCTGTAACAAAGTATTTCCTTAGACTACTTCTGAGTCTATCGCCTCTTAACTTCTTCCTATGTCCTCTCATTCCAGATCTTACTTTCAAATGAAAGACTCACCTCATGTGCATTTACGCCATGTAGGTATTTAGATATCTATCATATCTCCCCTCTCTCACTTTTCCTACAGAGTATACATATTGAGTTCTTTAAGTCTGTCCCCATACGCCTATGATGAAAATCACAGACCATTTTAGTAGCCTACCTCTGGACCGTCCATCCTGTTTAAGTCTTTTTGAAGGTGCGGTCTCCAGAATTGTACCTCCTTTTTCCTACTGGCCATTCTTCTCCTTATACACCCTAGCATTCTTCTAGATTTTGCCGTTGGTTTTTGCAGACAAAATGCATAAACTTGTCCTTGTATTTCTTAACATTAAATCTTAGCTGCCAAATTTCAGACCATTCTTCAAGCTTCGATAGGTCCTTCCCTCATGTTATTGACCCCATCAGGAGTGTCTACTCTACTGCAGATTTTGGTATCATCTGCAAAGAGGCAAATCTTACCTAACAACCCTTCAACAATATTGCTTAGAAAAATGTTAAAAAGAACAGGCCAAAGAACTGAACCTTGAGGTACACCACTGGTAACATCCCTTTCCTCAGAGCGATCGCCTTTCACTCAACCAGTTCCTGACCCAATCCGTCACTTTGGGGCCTATACCGAGGGCACTATTTATTAGATGCCTGTATGGAACACTGTCAAAGGCTTTGCTAAAAACCAAATACACCACATCTAGCGTACTCCCTTTATCCAATTCTCTGGTAACCCTGCCAAAGAAGTTGATCAGATTTGTCTGACAAGACCTGCCTCTAGTGAATCCATGTTTCCTCGGGTCCTGTAATCCACTAGATTCCGGTAACATCAGTATTTGCCATTTTAAAAGCATTTTCATTAATTTACCACAGAAGTTAGACTTACCAGCCTGTAGTTCACTACTTCTTCCTTACTTCTACTTTTGTGGAAAGGGACCATGTCCACCCTTCTCCAGTACCACTCAAGACTCTAGAGAAGCAATGAAAGTCAGCCAGCAGAGCCGCCAGAAATTCCCTAAGTTCTTCAGTACCCTTGGATGTACAGTACATCACCCAGCCCCATTGCTTTGTCCGCCTTTAGTTTAGCTAGTTCCACATGAACACAATCCTCTGAATATTAATCAGGGTCTACCACAGCTCCATCCCTATTTATGTTTGTCTTCTGCAGTCCTTCAGCTGAGAACACAGAAAAGATAAATATTTGTTAAGCAATTCAGCCTTATCTTTATCAGCTTCTACATATTTCGCCCCTTCACCTTTGAGTCTCACAATGCCACTTTTGCACTTCTTCCTATATACCTAAAAAATGTCTTGTCCCCCATTTTACAGTGTCAGCTATTTTTGTCTTCCATTTTCTTTGATTTCCTGACTACTTGACCTGCCTCTCATGATATTTTTGGTGGACTTCCTCTTTCTGTGATCTTTTGTAATTTATGAAAGCTAACCTCTTTTCTTTACCTTTTCAGATACTATTTTTGAGACCCTAAGCGGTGACGGGACTAAATTGCGCGAGACAACGGTGTGCCGACAACTGAGCGCAGACAACTGAGCGCAAGGTTGACGGCGCGCCGAAGAAAAGAACTATTTTAAAGGGCTCCGATGGGGGGTGTGGGGACATTGCGCTGGCGTTGTGGGGGGTTTGGGGGGTTGTAACCCCCCACATTATACTTAAAACTGAACTTTTTCCCTAAAAAACAGGCAAAAAGTTCGGTTTCAAGTATAATGAGGGGGGGTTACAACCCCCCAAACCCCCCACAACGCCAGTGCGATGTCTGTTAAGTAAAATAGGGGGGTTCCCTACCAACACCCCCCGTCGGAACCCTTTAAAATAGTGCTTTTCTTCGGCGTGCCGTCAACCTTGCGCTCAGTTGTCGGCGCGCCGTTGTCTTGCGCGATTTTGTCTATGAACCCCCTAAGCAGCCTTCCTTTCCTCTTACTTTTACTTACTTGCCTCACAAAAAGGTTTGCAACCCTTACAATTACTCCTTTCAGTTTTGCCCACTGCTTTTCTACCTCTTCCAGATGTTCCCATCCAGATACTTCCTTGATATAATCCCCATCTGAACAAAGTTGTTTTTTTAAAGCCTAGAACCTTTACTTTTGAATGAGCACTCTCTATACCTGTCTTAATATTAAACCACTACAAACAAAAAAAACCTAGGAAAAACAACCCCATGTAGAGTCAAACAGACAATGAAAACAAGTGGGGAGCAGGATTGAACACATCATCCTTGGAACCAACAAATTTTATTCATATACTCTCAAAACACAATTAAATACATGTATTTGGTGACCTGACACGGTCCGTGTTTCGGCCTTCAACTGGAAGCCTGTCTCAGGGGCATGGGAGTTGGTCCACTAGAGGGTGCTATTGTGTTAGGAATACTGTCTCCAAACTTATGGGCACCCTACAACAGAGTAAAACTTAGGACTCTGAAGAAACAAAAACAAACTCAATTGTTAAAGCGCTGATTGTAAAAAGTAATATCAGAAAATTTTTCCTTGTTTGTAAGCACTAAGTCCAGTATGGCCCTCATCTCACGTGGGTTTCATTACCAACTGCTGGAACAGTTCTCCTTGTAGAGAATCCAGGTTCTCTCTACTTCTAGAACATATCATGCTAAAATCTCCTATTAGTAATATTTCTCCTTTTACAGCTATATTCTGAATGTCTACTATTAAATCTGTCCTGTGAATGAAGCCTGTATAACACACCAAAGTAAATACATTTCCCATTCCCTCTTTCCAGACTGACCCAAAATGCATCTTTCTTACTCTCAGATCCTGCAATAGTGTGTCTTTAATATAATCTTTAACATATAACTTCACTCCTCCTCCTTTTCTTCCTACCCTGTCTTTCCAATATAACTATATCATAGTTATGGTTTTCCATGAGCCATGTCTCTTTGATTGCTACTATATCCAACTCAGCCTCTTCCATCACAGCCTCTAGATCCAAAACCTTGTTTCCCATACTTCGAGCATTAATATATATTGCTTTCCAAATGAAAAAAGGGGGCAGATATTTAGTGATTCACTTACCAGAGGGATCATACTCACCTGGTGCTTTGATCACCATGATCCAAAGATTCTAGTTTAAAGCCCTTTTCAGTAGGTTAGCCAGTCTGCTGCTGAAGGCATTTCCTCCCTTCTTTGATATCATCCCATAGTCAGGGAAGCAGACACGCTTTTAACGATACCATCCATGCAACTGCACATTCATCTCCAGGAGGTAAGCTTCGCTTCCCTTTACCCTTAACAAGAAGGATTGAAGAGAATACCACCTGTTAACCTTCTCTCCCAGAGCCACATTGTCACATTTATATGTTCAGAGGGGTACTTAGTAGTATCATTAGTGCCAACATGGCATTGGATAATAGTCATTAGGCTTGATGAGTCTCAGGAAGCTCTCCGTAATATCTTGAATTTTGGCAACAGGCAGACAACATACCTCCCGAGACATCATGACTGGTCTGCAGATGGACACCTCTGTAACCACTAGAAGGGAATCACCAACCACCACTACCTTACACCTCCTAGTGGTTATGGATCCAGCAACTTTGGGGATTTCAAGCTTTGATCCTTCCTCTCATCACCTCCACTTCCAGGGTTGCATACCTGTTCTTCAGTTCAAGGGCAGGTGGAGTCACAGTATCAATCCTGTAGGGTCCCGTAATCTGAATCCAGCTGTCCTCCCTCAGCAGGGCCTCTTCTTCCCCACTGCGGGAAATTTTTGATGCCTCATGAAACATTTCATCAACGTACCTCTCAGACTTGCGACTTCTCTCAGTTCCTTTACTTCCTTCATGAAGACAGCTTGCACATGGAACCACTCCCTCTACTTGGGTAGCATTTTTTGTCTGCACAGAGACAGAAGCTGAAACCTGAGCAACAGCTTTGGTGATACGATGTTTCCCAGCCTGATGACAAAAAAAAATAGAAGAAAAAGCAGATAAAATCCTACCAAAGGGATGTCCTGTTCCTAACTGGCTGAAGAGCTATAAATCAGAAGTTCAGCCTTGGGGTGAGTGCAAAGGAATTAAACACTAAAGACTTTCCTTAACTGCTATTGGTGCCCTAATCTGATCTTATGCTCTGTAATGCAACCTAAAATACTAATCTAGACTAAAATGCTTAGAAACATGATGGCAGATAAAGGCCAAATAGCCCATCCACAGCATCCACTATCCCCTCATTTCCTTAAGAGAGGCTCTAAAGGCTACATTATTGCCTAAACTGACTACTGAAAAAGCAGAGTACAGAACAAAAAAAGTAAAAGAAAAGAAGAAATAACCTACTGAAACCCAAGTTTACCTTTTCCCAAGTTTGAATGCCTGCAGGTAAGATATTCCAATGGAGTTTTTCTTCCCCTTAGCAGATCCACACTCAGCACTTCTTCAGAACCATATCACCAGTCAGGAATGGGAAACTGTTAAGAGGGCATTTTGGCATTTTTTTTTTTTAAACTGAGCTGTTTTCTCCACAGTTGTTAATGTACAGATGTGTGAATGCTGCACATGAACAGAAAGAAGCTCTTCAACACATTTTATGCAGATTTCAGTGCTGATTTTCTAGTAATTGACATCACCCATTATAGTGTTGTTAAATTTGTTAGCTTCCCTAATTTCTGTTTCATCATCCCTCTGTTCTCTCTGGCCAGGCAGCCGTAGTATAGGCCTACCTTTTCTTTTTTTCCTTCATTTTCTATTCATACACATTCCAGGATGCAGTTTCCTATTAAATTCTTATTCTATTTGACAAAATTCCCTCTTTAAAATTTAGCACTACCCTATTCTCCTCCAATTTGATCCACCCTATCACTGTGATATTAATTTATACTCTGATAACACTGTGTTCCATTTATTATCCTCCTTCCATCAGGTCTCCAAAATATGTATTATATCTACCTCTTCAATTAGTGCTATATAAAACTCCCCTCTTATTTTTTAGGCTTTAGCATTGGTAATACAGATATTTCAAAGGGTGTTTTTGGTTTGTCTCTAAGGGCTCCTTTTACTAAGGTGTGCTAGCGTTACAAAATTACCGCACTTTAAGCTTCTAGAATAATGCCAGCTCAATGCTGACGTTAAGGTCTAGCGCGCGCCATTCCGCACGTTAAGGCCTTAATGCACCTTAGTAAAAGGAGCCCTAAGTCTCAGATTTTTTTTGGCTATCCTATTTATATTATGGATTTCTTTTCCTGCTTTAATTAAACTTAAATCACTTTGCTATTTGCTTTGAAAAGCAGTATATTAAAATACTAATAAACTATAAACTACAAGCTGCTTAGCAGTTCAGCAGAATGATCTACCATCATTTACTCTGTTCTCCTCTTAAAGGCTCCTGGCTTACTAGTTTTGCCTTTGTGCAAAACACAAAGGTCAGGACGCCCTAACTTCCTCATTTTGATAGCATCCTTGAAAGATACCTTACACTGAACCTTGAGCAACTTTCAGCTTCCCCCACCACCCGAGATTCTAGTTTCAAAACTTCTTTTATTTTGGGGAGGCGTCACGTGCACGCGACCAAGATGGCTGCTTAGCTCTTTCGCTCCGCTACAGCCCTGCCTACTTCGCGCCATTACAGCCCTGCAGAGCACATGTAGGTCATGCATGTAGGGAAAAAGAACCCGATGTTCAGCTACAAAATGGGGGGAACACTACTAGGGGTGAGTAACCTTGAAAGGGACCTGGGGGTGATGGTAGACACATCACTGAAACCATCGGCGCAGTGTGCGACAGCCTCAAAGAAAGCAAACAGAATGCTGGGCATCATCAAAAAGGGTATCACAACCAGGACGAAAGAAGTCATCATGCCGCTATATCGTGCAATGGTGCGCCCGCACCTGGAGTACTGTGTGCAGTACTGGGCGCCGTACCACAAGAAGGACATGGCAGTACTCGAGGGAGTGCAGAGGAGGGCGACTAAACTGATAAAAGGTATGGAAAATTTTTCATACGCTGACAGGTTAAAAATGCTGGGTCTGTTCTCCCTGGAGAAGAGGAGACTTAGAGGGGACATGATAGAAACCTTCAAAATCCTTAAGGGCATAGAGAGAGTAAATAAGGACAGATTCTTCAAACTGTGGGGGGCCACAAACACTAGGGGTCACTCGAAGAAATTGAAAGGGGACAGGTTTAGAACAAATGCTAGGAAGTTCTTTTTTACCCAGAGGGTGGTGGACACATGGAACAAGCTTCCGGAGGAGGTGATAAGCCAGAACTCTGTACAAGGGTTCAAGAAAGGTTTGGATAGGTTCCTGGAGGATAAGGGGATAGAGGGGTACAGATAGAACTTGAGGTAGGTTGTAGAGGTGTTCAGAAACCACTTCACAGGTCGTGGACCTGATGGGCCGCCGCGGGTGCGGACCGCTGGGCGAGATGGACCTCTGGTCTGACCCAGTGGAGGTAACTTCTTATGTTCTTATGTTCTAAGTCAGCGATCGCCACCAATACCTTCGGGAATGTCTTCTAAATCCAGTAAGTCGGATCCTGCATCCGCCGCAAGCTCCGTCTCCTCTCACTCCGCGTCCAAACGCTCCAAACATGAGCTGCCGTCTCCCGCCAAGGCCCCATCCGCCGGAACCGCCGATCACAGCGCGTCTATCTCGAGCGATTTACAAGTTTTGCGAGAACTCATGCAAGAGAATCTCGCTGCCACCGCCGACATCAAAAATGAAATGAGCAACATCATGCTGCAGCTCAAACAGCATAACGCTCGCATAGACCTCGTGGAAGAGAGGTTAGCAACGCATGATACCCATTACTTAACGGTACAACGTGACCTTCTCAAAATCTCCTCCTTACAACTTGAACTGGAAGATATCTCCAACCGTATGCGCCGCAGCAATGTGCGCCTTATTGGTCTCCCAGAATCATCAGAGGGGTCAGACATGATGGTATTTTTACACTCTTTCATCCCCAGACCTCTAAACACGCAGTTCTCCCCTCCGCTGGAGATAGAACGAGCACACAGGGTCCCATCAGGCCCCCCCTCACCATCCAAGCCTCCGAGACCTGTTGTAATGAAATTCTTACGCTACCCGCAGGCTATTCAAATCCTGCAATCTGCAAAATCCATCTCTGATTTAAATGTGGATGGCAAGCGGATCATGTTTGTCCCAGACGTCTCCAAAGCCACGGCACAAAAAAGAAAGGCCTTTTTGTCCATGCGTCCTCAACTTAAGAGTATTGGAGCGAAATACGGGCTCTTTTATCCTGCCCGGATGAGAGTGACCTACCATAATGTTACCAAAAACTTTGACACTCCAGCTGACTTACAAAAATATTTGGATGAATCAGTGGGTGCAATGCAATGACCTGAATCACCAGCCTTGATATTCCATTTTCATCACACTGAAGGGCTGTATTTCATCCGTTCCCATGCTCAATATGAGGCGGGCTGTGGTGTGGCTAGCTGAGCTCCTCTAGTCAGCATGCGACCCCATCTCATGAGCTTCGTTTGTTATATTGCTCCAGTTCCCAATAAGCATGAAACTGCTGTTTTTCCCCCCTTTCCTTTTTTAGTTTATTTTTGCACAGTGGTCTACCGTCTTTTTCCTCTCACCTGCTTCAACTGACTGCCCTCAGTCGCACCTGGATTCCATCAAATCTCGCCATACCTTATGGTTAAAATCCACCTTGTATCTCTTAATGTTAAAGGGATAAATAACCCAATCAAGAGAAAAAAGATTTTGCATTATTTCAAACATCTGGATGCGGACATTTGTCTCCTTCAAGAAACCCACCTATCTCTAGAGGAAGCACAGAAACTGTCCGGAGGTTGGGTCCAACATTGCTTTGCTGCACCTGCCCAGGGCAAAAAAAAATGGTGTCATCACACTAATGAAAAAATCCCTCAATTTCCAGCTCATCTCTCACAAATTTGACTCTAACGGCCGATGGTCTTTAGTGGAAGGCTCTATTGCGGGACAACTTTTGAACATCTTCAACATCTATGCACCAAATACTGATGACCCCTCCTTTTTTCACGCCTTCCAGACCGTGAGTACAACTCCACTGACGTCTCACACTATCTTTGCTAGGGACTTCAACTTTCCCATTGATCCTTTCATCGATCGATCCTCCACCTGTCGTCCAGCTAAACTGGGTGTTCGAAATGCAGTTCTCAAACTAATGGATCATTATGGGTGGTCTGACATCTGGAGAATCTTTCACCCGTCCACGAAAGATTACACTTTCTACTCTGCTCCTCATCAATCCCACTCTAGGATCGATTATATTTTGGGATCCAAGGATGTTCTGAACCTTGTTTCTTCGTCTCAAATCCATGATATCACGATTTCAGATCATGCAGCTGTTTCCTGCACATTTCACTGGTCAGTGACCTCCTCCTCTCGCCAATGGAGATTAAACAATTTCCTTCTTCACGATGCAGATTTCATCTCACATATCAATAAAGAATCTCAATCCTTTTTTGACACAAACCTTAATTCAGTTTCGGATTTCTCCGTTATTTGGGAATCTTACAAGGCCTGGCTCAGAGGGGAAATAATCAGTTATTCTGCTTTCCAGCTCAAAAAGCGCAAATCCACTTTATCCCAACTTGAAACTGACATCCACTCCTATGAAACCTCACTTTATCACCACCATGATTCTTCTACGTACAAAAAACTACAGCTTCTTAAATTCCAATATAATGAAATTTTCAGCTCTCTCGCCTCAGCATCAATCTTTCGACGCTCAGCTACATACTATTCCTCTGCTAATAAATCAGGCCGCTTGTTGGCCACGTACCTTAAAGGAAAACATTCCAAGCAAAGGATCATCCACATCAAATCTTCCAATGGTCTTCTCCACACTTCCACTAAGGATATTTTGAACGAATTCCACGCATTTTACGAAGACCTCTATACGTCTGAAACCTCCTCAGCTGGCAATTCAATTCCTGACTTTTTTCGATCCTTGGACTTACCTACTCTCACTGACCCTCAATGTCAATCTCTACAACAATCACTTTCTTCAGAGGAAATTCAGCGTGCCATTGCCTCATTACCCTCTGCCAAGGCTCCGGGCCCCGATGGCTTGACATCAGAATTCTTCAAGTCATTCTCCATCCTTTTGACTCCGCACTTACTTTCTTACTTCCAAGGCCTAGTCTCAAACCCTCATGGTCTTCATCGCTTCCTTGAGGCGAACATCATTGTTCTTCCAAAACCTAACAGAGACCCTCAACTTGTGAAAAACTACCGACCTATCTCTCTGTTGAATCTGGACTATAAAATTTTTGCTAAAATTTTAGTATTTCGTTTAGAGAAAGTTCTGCCTTGTCTGATTCACAGAGACCAAGTAGGATTTATGAAGGGTCGCTTTGGAGCAGACAATACTAGATTATTATGTCATGTACTCCACTCCACCGTATCGGACCCTGATCCTAAAGCTCTTGTTTCATTGGATGCTGAAAAGGCGTTCGATAGGGTGGAGTGGCATTATCTTTTTGCTGTTCTCTCTAAATTTGGTCTACCTCCTTCTTTCATTCATATGATCTCCCTTCTCTATCATAACCCCACAGCTAGACTAATTGTAAATGATGAAGCCTCCTCTCCTTTTACTTTACATAGGGGGACCCGTCAAGGATGCCCCATATCCCCCCTTTTGTTTAACCTAGCCTTGGAGCCCCTCCTCGTAGCTATTAGATCTACATCATCCATTAAGGGCATCTCAATAGCTGGCATTGAATTCAAAATTTCAGCTTATGCAGACGACATATTATTATATCTCTCCGATCCGGAATCATCATTATCCTCTTTAATGCAACTTATATCTTCTTTTTCCCTAATCTCAGGCTATAAAATCAACTGGGACAAAACCGAAATTATGCCATTAACTGAGTCGTGCACTCCTTTCACCATCTCCAATCAACCTCTCACCTGGGTCACTGAAGGGATCAAATATTTGGGTCTTACATTTGGCAGAGACATCCGCTCATCTATACATTTAATTTCTTCTAAAATTCTTACCCAACTTTCGCATATTCTCTCCTCCTGGTCACCTCTACATCTCTCATGGTGGGGTAGGTTAGATACCATAAAAATGATGGTGGTTCCTAAGATTACCTATATCTTTAACATGTTTCCTCTCCTGTTCCCGACCTCACTGTACAAACAACTTGAATCAAAAATGTCTAAATTCCTTTGGAATGATAAGCCCCACAGAATCTCCCTCTGCAAACTAAAAGCCCCCATTCATCAGGGCAGTGGCGTACCTAGGGTATGTGGCACCCGGGGCCCATCATTTTTTGACACCCCCCCCCCCCTCATGTAAAATTTTTTTTTTTTTTTTGCAATAACCATGAAATGGAATAAATGGTCAGAATAGAAACAGGCAGTGAAAATTTTCTTTTTTTTTTTTTTTCCAAAGTATTTTTATTGAGAATGGCAAAAGGTCCAGACAAGCAACCATGGTCTGTACAGAAACTTATACATTATCAAAAAGAACACAGAATGAGAGTAACAGCAACAACAAGCATGAACAAGCCTCTCCCAAGAGAAAATTGCCAATGAGAGGCATAGCAATACACAACAAAAGGCCAAAACTTGGGGCAAGCAAACAAATCCCACCCCAGAACCCACAAGAATAATAAGCCGGACTAGACCCTCAGCCATATTTTATAATGAAAAAAACCCCCACAAGCAACAACACCCAGACCGCTCACCAGACACACCAATCCGCACAACAAGCACCCAAGAAACACCCAGCCACCACCCAGACAAAACTACCAGACACACCTACCCCACCAAGCCCAGACCCAACCCCCCCTCCCCCGAGAGTGCAAGCGCAAAGTGGACCGTGAAAAGGGCAGCTGCAGAAGTGGAAAGCCCCAGATAAGTAGGTTAGCTAAAGAAAGCCCACAGATAGAAGAAATCAGGATAACAGAAGTTCCAACAAATGCTCCCACAGAAAATTTTCTTTTATTGAACCTCATTTATGTAACCATTATTCCAAACATAACATAACATAAATTATGTCTGAATTGTCATGACATCAGAAGTACATATGGAGTAGTTGCAGGTGATGCTTGGGACAATTCTGATTATGTTAGTTTGGTTTTATGTGTTTTTTTAATAGAAGGGTTTTTATTTCTTTTTTTAAGGTTTTGTAGTTTGTGGTCGAGGTCAATAGGTTGTAGAGTTGGGGGTCAAGTGTTGCAGCTCGAATGGCTAGGAGGTTGTCGAACAGTTTTTTTCTTTTGACGTTTTTGGTTGGAGGGTGTGTGAATGGTGCGTGAGTTCTCCTATGTCTGTTTGAAGTGGATTGAATTATTTAGCTGAAGAAATTAGTTACCCCCCCCCCATTCCACACACATTAATTCTCTTCCATTTTTGTTCCCATTATAAAAAAACACTGATAAGTTCCCAGGAAAAAAATACATTAAAATAAGAAGTGAAAACAAAGGCCCCTACAGATGAGAACATAACATAAGAATAGCCTAACTGGGTCACACCAATGGTCCATCATGCCCAGTAGCCCATTCTCATGGTAGCCAATAGTGCTGCCCGATTCAGAGAAAAATATTTCATTCGATCCGATTCACCCTGTTGAATCGATTTTTCGATTAGATTCACTGTTAATGACACCGCTTTTTAAGTTTAAACAAAGTATAACAATAAATTTCACAAAGTACTTAAAAAAAAAAAAATCACATTTTTCCATTAAAGCAGTTCTGGAGACATTTGCTTGAACAGTCTTTTTTCCCAGTCCATAAGCAAGCAATATGAAAAAGATTTCCTTAATTATCTACTCAAACATTTTTGCTATTTACTTTCATTGTACCTATACTATTATTCAGTAGAAAAAATGGACTTAACTGTGCAGGAAATGAATCTCCTCATACACCCACCATATAGTGCAAAAATGTGCAAAGGTCTGTTTTTTTCTTTCGATCACTACATAGCCTAATGCCACACAAGCAGCGCTGTTACAAACATATTCTGAAGGTCAATGCTAAGGTTGACAAAGTTTCCTTCCTTGGACCAGAAGGAGATACTGACAAACCACTGGAAGAGATTCTAAAACAACTACCCAGAAATAACACCCAAAGACCCACTCAGTGTGTGAACCAGTTGAGTGGAGTGGACTAACTGGGGGTGGAAATGGGCCCAGAGTTTGCTCAGCAGAATTTCCCAGACTACCTCTTCCTCTCAACACACTGACATGCTACCACCACCACCAACACTAGGAACACCTCACCGAGTATGCCAGCAATGCTTATAAACTTTATAAAACACATTATTATATTTTCTTATAAAGCATATATTTTAACTGAACTCAGCCTTGCCATTCACAAAAATAGAAAAGTTCCCATTTCAAGCTGTCTCATGTACACTTTTCAAATCTAACATATTGTAATCACAAAACAGAAAATAAAATTATTTTTTCTACCTTTTGTTCTCTGATCAATATTCAAATCTTGTTGGTCCCAGGCTCTTGTTGTCTTGCTTGCCAGGGTCTCCTTTCTCCGTGCTAACCATCCGTCTGCCATCTCTGTTCTCCCCTTCCCTTTCCCTTCCCTCTCCCGGAGATCTGGCATCTTTCCTTTTTTTTGTCTCCATCCACAGATTCACCTTTTCTCAACTCCCCACCACCCCAGGATCCACCATCTCTCCCTTTCTGTTCCCAACTATCCTCCTATCCAGTATCTCTATCCCCCCTCCACACCATCCCCTGTTTCCAAGTTCTCTCCCTTTCTGTTCCTTCCCTCCCTAAATCCCATTATGCACCATCTCTCTCCCACTCCTCTGTTTTTAGACCCATTATTTCTAACCCCCAAAGTCTGGCATATGCATGTATCTTTGAACCCCCCCTTCCCTCTCTCCCTCTGTGTACTTTTACACCAGGACCCCCCTCCCCCGAAGGTCTGTCCCCCCTCCGAAGGGCTACACCCCACCCCTGAAGACCTGCACCCCCCGAAGGACTTTACCTCCCACCCGAAGGTCTGTCCCCCTCTGAAGGCCTAAACCCCACCCCTGAAGGACTGCACCCCCCCCCGAAGGCCTGCACTCCCTTGAAGGTCTGCACCCCCCCGAAGGCCTGTCCCCCCCCTTGAAGGCCTGTCCCACCCCCTTGTAGGCCTGTCCCCCCTTTAAGGCCTGCCTGCCTGCCTTTCCCCCCCTTGAAGGCCTGTCTCCCCCTTGAAGGCCTGCACCCCCCTTGAAGGCCTGCACCCCCCCTTGAAGGCCTGTCCCCCCCCTTGTAGGCCTGTCCCCCCCCTTGTAGGCCTGTCCCCCCCTTGAAGGCCTGCCTGCCTTTCCCCCCTTGAAGGTCTGCACCCCCCGAAGGCCTGTCCCCCCCTTGAAGGCCTGTCCCACCCCCTTGTAGGCCTGTCCCCCCTTTAAGGCCTGCCTGCCTGCCTTTCCCCCCCTTGAAGGCCTGTCTCCCCCTTGAAGGCCTGCACCCCCCTTGAAGGCCTGCACCCCCCCTTGAAGGCCTGCACCCCCCCTTGAAGGCCTGTCCCCCCCCTTGTAGGCCTGTCCCCCCCCTTGTAGGCCTGTCCCCCCCTTGAAGGCCTGCCTGCCTTTCCCCCCTTGAAGGCCTGCACCCCCTTGAAGGTCTGCACCCCCCCAAAGGCCTACACCCCCCCCCGAAGGTCTGCACCCCCCTGAAGGCCTGCCTGCCCCCCTTGAAGGCCTGCACCCCTTGAATGTCTGCACCCCCCCCCCGAAGGCCTGTCCCCCCTTGAAGGCCTGCCTGCCTGCCTGTCACCCCCTCCCCCTTGAAAGCCTGCTTGCCTGCCCGCCCGCCCCACCCTGAAGGCCTGATGCCCCGACCCACCCCGAAGGACCGCTCGCCCCCCTGGCCTCCCCGCACCACCTATGAACAGCCGCAGCAGGATCGCGAAGTCAGCGTCAGCGATCCCTGCTGCTTCCTGCGCCACGGTCCCGCCCCTCCTCTGACGTCAGAGGAGGGGCGGGATCGCGTCGTAGGAAGCAGCGCAGGGATGCTGACGCTGACTTCGCGATCCTGCTGCGGCTGTTCATAGGTGGTGCGGGGAGGCCAGGGGGGCGAGCGGTCCTTCGGGGGTGGCGGGGGACTGAACGGCAAGGCCGGGAACACCCCCTTAGAGCTGGTACCCGGGGCGGCCCGCCCCCCCCCCGCCCCCCCCTAGGTACGCCACTGCATCAGGGAGGTGTTAATTTTCCAGATCTTTTATGTTACCACAAAGCTTTCATATTGAAACAAGGGGCACTGTGGCTTTCCTCTCCTACCTTGCAGGATACACCCAATTGGCTACACCTAGAGTCATCCTTTGCTAGTCCACTCCCCCTTCTTCGCCTGATGGGCACTTTGGGCTTCCCCAACCTTCTCAATAACCCCATCATACCGACCACTCATAAAGTTCTTACAATGATTGACTCTCACCTTGACATTCCCTGGAATCAATCATCCTTCTGCCCTTTATGGTATAATAAATTGATTTCCATTGACAGAAAACCCATATCCTGGCCCCATTGGTTTACCCACCACATTTGGGACATAGGCTCTGTGTGCCACCCCGATGGCACCTTTCTCACATTTAATGAACTTATGGATGCTTTCTCCATTAATGCATCACATTTCTATAAATGGCTTCAATTAAGATCCTCCCTTAAAAAATCTGGTCTCTTTCCTGCTGCATCTATGTCCGCTCCATCTTTATATACGTTTTCTCGACAATTCCTAGCCTTAGGCCATTCCGCTTCTCACTCTTATAAACTCCTCAAATCCCTATTTTGCGTACCATCGTCCCACCTCCAAACTACATGGGAGACAGACCTCGAGATCTCCATTTCTGATGAAGCATGGTCCCACATATTTCATTCCACCTTCCACACATCTCGCTCAGCATCGATCCTCCAACCTATGGTCTTTTTACTACATAGAGCGATATGGACCCCGATCAGATCCCATAAAATTAACGCTTCCTTCTCCAACAAATGTTGGACCTGCCAATCAGAACTAGGCTCCTTAAAACACCTTCTTTTCTCTTGTCCTTCAATCTCCTCATACTGGGCTTCCACATGGGATACCATTTGCTCTATCTTCCACATTAACATCCCTCTGACCTACCAAATGCTTTTGTTGAAATCCTTCCAGGCTTCCCCACTGATCTCTGAGCCAGATCACTTTCTGTTTGACATACTACTTTCCTTGGCTCTAAAAATTTTGCTCACATGTTGGAAAGATCTATCCAAGGCCTCTTACTGCCAATGGTGGAATTTAGTGTGCCTCACTTACAGAACGGAAGCTTACCTGGCAAAATCTTCTAACAGATATCTCTCCTTTCAAAAGAAATGGTTACGATTGAAAACCTACCTGCACTCCGTTTCTCCTCCCTGAGTAGACCGCTCCCTACTTTCTACTTTTTACTTCCTACTTAATTTTCTTTTCTTTTCTCTCCATATTTCACATATTTGTATACTTTACTTATGTCCATTCATTGTTATTTTCATGCTTATGATTATAACTCGGATGTTCCCTACTTTTATAGGAGACATACTTTTGCTCTCATTACTGTCACAAATTCTGACGGAGCGGGTCATCCAGACTACTGTACTTATTTACTTGAAAGAAGATTATCGAGGTAAGAACCTAATCTTCCCTTCCAGTGCAAAGAGTACAGTACAATAGCCATGCAAATTCATCTGGAAATAATAGCCTTTTAGGCTGTCTTTCCCAAGGCAACTATGACTGGTCAGACAGACGAAAGGGATTTGTCACCTCAAGGTAATGGAGAACTCTTTTGACATCCAGCAACAACAAATTCTTATCCTGCTGTTTTCCACCTGTGGCCAAAAATGCAGCAGCTAGAGTTCCCGATTTACAAAGAATGACAACACTACTTTCGGCAGAAAGGAAGGCATGGTGTGCATAGATAATCTAGCCTCCGCAAACCTGAAGAAAGGCTTCTTACAAGAACCTGAAGTTCTGACATCTGTTATGATGTCTCCTGCAAGGGTTCATACAGAGTCCCACTGAGGGACCGCAAAACAATGTTAAGACTCCATGTTGGAAATGGCAGTCATATGAGAGGATGCAAATGTAATGCTCCCTTCAGGAATCTTGCTAAAGTCAGGGATCCCTTTTATCCCTCATTGTCAAAAGCAAGAGAGGCTTGCCACCTGTACCTTGAGCGAACCAATCGCAAGGCCCTTCTGGAACTCGTCCCGAAGAAATGCCAGGTCTGCTGAAATTGGGGCCTCAAAAAGGCCCAACCATCTGCACTGCACACTAGTCCTGAAATATCTTCCATGCCTTAGCATAAGCAGTAATCGATCGTCACTGGATTTTTAGCTCATAGGAGGGTAGTAATAACTGCCTCTAAATAACCTTTGCACTCTAGAGCCATGCCATAAGCCCAAAGCAATCTGGACTTTCCAATGCAATTGGCCTTTGTGACAGAATTGGATGTGGCTGTAACCTGAGACACCTGTCCTGCTACAGCTGAACTACAGTAGATCTGCATACCAGGGATGTCGAGGCCAATCTGGTGCCACAAGAACATTCAGACCGTAGTGTTCTTTTTTTTTAAAATTGTTTTTATTAGCAATTGCAAAGGGAACAAACAACCAGGGTCAAAACAAGCATAAAAACATAACAGGTAGATAAAACAATACTGGAAAACCAGAACAGCAGATGGTCACAATACAGAAACCCAATGGCTGGATGCCCAACGCAATTGACATTTTTTGAAGTACAAAGCCCCCAATCAAACACTCAGGATCAAAGCAAAATCCTCCCAAGAGTGGAGCACCACCACACATCCATCCCTCCCCCCAAACCACATGCACACCCACCATTCATACCAGCAGTCACACACATCAATCAGCACCCCCCTATACCACTCCCATACCCCTCCCTCCCACATCCCCAACCAAGCCCACCCAACCCCCCAGAGAAACCCATCTCCAAAGGCCCCCCCAAAACTCCAGCCCCCCACATAACAGAAAAAACTAAGAACAAAAAACTGCACTCCCAAAAAAAGGAGCATCCTAAAGTCCAGGGCCGAACTCCCATAGACCCACAGCCTCCCACAAAGACAGACATCGCCATTTCGGGAGAGCGTTCAACCATCTCTGAAGCCCCCGCTGATCTCACCAGCAGTCCAGACCCACTAGGTTCCCAGCCAAGATATAATTGCAGAAGGTAGGAACTAGAGGCACTGTATCCAGGAGCAGAAAGTCCATCCCGCAGGACCAGAAACAGACCAGTGGCCCAAAGCGGAACACCAGGCCCAGAGCCTTCCAAACAGGGCAACATACAAACAGGGCAACAAAAGCCCAGCAGAGCTGTCCTCAACAGCCCAAGAGAACCAGGAACTGTCGCAAACAGGTGAAGGTCTCCAAGAGAACAGCACAGCTGATGACAGATAGAATTAAACAGCTGGATCCGCCGCCGGGGCTCCGCCATATGCTATTGCTGGCAGGGAGTCCATAAAATGCTGTGCCGTGGCTCTGTCGGTGAAGGTTTGTGGCTTCCCATCTCTCCAGATGCGCAGAGACGCCAGGTACACAAGCGCAAACCGCACTCCCAGGCGATAAAGCGTGGAGCAAAGCGGCGCCATTTCCTTGCGAAGGGAAGCCACACATAAGGAGTAATCATTGAACAGCAACAGCTTTGTCCCTTCATGTTCCAGCTGTCCAGGTTTTCTAAAGGCTTGCAGAATGAGCTCTTTTTCCTTCCAATTAAGGTATCTAGCAATCGCTGCTCGGGGTGGGTTGTTATTCCCCACGCACCAGCCCACGCAGTGCGCTCGCTCGCAGGTGAAACCAGCTGCCGGTATCTCCAAACCAAGCCGTGTGGGGAGCCAGACTTGAAAGAAATGATAGAGATCCTGGTCCGCCCGCAACTCAGGCAGCCCCACAACGCGTAAATTATTCCGGCGCGGGCGATTCTCCTGGTTGTCTAGCTGGTCCGTCAGTGTGGCTGCACTCGTGCGGTCTTGCAGCGCCGCATCCTTGCCATCAGACACCCTCTGCTCCACCGCCGCTATTCGTCCTGCTTGCGCCTCAAAGCACTCATGAATGCAGTCTACAGCCGACTGCAATTTATGAAGCCTGTCCTCCAGGGCCGCGGTAACCATGCGTGATATCTCCTAGGCCCATTCACCCCATTACGCTGGAGCAGGAGCGGGAGTCGGGGACGCCGCCATCTTGGGCAGAGAAACCGCTGTCTTATGCTTCGGCGTTTTCGCCGATCTTACCGGCATTCCGGGCCAAAATAAGTTGTCCTCCGGTCCACACTCGCTCTTCCCCGTGCGGAATGGTCCGGGAAACACAAAAGCAGACGAACTGTCCAAAGAAGTGAGTTAAGCCGGTGTTTTAAGACTGCGGGTGGGAGAGCTCACAGGCACACATCTGCTCAAGTCAGACGCATCACGTGACCCCTTCCGTAGTGTTCTGCTATTCTTGGAATGATCCGGCCTATCACTGGTCATGGGCCAAGGCTGTACTAAGGCATCCATGCCGGTGCTTCCTGGCGCAAATCTTTGGCTGAAGCACCAAAAGACTTTCTTCTTGTCTGTTGATGCCAATAGATCAAAGTTGGCTACCCTCAGCATTTCACAATACACTTCTCCCTCCGTATTCGCTGTGATAGGGGATTAACGGAATCGCAAATACAGAAAAACTGCAAATAACTTTTTCATATGTTATTTGATGTTTTCTATTAAAAACCATTGTGAATATGGTGAAACCGCGAATAACATGGTGGGAGACCTGGCCTGTTCCTGAAGGAGAGGCAAAACACAGTGAAGAAAGTGCTGGGAATCGGCGATTTTCTCTGCAAATTTCTCTATGCAAGCTGATGTAATTTTGGGGGAGGAGCCAGCAAGCCAAAAACCGTGAATAATCGAAACCGTGAATGCTGAAACCGCGAATACGGAGGGAGAAGTGTATTGTTGAATGCCCTCTACAACAGGGACCACTCTCCTGGATCTAGGGTCTGGTGAGTGAAATAGTTGGTCTGGACATTTCTCACTCCCACTACATGAGCCGCCAATATGGTCTTCAGGTGGGCTTCCACCCAACAGAATAACTGAGCTTCCAGCTTCAACAGAGCACTCTTGGTGCCTCCCTGTCTATTGAATCAAGCCACTGCTGTGGTTTTGACTGAGAAGACCCCGACCGCCAGACTTTCCAGGATTGACTCCAATGCCTGAAGTGCTAGACAAATGACTCAGAGTTCCAATTTGCTGGCTGATCATTTTCTCTGTGAGGGTAACCAGAAGTCCAGAACTGGATGACCCTTGCAATGGCCTCCCCAGCTGTACAGATGGCATCCATCATCAGCATCCACCAAGAAGATATGCACTCCCTTGGATAGCATCTCCACCCAGAGCCACCACTGTAAACGGTGATGCACCTTCGCCATCCAGGTTAACAGTATCTAGAGCCACCTTTGGAGACCAGTGGGATAACAGAGCATTCTGAAGAGAGCATAGATGAGCTTTTGCCCGGGGTCCACTTCTATGGTTCCTACCGTCGACTCCAGAACCTGCAGGTAGTGCCAAGGCATGGGGCTGGCATAACCAGTATGTCCAGAATCTGATGCTGTAACTTCAGTTTGTACAACTCTGGAAGAAAAACACGGCCTTCTGCTGTTTTGAAGGGGATTCCCAAGTACTCTCGGGACTGGGTTGGTTCCAGATGACTCTTCTGGAAACTGATGATCCACCCCAGGTTTTGCAACAGTTGCACTACTTCTGTCACTGCTTTGCAGCATGCTGCCTTGGATGGGGCTTGATTAGCCCAATTGTCCAAGTATGAATGCATATGTACTGCTGCCTCCACTAAAAGGTAGTCCCAGCACATGGAACCTGAGAAATTTCCTGTGTTCCGGGAAGATGGGAATATGCAAGTAAGCCTGTCAAATCCAGCGACGCTAGGAACTCCTCCAGTGATACCAAACATATGATTTCAATCCAGAACTGAGGCACTCTTAAGCCTGCATTGACAGACTTCAGATCTAGAATTGGACTACAGTCATCTGAGTCTTTCTTGGGCATGAAGTATATAGAGTTGGCCCAACTGCATCTGCATTTGGGGCAGACTTCACAGCCTGAATTCATATTAGGCACTTCACTTTTGCCTGGGCCTTGACCGCTTTCTCTGGCCTTCCAGCTAGGGAATTCATAAAGAAATTCTGAAGTGGATGACAATCTTTGAGCTTGTAACCCTCTTGAATGACATTCAACACCCACTGGTCTGAGCAAATCTTATTCCAGGCCTCCCAGAACTCTGAGATTTTCTCTCCTATTTGGGGAAGCCTAACATCATTGGGACTTCTAGGTGGAGGCTGCTGAGCAAGACCCCAACATCTGCACTTGTTTGGAGCCTCCAAACCTCTGCCCAAGATCAATGAAAGGGTCTCTGCACAAATGAACTTGTTGACCGGCGAGACCTTCTGTAGCCACAAAAGGAACTCCTACCTGATCCCCCTGGGACATGTGGCCTGTCAGGTAATCATTTAGAATGATGGTCCGTGACACTGGTCATAAGGCTGTCCAATCCTTTGCCGAAAAGCATCTGCCCTTTGAAGGGTAGTCTGCTTAAGTTAGCTTTAGGTGCCGATTCACCTACCCACCCATTGTCTGATCCAGAGCATTCTGCAAGTAGACATATAGTAAGCAAAGACTTTGTTCATTATTCTAAACAAATCGTATAGGAGCAGCTGCTACATAGTTCACCCCTGAAAGCAATACTTGGGGTAAAATGACCTCCTCTGCAGCTGAAGTCTGGTGCAACATCTTTTGGCAAGTGTGCACCACAAATGAGGGTAACAGCTGCTGCCTTTAAGACCCAAGGCTAAAGCCTTGAACTGCCTCTTGAGCACAAGATCCACTTTCCAATCCTGTGTATCCTTCAAGATCACTCCACCTTCATTAGGAAGCAAAGTACACTTAGTTACTTAGTTAGCCTGTGTAAATAGCTGCTGAAAATCCGTAGCCATTGGATATAATTTGGACATAGCCCTGGCACCCACTTAAACAGGCCCTACAGTGCATCCCAATGCCCCATCAGCTTCATGATGATCTCTGGATTTGAAAGAAAATATGTGAATTGGGTCTTAGAACTGCTTAACAGAGAAGTTTGAGCTGTAGACTTCTGCGGGGAAGCTTTGAGGACTTCCATACAGTCTAATGATTTAAAAAGTCTACACAGTATCGGGTCCTCTTCTTGGTCTAGGGTAGCCACAGACTTGTGGCTATGAGCACCTGCCTGCGACCCGGACTCCTCTCAGCCCGCAGAATCATTTTGAGAGAGCAAGGGCATAGAGCTAGACACCTTGTCATCCCAATCTTTCTCATATCGGACCTCCGAATCCTGCAGATCAACCCTCTGCAGTAGAACTAAGCTTTATGCAGGGGAACCCTCCCTGAGCTGGCACCTGATGCTGATGCCTCTTTAAGCATCTGATAAGCTTCGAACATTAAACTCACAAAATCAGAGTCCAAACCCTGCACTGGATCTCAAGGACCTATGCCGGGCCACATCCTGTCTCCTTATGGGTTCAGAGGTATCTGCGTGCTTGCTTTTTGCCGATGACATCAAGTCGCCCTCAGGGAGCTCTAGAAGGGATTTCTGATCCAAAAACTGAGCTGACTAACTCCAACCCTTTGAAGATACCAGAGGGAATTAAGCTCAGTGCTCCAGCCCTCACCCCCCACCCCCCCATACTCCTCAGTAAGTCAACCATCACAAATTTGGCATGATATAGGTATTTTTGAGGCAGATTGAGATGGATTGAAAAATCCAAGATAGCCGCCATGGTCGCAATTTTGTGCCAAAAACAGCTTGGGAGAGCAAAATGAAAAGCCAAAAAAAAATATCAGAAAAGGTGTTTTTGGAGGTGGGGGACCTAAATCATGGCCACAGAAATCCCCCAAAAGTCAGACCTCCCCCACCTCCCCAGATGAGTCCCATAGAAAGTAATAGGCTGTACTCACAATCCTGTCAAGTGCCTGCCTGCATCAGATTTACACAGCAGCTGGACTCAAGATTTTCTGCCTCAGGCTAGCATGAAGATCCTCTAGAAACTTGTCTCTTTGGGCTGTCTTTTAGTTCTGAAATCCTCAACCCCCACTAGTTCCAGATGTGTCTCCAGGGAGGAGGGGGATGCAGAACAGCACCCACAAATCCCTCAGGACTGATACGAGGACCAGTCAGCCTGCGGTAAAGCGCTTGATTAACCAGGGATGAGCTGTGTTCCCAGGGGACCGAACCCCAAGCTATCCACAATGTTAATGTTAGGTAGGGTCCCTGTAGGAAAAGTTACCCCTCCCCCCCCAGATCTCCAATTACAGAGTCTGTATCATCTTCCAGGCCAAGATGCCCCCAGGAATTCTGGGGACCTCTTGGGCTCCAGAAAACCTTGCAGAATCAGATAAATAAACCAAAAATAATAAACTAGACACAGAGAAGAAAAGACAGCTTTGCAACCTGCTTACAGAAGGAGAAACTGTGGGAGAAGGGTACTGCCCAGTGACACAAGGAGGCAGAGCTGAAGAATCAGTTTGATGCCTTCTGCAAGTTTCTCGTGAATATGGGGATAAAACCTATAGTGCAGACTTCTGTACCCTTTGCACTGGGAATAAGATTTAATGTACAGAGCTACAGTAGTTGTGTCAGCCCGGTGCCGTTTCCACTAACACATTTCTGAATAAGATATTTAGGGTCCTGGCTATTTACATTTAAAAGCAGGTGCTCCTAGCTATCTAATGTCCATCTCTTCTAGTTCCTATAGGAGACCACTTCTTTCAGTCCAAAAAACGCTCTCCATTTAGTCTTGTTATCCAGCATCCCTTTCTGTAAACATCATTATCTGGCTACTTTTAAGTCATACATTGATTCTCAGCTGCCTTGCCCTTAGACTATTTTTTTTTTTCTTTTCACACTGAAGGGCTGACTGCTCTATACACCTGGGCTGCTTCTGACCATGGAGGGTTCTTATTCTGTTCTGATTCTACCCCCCTCCCAAAAAAAGCCCCCATTTACAGTAAAATAATCCACAGAAAAAAAAGTTCTTTATTTATAAAACTTTAAAACATATTGCTTCAAACAATCTTTGCAGTAGTAGTTATAGGCAACATAATAAGATCTTTCCTAACCAGAACTTTTCTACTGGTCATTGACAAAAGCTTGAAAAACTGACTAGTTTGCATAGTTGTATAATTGCTGTACTCTATCACAGACCAAGCACAGCCTTTTCTACACAGTACAAAGGCTCGAAGCCTGGCTCCAGGATACCTGCCCAACCTTTGCCATCTCCTGTGTATTACAGATATCAGTGCGGTGCAGAGGTGCGATCTGCAATGGGAATGCAAGACCAACTTCCTGCTGCATGGAGCCCAAGAGGCAAAATCACCACTAACGATGACCCTGTCCAAAATGAAGAGAACCTTATTTTTCCAAGTTGATGAATTTCAGAATTACATCTCTCTTTTTTTCTTCCATCCCAAAGAGGCATTTCTTAGAGCAGAACAGAGCACTAAGCCCCTGTCCGCATTCACCCAGCTATATCTTTCAGTTGCACTTCAGTAGACACACCACACTGCACACACCGAGAGTCTTTGGGTGGCGGAGAGAGGTACCTGCTCTGGGTTGCCTCCACCCCTGCAGTGAGAAGTGAACTTCACCAGCAGCTTAAATAAGTTTCCCTTGGCCTGTTCTTGACAGGACCTAGAACAGTGCTGGATCCAGGTCTGGTTCTCTGATGGTGTGAGTGGAGGCTAAATACTCTTCACAGCGTATTTACCCTTTTGCAGCTGGGACACGTAGAGTTTGGTCTTGCTGCCATCATCCCGTCGGAGCCACACCTCTCCAGTGCTGATGGCTGTAATCACCGCACTGTAAAACAGGACAGAAAAACCTTAAAATAAATCATAAAACTGTCACAGGGCCTCTGAGACACACATGACAAAGCTCAAATCACACAGCTCTAAGGCCCCAGAGGAGAGCCAGAAATAGTACAAAGTTCTCTCCTACAGCTCTAGGGACAGTGCCCTAGAATCACATCTAACCAGAATGGTTTTCAGGATCTTTATATGAAATAACGAGAACACTGTCACTATCTTATGCACATTAATTGGAAGTATCATGAACCGCAGACCATTTAGATATGTTTCCATGACAGGTTAGAGGACCTATACTTTAGAGACAAAGGCCCATTTCTGAAAAGACATCCATCTCATAGCAATTTTCAAACAAGAGAGACGTCCAAATTTACTGCTCGAAAATACGTGAGGGGGCATCCTTACGCTGGAGACATCCATTCAACCATTTTACAAACTGAAATGTTTAAATTATAAACAAGCGAAAACAAGGCACAGGGACATCTGTCTGGTAGTATTCTTAACACACAGTCTTCCCTGCAGAACAGAGTAGTCTAGTGGTTAGTGCAGTGGACTGAAAACAAAGGGACACAAGTTCAAATGCCACTGTACACCACTTCAATAGCCTTCAGGCTTGTAGGTGTCCTATATCATCTTCAAGTTTGCCTGCCTTTGCTTCAAAACTATAACAGACTTATCCCCAATCTACATGTCACACCACTTTGTATTCCCAAGCACCACTCGCACACACAATGCCTATCTGTTTCCCTTCCCCTCCCTGAAAGGCTTTATCTACAAGAGATTCCTTGATAGAACACTGTAATTCCAAGCAGGCAAATGGAATAAATGCCTAACTACTCTCATTTCAAATATACCCTCCTACCAATCCTTTAGAAAATTAATTAAATCCTATCTCTTTGATAAATTTCTCTGACTCCTTCCTGCCTTGTTGTACCTCTGAAATACTTGTTGTATCCCTGATATTCTTCCGGAAATACCTAGCTTCTCTCGACTTACCAATGTAATTTGAAAATATTTTCTGTAACATCGCTGTCTATGTACAGTCACTTCCTCTGTAAACCACTCTGAACTGCTTGTGGTATTTGCGGTATACAAAAATAAAGTTGTTATTATTATTATTATCTTTAGGTATAGTATTTTTCTGTTCCTGGAGGGAGCCCCAAGAAAAAAAAAATAGTTACAGTGGGATCTGAACCTACATTCCTTGGTTTACAATCCATCCTCTGACCCGCTTGCTGCTTTATTCAAAATGGCCATAATATCTGCAGCTCACAGTCTGGTTTTCCTTTCGGATTCCGTTTTCAGGGGAGTGAGGGGGGGACAACAAATTTCAAGTTTAATATAAATTTGATTGATCGCTTATTCAAAATTCTAAGCGATGTACAAATCAGTAAAATTACAAAATTTAGGGGACAACAAAACAGACGACACAAATTAAATCTTGTAAGACATATTAAAAACTAATATTACAAAAATATTAAAACAAAAAGAAAGAAAGAAAGGGAAGAGAAATACAAGTTGTTTGATAGTAAATAAGACATACAGTGGTACCTCGGTTTACGAGTGCACCGGTTTGCGAATGTTTTGCAATACGAGCAAAACATTCGCAAAATCGGCGCCTCGGAAAACGAGCGCGCTTCGATTTGCGAGCGCCCCCCCTGTGAACCAGCACCCTCCCCCCTGCGATCCGGCACCCCTCCGCCACGACCTGAGATCTCCCCAACCCACCCGAACCCTCTTCTTACTTTTCTGTAGCCTCCGCAGCGGCACCGGCACCAGCATGTCCTGTGCGTGGTGCTGGTGCCTGAAGATCTGCTTCCTGTGCAAGGCCTGAGAGTTCACGTCGAACGTGAACTCTCAAGGCCCAGCACAGGAAGCAGATCTTCAGGCACCGGCACCACGCACATGACATGCTGGTGCCGGTGCCGCTGCGGAGGCTACAGAAAAGTAAGAAGAGGGTTCGGGTGGCTTGGGGGGACCTCAGGTCGCGGCGGGGGGGGGGGGGTGCCCGATGGCGGCGGCGGGGTGCCGGATTGCGGGGGGGGGGGGTTGCCGGTTCGCGGGGGGGGGGGGCCTTCGGGGGGAGCAATGCCGGTTCTCGGGGGGGGGGGGGAGCAGCGCTGCTGTCCTCGGGGGGAGAGGGTTGGGGGTGGGAACCTATCAAAGCGAGTTTCCATTATTTCCTATGGGGAAACTTGCTTTGATATACGAGCATTTTGGATTACGAGCATGCTCCTGGAACGGATTATGCTCGTAATCCAAGGTACCACTGTATATGGGAAACTACACTGGGGGACTGAGGAGGCGTCATGCCTTAATCCCTTCAGTGGTCAGCTGCTCAAATCAGAGTTCCTTTTTGTAACTGGACATAACTGAAACAAATCTAGATAAAAACATCCTTTTTAGTCATGGACTTTTTTCTTCCTGTTCAAAAATCAACGTTGGACATCTTACTTTTGAGTACTCCCTAGTCTCACCCAAAACATGCCCCTCGCTATGTGGACATTCTACAGTGTGAAAATGTCCAAATTCTGACTTTCCAAAATTGGAATTTGGACATTTTTAGCAGATGGACACCTCAGAATGCCAAAAAAAAAAAAGTCCATCAACTTTTCATCAGTGCAAGAATGCTCACTACACACATTACACTCTACAATTCAGCCCTTCCAAATACAGGTTCTCAAGGTTTATAGATGTACTATTTACTTACTGGCAGGGTGCTTCATCCTTGATCTCCACCACAATGCTCTGCCCTTTCCAGAAACATTCACCCTCATAGTACAGCCGTCCATCCTCACATCTAGCAGAATACTGCTGCTTCTCTGCCTTCAGCACCACTGAAGAAAAAAAAAATGAATAATTAGCACCGAGTATGCTAAAACCATCTCTGAGGCAGATCACAAAATGCACCAGGCAGCCTTCTATGTTGTACGGAAAGACTAAATATAAAAACAAATCCCACAGACACATAACTACTTACAACCACTTGAATAGAGAAAATATTTTAAATCTTTATCAGCTGTGCTTATATTTGAACTCTTCTCAGAATGACCATGAAGCTTTCAAAAACGGAATGAATTATTTGTTACTCTAATCATAGCACATATTTGTCAATACTGCCCTGTGAAAAAATATATGTATTTGCTTGTAGAAAAAAGTTTGTACTTATCTCATCATGTAGAACAGTGTTTCTCAACACGTGGTACACATAACCTTGGGAGTAAATGGCATGGCCGCTGCAGAGAATATTCCCTGCCCACCCATCTGTCCGTCAAAGCTGTGCTACCGCCGCAAGGAATCTCTCCTTGCTGTCCACCCCACCCGCTGAAGCTGCTGCCAGGGATCCCTGCCCTCCACCCTCTCTCCCGAAGCCAACCCACAGGGCTTCCCTCCGATGTCACAGCTGATGTCAGAGGAAAGCCTTCTGGGTCAGCGGCGGGGGGGGGGGGGGGAGATTCTCAATTACCTCCTTGCTACACTCGCTCCTTCTGCCTTCAGCGGCTTATTGAAGGGACGTGCAGCTGGCAGTGGTTCATATACTGCACATAGTTGACCCAGAAACCTTCTCTCCAATGTCAGAGCCGACGTCGGAGGGAAGGCTTGTGGATCAGCCGTGTGCAGTGTGTGAATCCCTGCCTGTGTATCCCCCCAACAAGCCACTGAAGGCAGATGGAGCAATTGTGGTTCAAACAAGTAAGGGGATATGATCTTTCTGGGACAAAGGGAGAAAGGAGGGGGGAGGAATGTGTTGGGGCATTGGAGGGGCACGATTCTGAGACAACCACTGGAAGGCAGGGAGGGGAGGGGGTATGAACTCAACTCAGAAGGAAGGGAGGTGGCATGAACATGGGACACAGAAGGGAGGGAGCAAGGGGGCACTAACTTGGGACATAGGAGGAAGGGAAAAGAAAGGGAAAATTCTGCATAGAAAGAGAGGTAGAGATGCATGGGGAAGAGAAGGATAAGAGGAAGGAATGCTGAATATGGTGGATAGGGACAGATTGAAGGGGATGCAAGGGGGAGGAATATTGGACATTGTGATGGAGGGAGAGATGTGGCATGGTGCTGGAGAGGGGTGATAGAAGGAGAAATGGGCATGGGGCTGGTGGGCAGTGGCAAAAAAATGCTGCACATAATCCGGGGGATGAGGGAGGGAGAAATGTTGGACTCATGGAGGGGCAGAGAGAGAGAGAGATGTTGGTTGGGGAAGGGAATGAGGTCTGGAGAAGAGGAAATGTGCAGGAGGCAGAAATAAATATTGGATTCACAGTCAGAAGGAAGTGCAACCAGAAACTCATGAAATCACCAGCCAACAAAGGTAGAAAAAATGATTCTATTTTCAATTTAGTGATCAAAATGTGTCCATTTTGAGAATTTATACCTGCTGTCTATATTTAACACTATATTTTTCTGTTTTACTATAGTTTACAAACGCAAGGAAATTCTTTTTCACACAGAGGGTGGTGGACACATGGAACACCCTTCCGGAGGCCGTGATAGGAAATAGCACAGTACAGGGTTTCAAGGAAGACCTGGATAGGTTCCTGGAGGAGAAAGGGATTGAGGGGTACAGATAAGAGCAGTGGAAGGTTTAGAGATAAGTGTAGAGGTAGGTATAAAATTAATCAGGGACCGCTGCTCAGGCAATATGCCTGATGGGCCGCCGCGTGAGCGGACCGCTGGGCAGGATGGACCTCTGGTCTGCCCCGGCGGAGGCGACTACTTATGTACATCTGCTGTCTGTTCAGGAAAAAATGCATATTGGGTTTCAAAAAGGGATTGGATGACTTCCTGAAGGAAAAGGGGATTGCAAGGTATAGACAGAGGGCTACAATACGGGATATTAAATGAATAGGGAATAAACGTCTTGGGTAAAGGAGCACTTACAGGTCATGGACCTGGGGGACCGCCGCAGGAGCGGACTGCTGGACACAATGGACCCTTGGTCTGACCCAGCAGAGGCAATGCTTATGTTCTTATGTAGTTGTTACTGAGATGACACTGCATATTTTAAAGTCATCTGCCTTGACTTCTTTGACCCCCCCCCAACATATAAATGATAATTAACATTTTCTCTGCAAACAGCGTACTTTGTGTTTTGTTTTTTTAATTTTGTAGTTACCATTATGTATTAATCGATTATATTGTGTGTATATGAAAAATGGATGGAAGAAATTGCATTACAATTAGTATTATTAATATGGTAGTGGGGTCTGCGGCAGAGCCTGGGCGGGGGGTACTCAGTTGATATTTGTTAGACTTAGGGGGTACTTGGCTTGAAGAAGTTGAGAAACACTGATGTAGAACAAGTGTAAACCTGAGCTCGACACGGGCCATGTTTCACTAATGGCTGATTCAGGAAGCTGAGTAAAAAATATCAAAAGTGAATTATTCTAAATCAACAGAAGAATCTTAAAAAAAAAAAGGTATATGGAAAGACTAGGAAGAATGTTTCCAGAGGCCTCACCCACTGTTTCCTCTTGTTTGTCTTATTCCTAGCTCTCCTTCTGAGCCTCTCTCTGTAAACATTGCCACTGTTTTCACTATTAATACATTTCCAACCATTGGTCATTTGTTTAGTCTATATCAGTGGTCTCAAACTCAAACCCTTTGCAAGGCCACATTTTGGATTTGTAGGTACTTGGAGGGCCTCAGACAAAATAGTTAATGTCTTATTAAAGAAATGACAATTTTGCATGAGGTAAAACTCTTTATAGTTTATAAATCTTTCCTTTTGGCTAAGTCTTAATAATAATATTGTAATTTATAGCTAAAGAGACATATGAACAAGAAACTGTTTTATTTTACTTTTGTGATTATGATAAACATACCGAGGACCTCAAAATAGTACCTGGCGGGCCACATGTGGCCCCCGGGCCGCAAGTTTGAGACAACTGGTCTATATCATGGCAGACCATATTACAGAGGCAATGAGCCCTTCAGCACAGTCCCAGCTGTGTCACAGAAAGATATGTTAGAGAACACAATTACAAAAGACATTGCATAATAATTGTTAAACCTAGGAAAATGACAGAATGAATCCACACCCTCCCTCTCCTCAAAAAAAACAAAGAACAAAGCAAAAACAAAAAACAACAACCGCAACCCAACAACCCTCCACCTGTTTTTAGGCATTCTTTACAAACTAGAAGAAAATGCCTTATGTGCAAACTGCATGTTTGTCTGTGAAAAACACTCTGCTTATTGCTTACCATCTGATTTCCGTTTCTGTGGGGACACTGCTGCCTTGGCCTGTAAGAGACAAGGATGAGGATTGCAGAGAGATACAAATAGGAGTTTATCCAGGGCCACTGGCACAAGAAATTGATTCCTTAGCACTGCGCAAGCTGATCGATATGGCTGTGAAGGTTTTGTCCTAAGAATTTACCCTTTCAGTTCTAAATGTGCAAATACCTCCAGGTTACATAGTAAGACAATGGTTCTCAACATTTTTACGGAGAAACTGAACACTAAGGGCTCCTTTTACAAAGCCGCGCTATGGCCTTAACGCGTGGAATAACGCGCGCTAAATTGCCACGGGCACTATCTGCTACTGCCTCCTTTTGAGCAGGCGGTAGATTTTCGGCTAGCGCGCACTATAGCACGCGCTAATCCAGTGCGTGTGCTAAAACCACTAGCGCGGCTTTGTAAAAGGAGTCCTAAAATTCACAGCCAAACACAAAAACTCCTAAATATTTCATTGTTGACAATTTAGTATGAATTTGCCTACCATTCAATCTCATGTTAAAAAATTATAAGCACATCAGTCCCACATTTCTTGCTTATCATACAAAATATATATTCAAATTCTGATGTCACCTCAGTAATAGCAACAGAAAATCCTTCCACTGCTAGAAACTGTGAAGCAATACAAAACCTTCAAATACACAATTGAGGCCCAGATTCTCAAAGCTTTAACGCCGTCGCTAAACTGTTTTCCAGCGGTTTAGTCTGTAAGCAGTGTAGTGACAGATTATCATAAGGGATTATTATCTCTGGCTTTAGCGATGATTCTAGCAGTCTCTGACACTGACATGTAAATGGACACTTCAACATTGAAATGAGCCCTCGGTGGATTCTTAAAAAATGACGACTAATTTTTAAAAAGCGGCATTGGCTTTTGGCAACTAAAAAAAGCAACTAGTACAGGGGTGTTGGTCAGTGTCACAGACTGCTAGAAATCCCTGTGTTGTGATACAGCAGGAGAGATGCCCGTTTTCTCTGCTGCATTAGAACTCTCCTTCACAGCAGCAGCGACGGCGGCAACCACCACCTTCCTCTTGGAACAGCAGTGACCCCCCCCTGCAACGGGAAAGATGCTCACACTCTCCCGATGCACTAAAAACCTCGCTACAACTGACCCGACCTCCTCCCTGCAGCGGGAGAGATGCCCACTCTCTTCCGCTGGCAAGTATCCCGCCTTACTTCAAAGTTGATGAGCCAGAGGGATGCGGACCCACTCCTCCCAGCTTGTTGCATCATCTAAAATGGGCCTTCCCCTCTCCAGTGCATCTTGGGATACACCGGGGAAGGGCCTAATACTCTGATTGGCCCAGTTGTATAAGGCTCCTCTCGTGGGTGGAGCCTTAAACAAGTTGAGCCATTCAGAGCCTCAGGCTCCTCCCCGGATGCATCGGGAAGGGGTCGGGTCAGTCATGGTGAGGTTTTTAGTGCAGTGGGAGTGTGGGGGCATCTCTACCACTGCTGGGGGGTGTTTGACGGTTGAGTGGGAGAGACTGAACATCTCTCCCGCTGTTGTGTTCAGGGGGGGGTTCTTGACATGTTTTTTCTGTGCATGTGCCCATTGCTGTCACCAGTGATGGGCACATGCAAATTTAGCAAATCTTCACTGCTGTCTGCTATTTGCATGTGGGTTTTTATGAAAATGTCTCGCTTTTTTAGATTCGCTATCAAAACCATCGCTTTTTAATGCGGGTTTTTGAAAATCCTGCCCAAGAAACTATGCAGCAAACAGAACCTATAAACAGCAGACCTGCAGCATTTCCAGTTGGGGCAAGTGGCAGCAGTTTTTATTGAGGGTGGTCAGGCAGCAGAAATAAAGAACTACTGTATGTAGAGGGAATTCATGAACCCGGTTCTCAGGATTTCTGCTCTCCCCAGCTTGCAGATGCAAATAGTTATTAAGGAAAGCTCAGGCTAGCTGTCTATACCAAATTTTTTGCAACATACCTCCCCACTTCATGGGGACACACCTGTGTGTCCTGACACACTGGTTGAAACCACTGTAGCAGGGTGATTAGCTGGTAGAGCCAAGACAAGGCCTACAGATCCAAAGCCTTGTGCTTTTGTTCAAAACATGTCTGCTTTGATGAGTGCCTGAAGCTAAGCTAATCCAGATAACTAAATATTTAACTTTCCTTGGAAGCCTCAGCCCCACCACTCCTCCGCTATATTAATTTTGAAACTGCGGGAAGCTTCCCGCAGTTTCAAAATTAATATAGCGGAGGAGTGGTGGGGCTGAGGCTTCCAAGGAAAGTTAAATATTTAGTTATCTGGATTTTTTCAGTTTTCAACGTTTATGGACTATTACCAGATAAAGAAGTTATACATTTAGAAACGCATTGCCACTGATATTGAAGCTAAGCTAAGGCATCAGAGCTCCTGTGTCCCACTCGATTTTTTTTGTACTAAAGAAAACATCAGG
Organism: Geotrypetes seraphini; assembly: GCF_902459505.1. NCBI lineage: Eukaryota > Metazoa > Chordata > Amphibia > Gymnophiona > Dermophiidae > Geotrypetes > Geotrypetes seraphini. The sequence continues at coordinate 65,976,099 of NC_047091.1, read as the reverse complement.
GCAGCATTTCTAACAGTGATCTTTGGCTGGATAACACCTCTGTCTTCTATGTTGCAATCCTTCCTTCCTTCCTGGTTTTCATCACTCCCTCCTCTCCAAAACCACTGCTGCAGGCTCTTGAACTTGCCTGGTAACAGCCTCACACATTCCAACTACCTTGGCTAGTGAAGAAAGAGTTTTTCTGAATTTGATTAGCAAACTTTTCCACCAGACTAATGGGGAAGACAAGTTATACCAGTGGTCTTCATTAATTCTTAAGTCTGTGCCAATTTGAATCCAATGAACTGAAGGAGAGCCACCAAATATCTTCCCATGCAAGGTCACAACACTGCTGACCAGTGTGTCAAATGACATGTACCCTGCCAACCCACCTTCAGACTATTTATTAGGCATATCCTTAGGAGATGGACATTTCCAAATGTATTCTCTTCACCTATTGAGAAATGGCTTGTCCTTCAAGCATGTGGCTCTTCTTCCCATCTATTTTCCCCTTCCTGTCATGAACTTGTTAGAGAGGCAGAAAGTATCAGAAAAAAAAGTCAAAATGATGACGAGGGCAATTCCAGAGGCTTCCTAGGGCAGCCATTGGCCCCCAGGCCTTGCACTGAAGAACACCGAGTTATACCTTCTTAATCGCAGTCCAGTCTTCCAGGATGTCCAGATCTCTCAGCATATATACTATGTATGGGCGTGCAAATGAGTTAAGGAGAACAACTGTAACTTGGAATTGTCAGTGCTGTCTGCATAAACAGAGATGTTTTATTGAGGCGGCCTGTGGTTCATAATGTAATACATTTGTGGCTGAATTATGCTAATGAGCTGTGAAAACTTATCTTTTTAGAAAATGGCTATAAATGAGTATTTTTACCCTTTTTAATTGCTGATTATTGATTGGGTCTTCAATATTTTGCATGCTGTGAAAATTCACTTTTAAATTTGTGCTAGAATATGTTTTGCGTTATTTTTGTTGTTGATTCATGATACTATGTATGTGAACTTTGTAAGACAAAAAAGTAAGGACGGGACACCGCACATCAGTCTCAAGGACAATCAATTTATTAAGAACATATAAATGGTAAAAGCATATACATATGAATAGCAAAAACATAAAGCAAGCTTTGCAGAGAGTCTTTAGTCCTTTTTGTACTGGCAACCATTGACTAATTATTCTAATGATTAGACTTCTTAGCACAATTGCAGTACTTATATAGGAATGGGGTGGGTTATGTATAATTTTTGGAAATAATATTTGTAAAAATGGGGAGGGATTTATAACTTCTGATTATATATAATTTATAATATATACTGTTTATAAATTAAGTTTTATTAATGATAGATACAATGATATATAGTAATTAATTATATTACTTGTGAATCAATTATTGTAAAAATGGAAATTAATAAATAAAAATTTAAAAAAAAACCAAAAAGAACTAAAGCCTCTCTGCAAAGCTTGCCTTATGTTTTAGCTATGTATATGAAGAAATTAGATTCTTACCTGCTAATTTTCTTTCTTTTAGACACACCAGACCGGTAGTTCATTGATGGGTAATAGCTCATCATGACCAGCAGGTGGAGATAGACAAAACTTGGTTGTAGTACTAATAGCTGTGCTTCCCTCTACATAACCGAATAGCCAAGCAGAACTAAGAAGTGCTAATTATAAGAGTAACAACACTCCTAACAGGAGTAACAACTAACATAGAGCAATACTGTTGGAAACTGCACAGAAGAAACCCCTTCAGCAAAAGGTCCCCATAGCTCGCTAGCTACACCAGCTGAATCAAAGATGCTGTTCTTTTGATCTCCCCAACCCTATAAAAATACTAGAACCTGCAGAAAAATCCCACTCTTCACGTGAATCAAAAAAAACAACAACAGACAAGACAGGGTGGGAACTGTACCAGTCTGGTGAGTCTAAAATAAAGAAAATTAGCAGGTAAGAACCTAATTACTCCTTCTTTAGCATCTCTCCAGACCAGTACAATTCACTGATGGGACGTACCAAAGCAGTACCCATCATGGGCAGGACCCCTGGAGGGCTGCCACCAGAACACGCTCACCAAAAACCGCATCCTGATGCACCTGAACGTCCACACAGTAGTGTCGTACAAAAGAATGCAGAGAAGACCAAACCGCAGCTTTACAGATATCCACTGGAGGCACAAGAGAAGACAGCCCAAGAAACTGCTTGACCCTGAGTGGAATGAGCCTTGAGAAATTACAGAATAGGCTTCTTCTGAAGAAGGTAAGTGAAAGCGATAGTCTCCTTAATCTAGTGCGCAATGGTAGCCTTGAAAGCACCGTCCTCCTTATGAGGACCCGCTAACAGGACAAACAGATGATGCCTGGGTCCCTGTACATAAGAGCAAGGGACGCGACAGACATTTAACTTGCGCAACTGCCTCTGTTCCGAAGAACCCTCCCGGCTACCCAAGACCAGGAGGATCACGGACTGATTGACATGAAAAGGTAAGACCACCTTCAGCAGAAAGGAAGGAACAGGCCGCAGCACAACCCACTCCCTCGAAAACTCCAGGAAGGGAGGCCTACAAGAGAAAGCCTGAAAGAAGGCCTATAAGCGAAAACCTGCAGCTCCGAAACGCGTCTCGCAGAAGTAATGGCCACCAGGAAAACTGCTTTGAGAGTAAGGTCCTTCAATGAGCAGGAACCCAGGGGCTCAAAAGGAAGGGCACACTAGCACTGACAGGACAAGATTGAGATCCCAGGCTGGAACCGAAGACCGCATGGGAGGCCGAAGCAATTTAGCCGCCCTCAAAAAATGAACCATATCCAGATAAGAAGTTAAACGCTTACTCTGCAGCAAACCGTGAAACACAGACAAAGCTGCAAGCTGAACCCAAAGAGAAGACCAGGTCAGGCCCCTATCCAGACCATCCTGCAAGAACTCCAAGATGTGAGGCAAAGAAGCACGAAAGGAAACTACTCCAGACGCAGCAAACTACTCCTCAAAAGTACGCCAAACATGTACATAAGCCCCCGGGACCCCAAGAGAGTGGAGATCACTTTATCTGAATAACCTTTCTTACCTAGGCATTCCCTCTCAAGAGCCAAGCCGTAAGACAAAAGGGACCCGGATCGAACATTGGAATGGGGCCCTGAGTCAGAAGGTTGGGCGAGAGGGGCAGCAGAAGAAAATCTGCCATGTTTGAAACAGGATAATGGGTTTGATAGACCTGCAGTCTGTTCCAGTATAGCAGCTCTTATGTTCTTATGTAGGTGGCTTAGATTGTTAAAAATAAAAAACCATCACTACAAACAGGACAGAAAACCAATATTCAAAGGAGAACAAACTGAGCACTGAAAAGAACAGATCAACAATTCATAAAGAAAGCAATGACAGAATTGACAAGGGTGAGCTTCTATATTGGTCTGGTAGGACTAAAAAAAATGCCTTCTTTAGTGTCCAACCAGATCAGTCCAGAACTTGTGGAATGTAGCAAAGCAGTTCACAACTTTGGTAACAAGCTAAAAGTTAATGCCAACAAAAATAAGCCCTTAGGGACGCTGGTAGGAATTACAAAAGCAAGGCAGACAGTGAGAGTCTGAAGACTTATAAACAGCAAGAGGTTGAAGCACAGGAAACAGCAATGGGTTGAGTATGGCCTACAGCAAGAGGCCAAAGTCAATCAACACTGAAAAGTCTAAGCATAAGCAATAACTAAAGGTGGAAAGAAATAAGATACCACTATCTGCTTAATGAGAGAAAATACAGCACAGTTACTTACTATAACAGGTGTTATCCAGGGACAGCAGGCAGCTATTCTCAACATGTGGGCTACGTCATCCATGCAGCCCGGATGTGAACAGCTTCGCAAGCAGACTTGCTTGAAGAACTTTAGAAAGTTCATAGAAACATAGAAAATGATGGCAGAAAAGGGCCACGGCCCATCTAGTCTGCCCAAGCTAATGGCCCACCCCCTAACTACCTCCTTCGTGACTGCCTTCCCGCTCGATGCAGTTCAAATAGCTAGCAGAGAAGCCAACCAAGGGAGGCGGGTGGGTTGTGAGAATAGCTGCCTGCTGTCCTTGGATAACACCTGTTTCGGTAAGTAACTGTGCTTTATCCCAGGACAAGCAGGCAGCCTATTCTCACATGTGGGTGACCTCCAAGCTAACCAGAATGGGATGGTGGGAGTGTTGGCAATTCAGGAGAATAAATTTGTTAACACTGCTTAGCCGAAATGGCCATCCCATCTGGAAAAAGCATCCAGACAATAATAAGAGGTGAAGGTATGAACAGAGGAACAAGTGGCAGCTTTGCAGAATTCCTCAATAGGGGTAGATCTAAGGAAAGCTACTGATGCTGCCATGGCTCCGACTGTATTGGCTGTGACTCGACTCTGTAGATGCAGTCCAGCCTGAGCATCACAGAAAAAGATGCAAGCAGCTAACCAGTTGAAGATGGTGCATTTGGAAATCGGATGACCCAACTTGTTTGGATCAAAGGAGACAAAAAGTTGAGGTGCAGATCTGTGTGGCTTTGTGCGTTGCAAGTAGAAAGCCAAAGCACGTTTACAGTTCAGAGTATGAAGAGCTGTTTCTCCAGGATGAGAATGAGGCTTTGGAAAAAACACTGGAAGTACAATGGATTGGTTGAGATGAAATTCTGAAACCACTTTAGGTAAGAATTTAGGATGAGTATGGAGGACCACCTTGTCATGATGGAATACTGTGAAAGGTGGGTCTGCAACTAAAGTTTGTAGCTCGCTGCCTCTGTGAGTGGACATGAGAGCAATGAGAAAAATCACTTTCCAAGTGAGATATATAAGATGAGCCAAAGCGATTGGTTCAAAAGGAGGCTTCATCAATTGAGCAAGAACAACATTGAGATCCCAAACCACTGGAGGAGGTTTGAGAGGTGGTTTGACATTGAAAATACCTTTCATAAATCTGGAAACCCACAGGATGAGCAGAAAGGGGTTTCCCTTCGATAGGCTGATGAAAAGCAGCAATTGCACTGAGATGGACTCAAATGGATGTGGATTTGAGGCCTGATTGAGACAAATGGAATAGGTAATCCCAAAACTGAAGACAAGGAGGTAGATTGAGGCTCCTTGTGATGAATGGTGCACCAAACAGAAAATCTAGTCCATTTCTGATTGCACCATTGTCTAACGGTAGGCTTCCTAGAAGCCTCTAAAATGTCTTGTACAGATTGAGAAAACTGTAGTGTGGCAGTTGAGAGGTACCAAGCTGTCAGGTGTAGAGACTGCAGGTTGGGATGAAGTAGAGACCCCTGACTCTGTGTAAGCAGAGAGGGATACATTGGTAGAAGTAATGGCTCCCTGCTGCTGAGTTGAAGTAGAAGGGAGAACAAGGTTGCCTGGGCCACCGAGGAGCTATCAGAATCATGGTGGCATGCTCCTGTTTGAGTTTGACAAGTGTCTTGAGTATGAGAGGGAATGGAGGGAATGCATAGAGAATCCGATTCGTCCATTCCAGGAGAAAAGCATCAGCCTCCAGTCGGTGAGGGAAGTATATCCAGGAGCAGAACTGAGGCAGTTTGTTGTTGTGGGGAGACATGAAGAGATCTATCTGATGAGTTCCCCACTGAGAAAAAATGTGATGAAGAGGCGAGGAATTGAGTGTCCATTCGTGAGGTATAGAAGACAACTCAACTTGTCCGCAAGACAGTTTGTCTCTCCTTGAATGTAGACAGCTTTTAGGAAGGTGTTGTGAATTGCCCAATTCCAAACCTTCAGAGCTTCTTGGCAAAGAGGGAGAGATCCTGTTGTTGACATAGTACATGGCGACTTGATTGTCTGTCCGAATGAGGACTACCTGGTTGTGAAGAAGATGCTGAAAAGCTTTGAGAGCAGTGAAGATCACTGAGTTCCAACAGATTGATGTGACACTGACAATCCGTGCTGGACCAATGGCCTTGAGTACGGAGACCATCGAGATGAACCCCCCAAGCGTAGGTTGAATAATCTGTCATGAGGACCTTCTGATAAGGGGGTGTTTGAAACAGTAAACCTCTGGAGAGATTGGAAGAGAGCATCTAAAAGTGGAGAGACTGTCTCAAGGAAGGAGTCACTCTGATGTGTTGAGAGAGTGGGTCGAAAGTCTGAGCTCACTGAGATGCCAGGGTCCACTGAGAGATTCTGAGGTGAAGTCTGGCAAAAGGAGTCACGTGAATGGTAGAAGCCATGTGACCTAGAAGAACCATCATGTGTCTTGCTGAAATCGAAGAGAGGGAAAACACTTTGTGACAGAGCTGAAGAAGAGCATCCTGACGTTGACAAGGAATGAATGCTCTGAGTTGTAGTGTCCAAGACAGCTCCGATGAACTGTAGAGTTTGAGAGGACTGTAACTGGGATTTGGTAGAGTTGGTGTCGACCCCCAAACTTTGGAAGAACCAAATAGTCCGTTGGGTCGCTACAAAAACTCCTTGAAATGTTGAAGCTTTGATGAGCCAGTCATCTAGGTATGGGAACACCTATAGACCATGGTTCCGCAGAACTGCTGCTACTACAACTAGGCACTTGGTGAAGACTCTTAAGAGATGATGCCAGGCCGAAGGTAGCACTCTGTATTGGGAATGCAGATTTCCCACCCGAAATCTGAGGAACTGTCGAGAGGCTGGATGAATGGAAATGTGAGTGTAAGCCTCTTTGAGATCTAGAGAACATAACCAATCGTTCTGATCTAGAAGGGGATATAAGGATGCCAGAGACAACATTCTGAATTTTTTTTTGACAATAAATTTGTTGAGCGCTCTGAGGTCCAAAATAGGGCGGAGATCGCCCGTCTTCTTTGGAACTAGGGAGTAAAACCACCTGCTCTGCTGTTCCAAGGGAACTTCCTCTATGGCACGGAGACAAAGCAGAGCTTGAGCTTCCTGAATAAGAAGGGTGGTCTGCAATGAATTGGAAGGATACTCTCTTGGAGGAAGATCTGGTGGAATCTGGAAGAAAGACTGGGTTGCAGTCTATCCTTCCTTGAGGATAGACTGCAACCCAGAGGTCTGATGTAATGATCTCCCAATGATGATTAAAAATGATGGAGACCACCAATGGGAAGGGGAAAGGACAGAGGCAGAACGATGGAGGTTATGCTCTGTATTAGATGGTCAAAAAGGTTGAGAGGCCTTAGACACAGCAGGAGTCTGAGGATTTTGCTGCTGCTGCTGCTGCTACTACTACTGTTGTGGTTATTTCTTAGGAGGCGCTCGTGTATAAGGAGCTGCTCTCTGTGGAAAACGCCTCTGGTAAGATGGAAGAGACCTGAAGCCTTTAGAGATAGAAGGCTTAGGTCGAATGATGGAAGCAAATGATTTCTCATGTTCAGACAATCGTTGAGTAGCTGCCTCGATGGAGTCATCAAACAATTCATTACCCTGACAAGGGATGTTGGCCAGACGATCTTGAAGATAGGGGTTCATATCTACAGTGCGGAGCTAGGGAAGCCGGCGCTTTGCCACTGAGAAGGTCATGACCCTTGAGGAAAGTTCAAATGCATCAGACTCTGGTAGTCGATGTTGAGGAATATACCTGAAAAAAAAATCAGGGAGGGCGTCAACCAAATGCTTGAAATAAGAAGTAAAAACAAAATGATAATTCAAAACTCTAGTTGCCATAAGAGAATTTTGATACAAGCGACAACCAAATTTGTCCATGGTCCTGCCCTCTCTTCCAGGAGTGACAGTGGCAAGATTGGTTCTTTTCAGAGAAGACTCCAGAAGAAGGGACTGATTGGATAACTAAGATTTCACAAAGCCCTTGCAGTGGACCATCCTGTAACGAGATTCCAGCTTTCCTGAAACAGCAGGGAATGGAATAAGGTCTGAGAAAGAAGTCTATTAATGGGTAAGTTGAGAGACTTCGCAGGAACATAAGAACATAAGAACATAAGAAGCGCCATCTCCGGATCAGACCTTCGGTCCATCAAGTCCGGCGATCCACACACGCGGAGGCCCCGCCAGGTATACACCTGGTTTATTTTATAGCCACCATATCTTTATATGCCTTTCTCAAGGAGATATGCATCTAGTTTGCTTTTGAAGCCTGGGACTGTCGATTCCGCAATAATCTCCCCTGGGAGAGTATTCCAGATGTCCACCACTCTCTGTGTGAAGCAGAACTTCCTGACATTAGTCCTGAACTTGTCCCCCCTTAGCTTCATTTCATGTCCTCTTGTCCGTGTCAAATTGGACAATGTAAATAATCTTCTCTGCTCTATTTTGTCGATTCCTTTCAGTATTTTGAAAGTCTCGATCATATCCCCCCGCAGTCTCCTTTTCTCAAGGGAGAACAATCCTAGTGTTATAAGTCTGTCCTCGTATTCCAGTTTCTCCATACCCTTCACCAGTTTTGTTGCTCGTCTCTGCACCCTCTCCAGCAGTTTTATATCCTTCTTTAGGTAGGGAGACCAATGTTGGACGCAGTATTCCAAGTGTGGTCTGACCATTGCCCTATAAAGCGGCATTATAACTTTCTCCGATCTACTCGAGATTCCTTTCTTTATCATGCCCAACATTCTATTTGCCTTCTTTGCCGCTGCCGCACATTGTGCCGACGGTTTCAGGGTCCTATCTATCAGTACACCCAGGTCCTTTTCTTGTTCACTCTTCCCCAGAGTTGGACCTGACATTGTATACTCGTATTCCTTATTTTTATTGCCTAAATGCATTACCTTGCATTTCTCCACGTTGAACCTCATTTGCCAGGAGGATGAGACATACCCATGGAATCGAAGTGGAACGTAGAAAAAGACCTGATTCGAGGAAGGGCGACTTCGAGGGGAAGAAGGTGACTTCGAGGTGCCTCGCAAAGCAGAGAACGAAGGTGAAGCCTCTCTGGAGTGCTAATACCTAAGGTTGAATATGCAGGTACAGATGACTCACTGAGAGAATGGATAGAATCCCTCGCAGGAGAAGAACCATAGTGGTAAGGCTCAGCAAGTGGTGTCCTCGACTTTGGAATTGGAGGCCTCGAAGAGCCTCTAGGCCTGGAGGAGCGAGGCCTGTCTCGCAAAGAAGACCTGGGCCTCGATGGGTACCTCAACTGATGTGGAGAACTGTGCCTCGAACCAGGCAGGTCCCATTGAGAGGAACGTCAAAGAGTCCTCGCCCTATGCCTCGAAAAGGGCAGCACCTTATGTGAGGCTGGAGACTGAGGTTGAGACACCAAAAAGGACTGAGCTCCTTGTGTCGCGGTATCTCGAGGCACTGGCAAGGACTCGGCTCCTTGTAGAGTGCTTAGGCTCCAAACGAGACACTTGCAAAGACTCAACTCCTTGCATAGTGTATAGGTTGAGCTCGAGGCACTGCCAAGGATTCGACTCCTTGTGATACTAGTGAGTGCTCAGGCTGGGCTGCAGGAAGCAGAGTAGAGGCAGAAGTATGTTTGGCAAGTATATTATCAAACTCCTGAGGCATAATGGTCTGGATCATAGCCTGCAAATGTGAAACCGAGACCTGATCTGGTACATCTGATGTGGCTATAGTCTCCGAGGAAGAATGACATTTTGATTTGGAGACATGCTTCATGGGCAGCTTCAGAACAGACTTCTGGGCTACCAGATCTGAGGAAGACGGCGAAGAAAGCGGCTCCTCAGGAGAATACTAAGCAGATTTGCTCGAGGATGAATGAGGTTTGATTAAGGTCGAGGTCAAGGGAGAAGGCGGGAACCCTGTAGAAGAGTTGACTGGAGCTGAGGTCGAGGTCGGGGTTAGTGGATCCATACCAACGAAGATTTTCTTCACCTGAACTCGACGTTTGATGTCGAGGTTGAACGGTAGAACAGCGGCACACGACCCTTGAACGGGACATTCTGAAAAATAGTCGCGGCGAACTCTAAGCCCGCAAGGCAGGCCCTGCCGACACGAAGAAAAGAAAGAAAATTCAAATTTAAAAAAAATTTTTTTAAAGTAAAATAAAAATGCGCAAATAACACAGCGACCCTGTCTTAAAAAGAACACAAGCAGCAGTGAGAGAAGGCACGAAGCAGACTGAGTCTAGAGCAGTGTCAAAATAGGACTTCTCGGTTCCGCGGAACTTGAGGAGACGCACGCCCTGCGTCGGGCAGGAAGGCACTCGCACATGCGCGTTGCGGCAGTCACAAACTTTCTAAAGTTCTTCAAGCAAGTCTGCTTGCGAAGCTGTCCGCATCCGGGCTCCATGGATGATGTCACCCACATGTTGAGAATAGCTGCCTCCTTGTCCTGGGATAATGAGGGTACTAGAGTCGAATGATACCCTTACAGGACAAATCATGAAAAACTTGGGGCAGAGAGGAAGTTTTTCAACGTGCCTTAAAACTATACAATTTTACTTAACATATAATCCACTTAGGTTTAAGCAGAATAGAAATGTTAAAAATAAATAAACTGCTTTCTTTCAGTCTCTATCCTCTGGTCAATGGACATAATCCACAAGTTCTTGACTAGTCTGGCTGGATGCTAAGAAAATATTTTCATATATCACAATGACAAATTTTTTTGTTTACTAAAAACAAACGGAAGCCCTCTTTTCTTATTTCTTCATTACTGCTTTTCCCCTATTACCTCTTTGTTTATGTGACAAGACGTCATCTGTCTTTAAACAGATATCCAGGTTCATCTGAAATATCAACAGCCCTTGATGGAGGCTGGATGTTGAAACATGTCAGGTGTCTGATATAGTTTTGACTTGACTAAATTTTGCTCTGGGGACTTACACTCCTTCTACTTGCCTTTTATTGTATATATTTGGAATAGATGGTAAATGAGAGCAGAGAAAAGGCCTTTATCTATTCAGTTATCCCTCCCTGAAATCATGCCAATACAAGAAGTTCTTTGATAGAATGTTATCATTCCAGGCAGCTAAACTGAACACATGGCTTGGACAATCAATACTAGAGGCTATCTCTTACGCTGACTTTAGAAAATACTGAAGACATGTCTGTTTAACAAGTTCTAAATTTCAAAGCATGTCCTACTTATCTCATCTTCAAAGCATGTTCTACCTATCCCATCATCAATTCCCAACATCTGTCCACACCTTAATCATGCCACTGTAATAACTTTTAATCCTCAGAGCTATCTGATGAACTCTTTCAACTGTTATTGTATTTCAGAATGAATGCTTTTGTACTTCTGACCGAATGTTCTCTGTACTTCAGACCGAATGTTTTACCTTGTATCTCTATCTCTGACTAAATGTATCTTCTGTTGTAAATCGCTTTGAACTTCTGGTATAGCGGTATATAAGAAATAAAATTATTATTATTATTATTTATGGTAAAATTATTTCTATATCCTATCCAGATTTCCTGGACATATTACAGTTTGCAATGTTTGGTATTTTTAGATTTGATGTGTATGTGTCTTGCATGTGGTTTCACATTTTTAAGTTCTGATATTATTGCCTTTAGCGAAGTTCCTCCATAAAAGGTGAAAAATAAGTTGTAAAATAAACTCACTGCCAGGTTTTAAGTTTTCAGGAAGTCTTGTCTATGAAGAGAAATGATGTCCTCTTGGTAATACACAAGTCTGAGAAGGCTGTGTTTACCTCCTGTGCAAAACATTATTTGTGAAAAATGACACATTAAAAACAGGATATCAGCCACTAGGGGAGCCCTCTTCTTCTTCTCTGGCCTGAAGGGATCCCACTTCCTGCGGTTTCTTTTAGACCGGAGTTCATCATCCCACCATTCTGAACATAGACACAAGAGGGAAAAAAAATCAGAATAGAGATTTAAAAGAGTGGAAGCAAGGGGCATAACAAGCACAACTAAGCTTTCTATAACAGTGCTTCCTCTCCCCTCTGCGGAACACGCTAGCACATATGCAGCTAATATCTGCCTTCTACAGGTCTGTCCTTGTGTATCACTGTGCCATGGGGGCCAGTGTCAATATTTCCCTATCCCGCTCCTCTCCCAACAGCCTATTCAACCTAGGTGCAATTTATAAAGTACATGCCATGTTATCTCTCATTGCTCAACAACGTCACCATATGCATACAGCCCCAGTAAGTACGTTGCAACACTCACAGAGTAGGGATTTTTGGATTTAGCTCATGCCTTTTACTGTTGTAGGCAAGGAAAGGTAATTCAGGTACAGGAGCTCTTTATTTATTTATTTCACAACACTTGATATACCACAAAGGAGCCAATGCAAGCAACTATGAATTTAACAACCAAAATCAAAAGTCAATACAAACAGGCAAAAGAAGGAAAAATAAAAAAGAGGTGTAGAAGAAGCCAAATGCAATAGAGAAAAGATGGATTTTGAGAAATGCTTATATATCTGCAGGGATGGTTCAGATCTGAGGGGATGTGGGAACGAGTTCCAGAGCATAAGGCTGAGATAGCTTCTTGGGAGATGTTAAGGTGAAGAACAGGAGGAGGTGGGAGGCTGAAGAGATTATTATTACCAGATGTGAACAGGAGCATAAGGAATAAGTACAGTCAAACCTCGGTTTACGAGTGCACCGGTTTGTGAGTGTTTTGCAAGACGAGCAAAACATTCGCAAAATCGGCGCCTTGGAAACCGAGTTTGACTCCAGTTACGAGCGCCATCCCCCGCGATCTGGCATCCCCCCGCTCGTGTCCCGTCATCCCCCGTGATTCTACACCCCCCCCCCGAGCACTGAAACGAAATCCCTTACCCCGATTGGGCACCAGCACCAACACATAGGACATGCCGGTGCCCGAAGATCCTCCCTCTTCTGGGCTGGGTGGTGCGTCAAAGGAGATCCTCCCTGTTGTCTGTGCTGGGCTGGACTGGGCTTTGAGCATTTGCACATGCTCAAAAGCCTTCTGATCTCGCTCTCTCCGAGATTCTCAGATTCAGAATCTCAGAGAGAGCGAGATCAGAAGGCTTTGAGCATGCGCAAATGCTCAAAGCCCAGTCCAGCCCAGCCCAGGCAACAGGGAGGATCTCCTTTGACACAACGCCCAGCCCAAAAGAGGGAGGATCTTCGGGCATCGGCATGTCCTATGCGTTGGTGCTGGTGCCCAATCGGGTAAAGGGATTTCGTTTCGTTGCTCGGGGGGGGGGGGATGTAGAATCGCAGAGGAGGGGGGGGGGGGCGACGTGAGCGGCGAGGAGGATGCCAGTTCGCAGAGGGGGATGCCGGATCGCAGGAGCCTCCCCTCATACCCCCCGTATGGAGCAGCATCAGTGGTCTCAACGGGGGGGGGGGGGGGGGGGGGGGGGGGAGGGGGGAACGGAGCACTGCCGGTAGCCTCGGGGGGATGAGGTGGAACGGATCAAAGCAAGTTTCCCTTACTTCCTATGGGGAAACTCGCTTTGATGTACAAGCAATTTGGTTTACGAGCATACTTCTGGAACGAATTATGCTCGTAAACCAAGGTTCCACTGTACATTATTTATATAAGCAGGGACTGAAGGAAGATGATCTTTAAAGACAGTGGCAAAGACCTTGAATTGTATACTGGCTGAGACCGGTAGTCAATGCTCAGCCCCGAGGAGTAGTGTCACATGGTTGAATCAGCATGTGGACTAGATCAGTTGGAGATGTTTTAAAATGCCAAGAGGAAGAATGGCAGAAAGGGAAAGCTGGAGGGTAAGGGTAAGGATAAGGATGAGTGACAGAAAGGAAAGGATAAACCAAGCAGAAGTAATGCATGGCAAAGAAAGTTGAGCGAACAACTGAATCGCTGGGTCCTGGAGGGCTTACAATCTAAGTCTGTACCTGAGGCAATGGAGGGTTAAATGACTTGCCCAAAATTGGGAGAAGCAGTAGTGGGATTTGAATCAGGCGTCCCTGATTCTCAGTCCACTGCTTTAACCACTTGTATTAGAGATGGAGAGGGGAGAGAGAAAAATCAGAAAATTAGGATTGGGTTAGTTATCTCACCAGAAGAGATATCAATGCTCTGGCGGTCCTCCTCCAGCCGCTGAATCCGCTCCAGCAATTCACTTTGCATCTTGTCAAAGAGCAGAAGTTTTTCGCTCTAGAAAGTAGACCGGATGATTGCAGAGAGAATAAAGGAGTTAACCCAAAAGGCAATTATTCTACATTCCCTCCCACTTAGCATGCTACTGAGATATAGTGTCAATGTTCCTTACCTCTAGGTGCTGCTTTGCCCCTTGTAGTTCACAGTCGTTCCTGTTCTTAATGACCTCCATGCAAAACCCTCTGTATATACCTGGAGTGAGAGAAAGAAAGGAGAGTAGTTCAAAGCACACAAGAGTATAAGATTCAACATTAGTAAATTTTGTTTTAATATTTATATTCTGGACTTAATTCTAAATAGCCTGCGAGGACCGGCGCAAGATGTAGAAATAGAAGGGACGCTGGGAAACAGCGATCACAATATGATCCGCTTCGATCTGGACACAGGGGAGAAACATCGGTCCAAAACGACAGCCATGGCACTGAACTTCCGAAAAGGGAATTACGAAGGGATGAGACTCATGGTAGGGAAGAAGATTAAGAAGAGAATAAGCACTGTAAACACGCTAGAGCAAGCTTGGTCCCTTTTTAAGGACACAGTCACCGAGGCGCAAAATCTATATATACTGCATATCAACAAGGGATTAAAGAGGAAAAAGAACAAAGAACTGGCATGGCTCACTGTAGAGGTGAAGGAAGCGATCAGAGACAAGAAAACTTTGTTTAAGGAATGGAAAAGGTCAAAAACGGACGAAAACTGGAACAAGCACAAACAACATCAACGCAGGTGCCATAAGGCAGTAAAAGGGGCCAAAAGAGACTACAAGGAAAAAATAGCCAAGGAAGCAAAGAACTTCAAGCCGTTCTTTCGAAATATTAAGGGGAAACGACCCATGAAGGAAGCAGTGGGACCACTGGATGACCATGGAATAAAGGCAGCACTAAAGGAGGACAAAGCAATCGCCGACAAACTGAACACATTGTTTGTGTCTGTATTTACTGAAGATCTACACAGCATACCGGAACCCATCAGGCTATATGCTGGAAATGAAGACGGAAAGCTGACAGGATTGACAGTCAGTCTAGAGGAGATGTGTAAGCAGATTGATAGGCTTAAGAGTGATAAATCCACGGGACTGGATGGTATCCATCTGAGGGTCATCAAGGAACTGAAAGGGACCATAGCTGAACTGCTTCAACTAATAGCCAATATACTCGGACTGGAAGAGCATCACTAGTGGGGTGCCGCAGGGCTCGGTGCTTGGACCCGTGCTCTTCAACAACCTGGACATTGGTACGACGAGTGAGGTGATTAAATTTGTGGACGATACGAAGTTATTCAGAATAGTGAAGACACAAGGGGATTGCGAAGATCTGCAACGTGACATAATCAGGCTCAAGGAATGGGCATCAACATGGCAGATGAGGTTCAATGTGGATAAGTGTAAAGTGATGCAAGTAGATAACAAAAACCTCATACATGAATACAGGATGTCCGGGGCGGTACTTGGAGAGACCTCCCAGGAAAGAGACTTGGGAGTTATGATCGACAAGTCAATGAAGCCATCCACGCAATGTGCGGTGGCGGCGAAAACGACAAACAGAATGCTGGGAATGATAAAGAAGGGGGATCACAAACAGATCGGAGAAGGTTATCATGCCGCTGTACCGGGCCATTGTGTGCCCTCACCTGGAGTACTGCGTCCAGCACTGGTCACCGTACTTGAAGAAGGACACGGTACTACTTGAAAGGGTCCAGAGAAGAGCGACTAAGATGGTTAAGGGGCTGGAGGAGTTGCCGTACAGTGAAAGATTAGAGAAACTGGGCTTTTTCTCCCTCGAACAGAGGAGATTGAGAGGGGACATGATCGAAACATTCAAGGTACTGAAGGGAATAGACTTAGTACATAAGGACAGGTTGTTCACCCTCTCCAAGGTAGGGAGAACGAGAGGGCACTCTCTAAAATTGAAAGGGTTAGATTCCGTACGAATGTAAGGAAGTTCTTCTTCACCCAGAGAGTGGTAGAAAACCTGAACGCTCTTCCGGAGTCTGTCATAGGGGAAAACACCCTCCAGGGATTCAAGACAAAGTTAGATAAGTTCCTGCTGAACCAGAACGTACACAGGTAGGGCTAGATTCAGTTAGGGCACTGATCTTTGATCAGAGGGCAGCCGCGTGAGCAGACTGCTAGGCACAATGGACCACTGGTCTGACCCAGCGGCGGAAATTCTTATGTTCTTTTGTTCAAAAAACAATCATATGCACCTGAAAAAAGGGAGAAGCTTCAGTGGTTTGGGCAAATGGTATTTTTTCTTTCCCATTCCCTATATGGATTGGTACCCTCTCCCCTCTGCTTTGTGTGCTTACAATAGACAGTGTAGTTACTTACCTGTAACGTAGGTTCTCCGTGGACAGCAGGATAGTCAGCCACATATGGGTGTTGTCCCAACACCTCCCAATTTGCGGATAAGCTCTCCAATAGCTCAGAGAGATTTTTTTTTTTTTTCTCCGAGCACGTGCAGTGCCCGGGCCCCACTGGGCATGCCCGAGCCCTACCCATTTCCCCCTGCTTCCCCCTAATCCCCAGCTGTGGCCGGGTCGGCCATATGGGGAGGCGGGTGGGTTGTGTGGCTGACTATCCTGCTGTCCACGGAGAACCTACGTTACAGGTAAGTAACTACACTTTCTCCTAGGACAAGCAGGATGAGTCAGCCACATATGGGTGACTCCCTAGCCGAGGGATGTACCGACTGGACCTGCGCCTTAGCGCTTTGTGCATCCCTCGCCTGGCTGTGGAGGCCGAGCCGGGCAGGGTAATCAGGCAAAGCAGGTAAAGTTGTGGAAACAAGGTTTTAGATAAAGTGCTGTGTTAACTGAGCAATAATACTCACAGAACATGAACTGGTCAATGACAATCAATGAACAGTGAGAAACCAACTGGTCAACAGTGACAAATCGTACTTGCATGTGAGAATTCATACTTGCCTATTCCACATTCAGTCTAGGAGGAGTGCTGAAAGACCTACTTAATCAATATCTATAACACTCTACTTGAACAGTGTTTGTCGATATTTATAACACCCTACTTGATCAGTGTTTGTCAAGGCTGTGCTAGTGGTTGCTGTCCCTCCCGGGAGGGAAGAGCCACTTCCAAGACTGCTCGGCCGAATGCATTTGGAGCATGGAATGCTATGTCGAGGCAGTAGTGCTTGGTGAAGGTGTGCATGGAGGACCAAGTGGCTCCATCCTATCCCCTATTGGTGTGTGGTGCAGATGTGCCGTTGTGTTGGCTAAGGTTCTGCGCTGGTGGGCGTTGGCTCCCACCTGCGGTTGATGCTGCGCTTTCTATAGGTGAAGGGGATGCACTCTTATATCCAGCGCGAGCGCCTTTGTTTGGTGGCCGGAAGTCCTGGTCTGTTTTGGTCGTAGGAGACGAACAATTGAGGCTTGTCTAATCTGCTGCATAGTCAGGGCCCGCACACAGTCCAGGAGGTGTTGCTGAGGTGGCAGTGTGCCTCCCTGTGGGGAGATGTAGAGTGCCGGGAGGCACGCTGAAGCCACCTTCGGCAAGAATCGGGGGTGAGTTCTGGGTACCACCCTGTTCTCATGAGGGAGTGTGTCGGTAGACACGATGGTCAGGGTTTTCCCAGCCAGGAATACGGGATCTGCCTTCCCCAAAGGTTTGAAGGGGTCGAGGTGAGATGATGCGGCACCAAGTTGAGGTCCCATCCGGGCGGTGATGGTCTGGCCGGTGGGTGCAGATTGGACAGTCCCTTCATGAAATTTTGTGATTACTGGATGCCTCGACACTGGTTTGCTGTCTAGGCCAGCGTGGTATGCCGTGATTGCACTTAGGTGGACCTTGATGGAAGTGGGTTTTAGGTCCCCCTGAGATAAGCTCAGTATGTACTGCAGGATGTCCGGTATGGGGCAGTTGTAGGGGTCTCGCTGCGTGTCTGTGCACTGGTAGCGGAACCTTCTCCCTTTCAACCCATAGCGTTTTCTGGTTGAAGGTCTTCTGGCTGCCATGAGTGTGCTCCACGTCTTGTGGTAGGTTCATCCTCTCATCATCCATGCGGTCAGGGCTAAGGAATGCAGGTCGTGGTGGAGGGTAAGGTTCCCGCGTTGTGTAATGAGGTGGGTGAACCGCTATCCCTTGCCAGAACGGGAACCATGGTTGCATGAGCCCGAACAGGGCAATCATGATCACCGTTGCTCTGTCCTGAAGAATCTTCTGCAGGACTTAGGGTGTTCCAACTCACAGACAGACCGTCGGGGCTGAGACGGCGATGGGTTGATTTCTTTGCGCAGAAGATCGAGTATTTTGAGTGTGGTTCGGTTGCAAACAGGTCGATGCTCGGTGTGCCCCAGGTGATGAAGATCTTCTTCATCGCCGCTGGATTGAGACACCACTTATCGGGATCCAGCTGGTGGCTGAGTCTTTCTGCCAGGTCGTTCTGCTCCCACAGGAGGTAAGTTGCCTGGATGGGGCATTGAATGGAGTTGGAGAACTCCCACATGTGGCAAGCTTCCTTGCATAACGAGGTTGACCCTGTCCCTCCTTGTTTGTTGATATAGTGCAAGGCCACCTGGTTTTCTGTTAGGGTGAGGACTGCCCTGCCTGTTTGAAGGTTTTGAGGGCATTCCCTAAGGCCCTGAGCTCCAGTAGGTGGGTGGTCAGAGGTTGGGTACACTGGTCCCAGTGACGTCTGAGGTGCCCTTTCAGGGATCACATGAGTAGTCTGGTGTGCTGCACAACAAAGACCAGAGCGTGCTGACGATGAGCTGCTGGCAGGGATGCACTGGGCCAGAGATGTCATGGCGTCGATCTGGTAGTCTCGTAGGACGGCCTTGGTCTGCGTGGTGTTGATGACTGCCCAGATGAACGATATCCCCTGGGTGGGTATCAGGTGGGATTTCATGTAGTTGATGAGGAACCCCAGTTCTTGGAGGAGGGTTATGGTGGTTGATGGGGTTGCCAGCTGTCGAGATAAGATAGGACACGCACCCCTTGAAGGCGAGGATGTGCCACTGCCACGCACTTTGTGAACGCTCTTGGAGCCGTTGAGAGTCCAAGGGGCAGGACCTTGTACTGGAGGCGTCTGTCTTGGCTTTAGAAGCGACGATGCCTCCTGTGGGCTGGGTGCATGGGATACTAGCCAATACTCGGGCTGTAACAGGGCCAAGACTGTACCCAGAGAGTGCATCTGGACCTTGTGTATGCATCTGTTGAGCTTACAGAGATCCAGGAACGAGCGTTATCCTTGTCCATAGTGACGCGGGGGTTCCTGGAGTAGAAACCCCTTGGTGATCTCCTCTGTTCGTCACCGCCTCTATTGATTCTGCCGAAGCAGGTCCTCTCCTTGCTGCAGGAAAGTTGGGTCGTCAGATGGAGGGTGCCCCGCCCACTCGGGGGGGGGGGGGGGGGCGGGAGTGGAGACGAATTCAGAATCCCTGCTTGATGATGCTGAGGGCCCACTGGTTGATGGTGATCCTGGGCCAAGCCTTCGCAGACAATCTGATCCTGCTGGGCCGGAGGGTGGTCAAGGTTCTGTTTTTGTCTTGGGGAGAGGGCTGCCCTTGGATGCCCCTGCCCCTCGGGCGGTGCTTGTTTGCGTAGCAGTTATGTTACTGTTGCGAGCGCTGGGGCACAGACTGCTGCCAGTGTGGACTGGCTCAGTTGTGAGCTGGAGTCTCTATTTTATTTTATTTATTTATTTCCTCTCACTGGCCTTCTGATAAAGCCGCATCTGGAACTAGAGCGCAGCAATTCGTGCGCTCAGCATTGCGCCCTCGAAGGTCTTTTTCCCCGTGGAAACCAGGGTTTTTCAGGTCCTTCCCTGACGGGGGTTGGAGGGGGGGGGGGTCGTGCTGCCCTGTTTCTCTTAAGCTACCGCAATGTCCATGTATGGCTGCTGCGGGTTGTCGAATCCCTGGGCTGGAAAGATCTGGTACTTCAATCCCAGTCTCCTTGATGTTGGTTGCCCTGAGGAGGGAGTCAGCCAAATCTTGTCTCTGCAGTCCAGGAGGTTCTTGTGGACTGGAATCGCCACTGCCTGCGTGAAGTACTGGTACTGGTAGTTCAGGCCTTGTAGTACTCTGTCTTGGGTACTTGTTGTCCACCCACGTGGATCTTGAGAAAGGCTGTGAGTTTCTGGAGGGACTAGGGGTGAGTCCTCGTTTGTGGGGGGGTTTTTTTTTTTTAAGTAAATATTTATTTATTTTTGTGGGTGGTGACTCGGGGCCTGGCTGGAGGCTGGTGTGTACCTTGTTCCTCCGTTGCTTGGGTGCATGGCATGCCGCTGAACCGCGCCATGTTGTTGTGCGTGGCTCCCTCTAAAGGGGGACATAGTGGGGAGTGTAGCCCGCTGAGAGAGCAGTGGGTCAGCAGGAGGATTAACTGTGGCTGCTGGTCCCACCCCTGGTGGTTCGCAGGTTCATGTGCTGCTCCACTTGACTGGTTGGGTGGTTCCATGTACCCCACCGCCCTTCTCTGTCCTTCTTGAGAGGGGGGGAGAGCCTGCAGAGAGGGGGCAGGATGCACCCCTTCATCTGTGCCAGTGCTACTGGCTGCGTTTCCCACTGTGCCTGGAGGCAGAGAAAGAGGAGTGATAATGCCTCTTGAGTGGGCTTCTGCTGCTGTACTGCCTATTGTATATTAAACTGTACAGCGCTGCATATGCCTTTCAGTGCTATAGAAATCATGAATAGTAGAGTCCCTCATGCTAGCTGGAAAAGCACTCTGCCTAGGTTTTATGACGAGCAAACAGCTTTTTAGACTGATGAGTTTCAAACCCCCACCTTTGGAGAGGCATGGTCTGACATGCCGCATCTCTGAAGATCACAAAAGAATGGCAATAAATCTTACTACTAATATTTATAGCCCTAGTCACTCCAGCATGAATTCCAGTCCAGTATTCCAGACCCAGGCTAAAGTCACATTCACCATTTCTTTAAACTTACTAAAAGGAAGCCTCAGCCCCACCACTCCACCGCTAAATTAGTGTTTCATTGCGGGAAGAATTATGTGAGAACTCATCATTGGCTGCCTGTAGCGTTATTATCAAAAAAAATTTTCATCCAAGACGTATTTATAATAAATGTGTAGTATTTTAAAGAGACTTTTAAAGCTTGTACTTAGCTTGTTCAATCAGCCAACGTCCGGGAGTAAAACCCGACATGCATGTTTCGCACTATAAAAGTGCTGTATCAAGGGTCTCCCTGCAATATATGAGAAAAAGGGCCGTTAAAATTAAACATAACCCCCTCTCCCCCCTTATTATAACATTCTTACCATATAGACAACTTGCTCAATACCCACCAAGAACGCCCGTGTCATCCGACTCCACCAATTTTAAGTGAGAAAGATGGCCGCGGCGTCTCGGCTGCGAGTTTAAATAACCCTCCCTGAAAGATCTATAAGGCAGGCTTATTTGAGAGCTAAATTTGCCAACCGGGAGCTTCTTTTACAAGAGTTTGGGACGTCTCAGGAACTCAAGGGAGACATTCTCACTTGTGTACTTCCTTTTTCAAGAGCAGCAAATCTGCTCGTAACAATGATGAAACGCCATTGGCATATAGTACAAGCTCACCAGGCGTTGAGGGAGTTTCCCAGGGTGGCCTACTCAAGGGGCATGACATTAGGGCAAAAATGCAATCGTTTGCTTTATGGTAAGGTCGGTGGAAATCAGGAGGGTTCCCATAGAAAATATGGCAGGTGCCAATGGTGCACTTCAACTATTGAAGGGGGGAGTTGGAAGGTTCCAGGGAGGGACATTACTTTGGTTTCGAGATCGGACACTAATTGTGCGACACAAGATGTGGTGTACGCTATCGTCTGTCCCTGTGAGCTGATTTATATTGGCAGAACAAGCAGAGCGAATCGGGTTAGGCTCACCGAACATAAGTCCCGTATTATCAACTCTGTTATTCAAGCCCCCTTAGTGGCACATTGGTTAGCGTATCATCATACAATAGATCAGATCCGTTGGCGAGTCATTCATAGGGTTGTTGGGAGGGATGGGGAAAAAGATCCTTTTAAACTTAATGAATGTGAACAGAGGCATATTTTTATGCTAGACACAGTAGAGCCACGGGGTTTAAACGGAGAAATCGAGTGGGTTTCACTCATTGGATGAGACCGGACCAATAGGATTTAGGGGGTGGTAACCTTTTTGATTATGTAGGGAGGGTTATTTAAACTCGCAGCCGAGACGCCGCGGCCATCTTTCTCACTTAAAATTGGTGGAGTCGGATGACACGGGCGTTCTTGGTGGGTATTGAGCAAGTTGTCTATATGGTAAGAATGTTATAATAAGGGGGGAGAGGGGGTTATGTTTAATTTTAACGGCCCTTTTTCTCATATATTGCAGGGAGACCCTTGATACAGCACTTTTATAGTGCGAAACATGCATGTCGGGTTTCACTCCCGGACGTTGGCTGATTGAACAAGCTAAGTACAAGCTTTAAAAGTCTCTTTAAAATACTACATATTTATTATAAATACGTCTTGGATGAAAATTTTTTTTTGATAATAACGCTACAGGCAGCCAATGATGAGTTCTCACATAATTCTTCCCGCAATGAAACACTAATTTAGCAGTGGAGTGGTGGGGCTGAGGCTTCCTTTTAGTAAGTTTAAAGAAATGGTGAATGTGACTTTAGCCTGGGTCTGGAATACTGGACTGCATCTCTGAAGATATCAGCACCCTGCTGAGAAAGGCAGACTCCTCGTTCCCAACATGAGAGGGGGAGGGGGGCGGGGTGGGAAAGGTGTGAATTGTAGACTCTACAGGACCCCAAGAGGGAAAGAAACATCGAGTTTTTTTTTTGTTTTTTTTCAGCATGTCCTTTATAAGCTGAACTCTGGGGCAGCATGTCTCCTACTGGGGGGAGAGGTCTGCAGGTCCCCTCCAAGGGAAAGAAGCATGGGAGATTCTTTCTCCTTAAATTCAGATTGGGAGGAGGGTGGGGCAGAGCCCTCGGGGCTGCAACAGATTATCAGAGGTTTTCCCAAAAACAAGCAGATAGGACTTACCTTTGAACCCCAATCGGCTCCCTGCAGAGGCTGGCTGTAAGAGGCAGCATGCCGTCTGGAGGGTGAAAGCCCCGATCTGTTGCTTACAGAGGCTGTGGATTTTCGCAGCAGCATGCAAGACTCCTATCGGCTGCCCTGCAGAGGATGGTTGTAGGGATTCCTGGAGAGACCTCTCGGTCTGGCGAGACTCCTATCGGCTGCCCTGCAGAGGCTGGTTCTAAGCGGCAACATGCAGGGACTCCGGGAGATATTTCTCTACCGGGCCAAGTGCAGGCGGGGGGATTAGCTGAGCCAAGGCATCCTGGTGGCTCCTTGCCACTGTAGCTTGTGGATCCCCCGCTGCTGCATTCTGATGAGGATGGCTGCTGGAGGAAGATTCTCGGGCCTCACTTCTCTTCATGCCCTGCAAAGGCTGGCTGTAAGCAGCAACATGCAGGAACTCCTGGAAAGATCTCTCGGTCTGGTGAGACTCCTATCGGCTTCCTGCAGGGGCTGGCGGCTAGCGACAGCATGCAGGACCTCTGGGAGAGATTTCTCAACCGGGCAAGTTGCAGTCGGGGGGGGGGGGGGGGGGGGGTTGACTGAGCCAGGATGTCCTGGAGGCTCCTCACCGGATTCGTCTGTGGATCCCCCGCTGCTACGCTCCGATGAGGATGGCTGCTGGAGGAAGATTCTCGGGCCTCACTTCTCTTCATGAAGTCTCTCAGTGCCCTCTTCCTTAGCTTGCGTGCATGTGGTGACATGTGCGCACAATGCAAGCCACACGGAAACCTCGAGCGCCGGATCCAATCAGTGGGCGCACAATTCATGAGGATCCAGTGTGTTCATCCTCCTCCTGCATCCCAGTTGTTTCTTTAGATGATTCAGGCATCTTCAAGTTGATGAGTAGAAAAGTTGTAATGGAGAGCTGTAGAAAAATCCGACCGATGGGAACGGGTGGAAACTAAAGACTGGGGATTAGGGGGAAGCAGGGGGAAATGGGTAGGGCTCAGGCATGCCCAGTGGGGCCCGGGCACTGCACGTGCTCAGAGAAAAAAAAAAAAAAAATCTCTCTGAGCTATTGGAGAGCTTATCCGCAAATTGGGAGGTGTTGAGACAACACCCATATGTGGCTGACTCATCCTACTTGTCCTAGGAGAACCTTTGATACGGGAAATTCAGTCAAACCCTGCTATAATGGCAGTACAACTTGGTGATCCCTTTTCTTTCTTTATTTATAAAGTTTTCACATAACACTACAAGAATACATCTTACTACATAAAAACAATAAGGGAGAAAACACAACCTTCCTAATAAAGAAAAATCCATATCTTTTCTTAGACCACCACGCAAAGAGAGTCAACTTTTAAATTTGAAGACAGTAAAGGTAATAATTTTAAAGAAAAAAGCCTAATATGAAGACAGCTGCTAATAATAATCAAAAACCCTTCCTGAAGAAAGACACGGTACTACTCGAAAGGGTCCAGAGAAGAGCGACTAAAATGATACAGGGGCTGGAGGAGTTGCCGTACAGTGAGAGATTAGAAAAACTGGGCCTCTTCTCCCTTGAAAAGAGGAGACAGAGGGGACATGATAGAAACATTCAAGATACTGAAGGGAATAGACTTAGTAGATAAAGGCAGGTTGTTCACCCTCTCCAAGGTAGGGAGAACAAGAGGGCACTCTCTAAAGTTAAAAGGGGATAGATTCCGTACAAATGTAAGGAAGTTCTTCTTCACCCAGAGAGTGGTGGAAAACTGGAATGCTCTTCTGGAGGCTGATATAGGGGAAAACACCCTCCAAGACAAAGTTAGACAAGTTCCTGCTGAACCGGAACGTATGCAAGTAGGGCTGGTCTCAGGGCACTGGTCTTTGACCTGGGGGCCGCCGTGGAAGCAGACTGCTGGGCACGATGGACCACTGGTCTGACCCAGCAGCGGCAACTTCTTATGTTCTTAATCAATACTTGATGATTCTATTGACATTCAGAAATTCCTTAAGTTGTTCCAGGGAAAAAAAAGGTATATTTGATTCCCAAGTACCTTACCAAGCATTTACAGGGATACGCTAAGAAGAACGTAGCATCCAATTTAATTGTATCTTGTCGTAAAGAAAGGAAATCTTTCCTTCGCTCGAGTTATTTTTGAAACATCGGGATATATCCAAACTTTTTGATCTCTGAATAGTTTTTGAGTATATTTAAAGTATAACTTTAAAATCATATTGATGTCCTGCTCAAAAACAAAGGATACCAGAAGAGTGGTTCTTTCCATTTCAGCTGTAATAGTTTGTTCTAATAGTGCAGTTATATTACCAGGATCTGTTTGGCATTTCCAGTCTTTGCATAGGAAATATTTTTATTTGGCAAGTAATAAATCCTATTAATTGGTGGAATATTGTTTGAAGGAATATTTAGATTTTCAATAAGATATCTCTTAAAAAGATCAATAGGCATAATACCTGAAACAGGAAAATTCAAGAGACGAAGGTTTAACCTACAATTAAAGTTCTCAATGTATTCCAATTTTCAATGAATGGAAATACTGTCCTTAATTGTTGCCAACTTAAACTGCTGTAGACTTTGTATGTTCTCCTGAGTTTTGCTTGGCTTGGTCAGAGAAATCTTTTTTCATTGAATCTACTGATTTAGTCAAAGTATTTAATTGCGATGAAATCTTTGATACCTCCGAAGTAGATTTTGTTGAGGAAATTTCCATCCGTTGAAGGAGCAGCCAGATGTCTTTCAATGAAGTCTCCATGGGTGCAGGTAATCCTCCTGATCCATCAGCTGAACTTCCCAGTACTACTGTTTCAGCTGCTGTGCCCCTGCTGGGAGACCCCTTAGAAGTCCTTCCGGTTTCACAGGTCTCCTGCTCCAGCGTGCCTGTAGTAGCTGGACATGGGAGCTCAAAGGGCACCAGAGGAGACAAAGATATTTCCATTCCCATTGGGGAGAAAGGCTCTCTAATACCACTTCCCAAGGCCAGGTTCACTTTTCTGGAATAACGCGCTGCTACAGGTAAAGCCGTGAAGAAGCAGTCAACAGTCTGCTGTACCGGGGTGGAGGTAAGTGCTGGCAGGGATGCAGCTCTAACCACCCCTTTCCTCTTCGTGTACGGCATAGTTTAGAGACGCCACCACAATCCGGATAAAGAAATGAGCCCAAAATACTTCCCAGGCTCAAGAGGAATCACTAACAACGCTGCGAGGCATCAGCTCCCAATTCTTTTTTTTTTCTGTTGTTATGAAGAGAAACGTCAGACACTGTCAAGTCCGTGTTCCCCGCGGCTTCTCATGCCGCCGCCATCTTGACTCTCCTCCATGAGAGAGAGCTGCCAACTTGGTGATCCCAGCTTCAAAATTGTTGCATTTGCAAATGATCTGTTGGTGCACATCATTGAACCTCATTGTTCTTCGTTGGTATTTGTAGAAAGTTTTCAGGAATTTGGTGATTTTGGAGGCTTAAGATGAACCCTGCCAAACTGGAGGCTATGGCAGCCACACTTCTCTATGGAATGGAGACTGTCCTTCCCACTAACATTGGGCGAATACCTTCTTTAGATATCTGGATGTTCAGCTTCTGATGGACACTCAAGAGTCTATTTTTAAATGTGCCTAAGCTTTTGAAAGATACTAAGAGACAGCTAGAGACTTGGTTGGTGCTGCCCTTTTCTATAAGTGGTAAGATCTATTCGTTCCACATGAACTTCTTCCCTAAATGGTTGTATTTAGGGTTGCGTTTTGATTAAAATTTTAATTGTGCAATTAAAAATATGTTATTGAGGGATTTCCCCTCACCAGGGCTACAGTTGTACCGTTGGGCAGCAGGGGGCACTGGCCCAGGTGAACTACAGGAGTTAAGAGTGCACCAAGCTCTACAGCTCAGAGCTGAGCCACCTTAGAAGAGGTGGATTAACTGTGCTGAATCATGGGGGCAGGACTCAGGCAGGGAGGAGAATATATGCCTTAGCCTGGAATTATTCAGAGAGGTTCCCGATGAAGAGACTTCTCTGTTATTGTTCCTATCTCCTCTGCTCATAACCTTGAGAGTCTTCTTTGACTCCAACCTCTCATTTTCTACCCATTCCCTGTCACTTCTATGTCTACATCACCAAAATTTGCCTCTTCCTCTCTGAACACACTACCCAAACCCTTGTCCACACTCTCATAACCTCATATTTACACTACTGCAAACTACTTCTAACAGGTTTCCTGCTGAACCGCCTCTCCCCGTGCAATCGTACAAAATTCTGCTGCACAACCTTTTCTGCCAACCTCACTACACTCACCTCACCCCTCTCCTCAAAATCACTTTACTGGCTTCCTATAAAACATCTATATATGAGAAACCAGCGGACAGATGCAGCTATCTCCACAATTCTAGCTTCCACCCTTCACATACCACAAAAAAATAAAAAATAAAAAATCAATTTTTAACAGCCAGGCAACCTGATACCACCCCAACTGCTCTGACCCAACAGTCAGAGATAAACACCTCAAAATCTTGACATAAAAATGTATTTATGTACTGCAGTACCTTAGGAGTTCCATGCTGCACGACTTATTTTCTGCCAACATTGCTACACTCACCTCACCCCTCTCCTCAAAATCACTTCACTGGCTTCCTATCCGCCTTCGCATACAGTCCAAACTCCTATTACTAACCTACAAATGTGTTCATTCTGCAGTCCCCTCAGTGTCTCTCCTCGTATATACCTCCCCGAGAATGCCATTCCTCAGACAAATTGCCTTTATCTGTACCCCTTCTCCTCCACTTCCAATTCCAAACTGTATTCCTTTCATCTCACCACCTTGTATGCCTGGAATAAACTACCCAAGTCCATCCACCAAGCCCCTTCCCTTGTTCAAAAATAGGCTGAAAATCCACCTTTTTGAGACAGCCTTCAACTCATTATCCTACTCCCCTCTGCTCACCACCCTAGTCAGCAGTTAAACCATCCCCTCTAACTGTAATCCCTACCCTGGCACCCCATTATTCATCGTGATTGTTTAGATTGTAAACTCATTTGAGCAGGGACTATCTCCTTTGTGACTCTGTACAGTACTGCGTACGCCTGGTAGCACTCTAGAAATAATAGTAGTAGTAGTAGTAGCAGCAGCGAGAAGTTAATGGTGTAGGAGAAAATAGAGGGGGAAAGAGAGTATGGCAGAGGGAAGCCAAATTAGGCTGACAGAGAAGAGCCAGAAAAGGGACAAAGCAAAACTATTTGTAGGGACAGAAAAATCATAGAAACAACTTACTAGAAACCTGCGATAGGCCACCACCATTGGCTCATTCATCCCTTACCTGCCACCTCAATACGGATCTTCATATTATTCTGAAGGACTGCCAGGGGATCAATGTACTCAGTTGCCTTTCCTGTGGCCACTTCCTCCAACTTGGCTTTCACCTGGCTTAGCCTCTCCTTAAATAGCCTGGGGGATGAAAAGAGAGGAGGAAATCAAAAGGGAGAACCCCCCTCTGCTGGTCACAGGATGCAACTGCAAGTTTCCAAGTTTATTAGTAATAAAAAGAAAAGACAAAACAAGATTTTTTTTTTTTTAAATTGAACTTAATACACATTTTAATTATCTTTCAAAGGTAACCCTTCTTCAGATCAGAAATTCAGAAATGAGCAAATGACCATTCAGAACATAAAAGCATTCTAATGACAGTCATAGGGAGAAATTAGGAGTGGGGAAGGGGGTAAGAAACAGAAAGAGATGGTTGGGTGATAAAGAAGTAATATTTTATGATTCATAATGTGATAGGAAACCCAGATCTTTAAGTCCTGTTTGGTGGTTGCCAAAATATTTCTTCTTTTTTTCAAAGGTTTTACGTTGCTGGATGGTTTTGAAGTTTCCTTTTAGTATTCCCACTACAAAGTCATTAACAGTGCTCTGGTCAGGCAAAATGTCCTACAGAAATGCCACTCTGAATAGCACTATAGTTTTTGATGTGGTGTCTATGTAGATTCAATCTCGTCTTAAGCATTTAGTCTGTCTCTCTAACATAGCATCCTTCGTCACATTTTTGCATTTTGCAGAGATAAACACCTCAAAATCTTGACTGAATCCTTCAAACAAAAAGGATATAACATAACATAAAAATGTATTTATATACTGCATTACCTTAGGAGTTCCATGCAGTTTACAAAAGAAAATTGAAACGGTAACAATAAAAACAAATGACCAAGACATTACAAAAAAATTCTTAAATAAGTAGGTTTTCAATAATTTCCTGAATTGTTGGTAAGAGACAGAGCTAACTAACAGATTTACAAACTCTTATCACAAGAAACTACCTGAAAAGTAGAGCGCTGCACGGAAACGGGGATGACAGGAATCCTGCTGAAGCCATGGGATTCCTCCCTCGAGTCGTGGGGATCCTGTGGGGGGTTCCCACAGGGCTCCAATACCTGTGCGCCTCCTTTCCTGCCCTCCAGCTGAATTCGCCCCTCTACCAAGCCACGTGTAGCGCTCCAAGCATGCTGTCAGTTGCTGACCCAGAACCTTCTCTCTGACATCAGAGCTTTAAACTAGGTAAGTTGGGGGAGGGTACATACTTATATCCCAGAGCAGTAAGAAACCACCCTGAAGAGGCAAGTGGCATTCACACTACAAAGTCTAAGGTAAGTACCAAGGATACACAAAACATTTCAGGGAGAAAGATCACTGATAAATTAGGAGCCACACTAACTCACAAAGGAATCTCTTCACAGATATGGAGGGCTATGTATGTTAATGCACACAGCTTGGGCAATAAAATTCTAGAATTAGAGACTGAGATAACAAATGCCGATCTTGACGTGATAGCGATATCCGAAACCTGGTTCACGGAATCGCATGGGTGGGATATGGTTATACCAGGGTACAACCTACTTCGTTGCGACCGAGTGGGAAAATTGGGAGGAGGAGTAGCGCTATACACTAAGGAAAGCATCAAAACCACCAGAATCACAGATATTAGATACACCGGGGAATCCCTCTGGGTGAACCTGGCCAGAGGGAAAGAAAAATGCCTATACCTTGGTGTGATATATAGACCTCCCAGGCAACAGGAGGACAAAGACATGGAATTAATCAAGGACATAGAGAACATCACGCTGCGCGGAGACTCAGTAATGCTAGGAGACTTCAACATGCCAGATGCAGATTGGAACACACTCTCCGCGACTACGGGTAGCAGCAAAAGAATATTGAACTCCATAAAGGGTGCACGTCTCAAGCAATTGGTGTTGGAGCCCATCAGGGATCAGGCATTACTAGACCTGGTCCTCACCAATGGAGATAGCGTCACGGAAGTCTCAGTAGGAGACACACTGGCCTCCAGCGACCATAATATGGTATGGCTCAACCTTAAGAAAGGTTTCCCTAAGACAACCACAGCAACAAGGGTTCTCAACTTTAGAGGTACAAACTTCAACCGCATGGGAGATTATGTCCATCGGGAGCTACATAAACAAGCAAAATCTGACAACATGGAGGATATGTGGTCGTCTCTGAAATCCATACTACACGAAGCAACAGACCGATACATAAAGACAGTAAGTAAACGCAGGAGAAACAAAAGACCCCAATGGTTCAGTAAAGAAATTTCAGACCTAGTTAAACAGAAAAAAGACGCATTTATCACCTACAAACATCTAGGCAGGGAGGGGGCGAAGGAGGACTACCTAGACAGATCTAAAGCTGTCAAAACAGCAGTCAGAGAGGCCAAACTCCGAATGGAGGAAGAGCTAGCACAGAAAATTAAGAAAGGGGATAAATCTTTCTTCAGCTATATTAGTGACAGGAAAAGAAACAAAGATGGGATAGTACGCCTGAAGCAATCGGACGGTAATTTTGCGGAATCAGATTCTGAGAAGGCAGAACTGCTAAACCAATACTTCTGTTCAGTATTCACCCGAGAAGCGCCGGGAGTTGGTCCACAGCTACAGACGGGAGATAACCAGAAAGACCCGTTTCAAGATTATGAATTTACACCCAGTAGCGTCTACGACGAACTATCAAGACTCAAAGTAAACAAAGCCATGGGACCAGATAACCTGCATCCCAGAATGCTCAGGGAGTTAAGGGAAGTCCTGGCAGAACCATTATCTGTTCTTTTCAATCTTTCCCTAAGCACAGGAAGGGTCCCCTTGGACTGGAAAACCGCCAACGTAATCCCACTCCACAAAAAGGGCTGCAGGACAGAAACAGCAAACTACAGACCAGTGAGTCTCACGTCTATAGTGTGTAAACTCATGGAAACACTGATCAAACAGAATATTGACACAATCCTAGACGAAGAAAAACTGCGTGATCCACACCAACACGGGTTCACCCAAGGTAGATCCTGCCAATCTAATCTGATTAGCTTTTTTGACTGGGTTACTAGACAACTGGATGCAGGAGAGTCACTGGACGTAGTGTATTTGGACTTCAGTAAAGCATTTGATAGCGTCCCTCATCGAAGATTACTGAACAAGCTAAAATCGATAGGATTAGGAGACACTCTAACTACATGGGTTGGGGATTGGCTGAGCGGCAGACATCAGAGGGTAGTGGTGAATGGTACTCCATCTGAAGCATCGGACGTGATAAGTGGAGTGCCGCAGGGCTCGGTCCTGGGTCCGATTCTATTCAAACTATTCATAAGAGATATGACGCAAGGACTTAGGGGAAAGGTATCGTTGTTCGCCGACGACGCCAAACTTTGCAACATAGTAGGCAGAAGCTTATTACCTGATAATATGACACACGATCTACTGCTGCTGGAAAAATGGTCAACTACTTGGCAGCTTGGCTTCAATGCTAAAAAATGCAAGGTAATGCACCTGGGAAAGAGTAACCCACATAGAACTTATGTACTAAATGGTGAGACCTTGGTTAGGACCACAGCGGAACGCGACCTAGGAGTGATCATTAGCGAGGACATGAAGGTTGCCAATCAAGTGGAGAAGGCTTCCTCCAGGGCAAGACAAATGATGGGGTGTATACGCAGAGGTTTCGTCAGCAGGAGACCTGAAGTTGTGATGCCGTTGTACAGAGCCATGGTGAGGCCTCACTTAGAGTACTGCGTTCAGTTTTGGAGACCTCACTACCGAAAGGACGTGCTGAGAATCGAGTCGGTACAGCGAACAGCCACCAGGATGGTCTTGGGGCTCAAGGATCTCACGTATGAAGAAAGACTAAAGAAATTGCGACTGTACTCACTTGAGGAAAGAAGAGAACGGGGAGATATGATTGAAACGTATAAGTATATCACGGGACGCATCGAGTCAGAAGATGATATCTTCCGGCTCATGGGACCCTCGACCACCAGAGGGCATCCGCTGAAAATCAGGGGAGGGAAGTTTCGTGGCGACTTCAGGAAGTATTTCTTCACCGAGAGAGTTGTGGATCATTGGAACAGACTAGAGAGCTGCACGGGAACGGGGATGACGGGAATCCCGCGGGACCCGCGGGGATCCCGCGGGTTCCCCCTTTGGGTCACGGGGATCCCGTGGGGACGCCCCCTAGGGTCGCGGGGATCCCATGGGGACGCCCCCTAGGGTCACGGGGATCCCGTGGGGACGCCTCCGAGGGTCGCGGGGTTCCTGCGGGGTTGGATCGCAGTGCACTGCATTCGAGCCGCGAGGGTAGTCTTCTCCTCCTTACCTGCACTGTCGCAGCACACAGCCGAACGGAAGTCTTCCCGATGTCAGCGCTGACGTCGGAGGGAGGGCTTAAGCAAAGCCCTCCCTTCCTCCGACGTCAGCGCTGACATCAGGAAGACTTCCGGTCGGCTGTGTGCGGCAGGGCAGGTAGGAAGAAGGCAATGGCGAACGAAAGAGGGGGGAGGGGGCGGTCCGCCCCGAAGAATGTGCACAGCTGGTCAGGTCCCCCAATCGACCGACAACAGGCCCGGCCGACAAACCTCCCTGCCCTGTAGCCGCGAATCTAAATTACCTCTTACAGCAGCTTCAATACTCCAGCTGCTGTAAGAAAGTAATTTAGATTCGCGGCTACAGGACAGGGAGATTTGTCCGACCGGGCCTGTTCTGTTGTCAGTCGGGTGCAAAAGCGCCACAAAGGTGGAGGCAGGGAGGGAGGAAAGGTGGAATGGAGAAGAAAAGACGCTAAGGGGGGAGAAGGCCGCTGAAAGCACTGGGGAAGACAAAGGGAGAAGGACGCTGAAAGGACATGGGGTAAACGGGAGGAGGGGGGAAAGGATGCTGAAAGCACATGTGGAAGACAGAGGGGGGTGAAGGACCCTGAAAGCACTGGGGAAGACAAAGGGGTGGAGAATGCCACTGAAAGGACATGGGGAAAACAGGGGTGGAGAAGGCCACTGAAAGGAAATGGGGAAAACAGGGGGGGAGAAGGCTGCTGAAAGGATATGGGGAAGACAGAGGGGGGGAGAAGGCCGCTGAAAGGACATGGGGAAGACAGAGGGGGGAGAAGGACGCTGAAAGGACATGGGAAAGGCAGAGGGGGGAGAAGGATGCTGCCTGACAGGACATGGGGAAGATGGTGGGGGAGAAGGACACTGGAAGGAAATGGGGAAGAGGGAATGGGGAGAAGACCCTGGCAGGGAAGAAGACAGAGGTGCCAGACTATGGGGGGAGTGGAAGGAAAAAGATGGGTGCCAGACCAATTTGGGATGGGGGAGAAAGGGAGAGGCACAGTAACAGAGCAAATGGAAGACACAGAGAGAAGAGAGGCAGTGGATGGAAGGAATTGAATGAGAATATGAAGAAAGCAGAAACCAGGCAACAAAGGTAGGAAAAAAAATTCTTTTTTTTTTTTGCTTAAGGATAAAGTAGTATATTAGTTGTGTTGATAAAAATTTATAAACATTAGAGGCTCTGGTAGAAACCCATTTACAAAGTATGTATTCTTCCCAATTAATATTTCCAAATTAATAAAGTCTTTTTGCTTATTTTTAAATGGGTTTCTACCAGAGCCTTTAATTCAGTAGCATAATTAAATGAAATAACTATTTCTGTAGTTTATAGGGATGGGCGGGGACGTAGGGGATTCCTCGCGGGGACGTAGGGGATTCCTCGCGGGGACGGGCGGGGACAGAGGGATTCCTCGCGGGGACGGGTGGGGATGGAGGGATTCCTCGCGGGGACGGGTGGGGACGGGTGGGAGTCCTCACGGGGACGGGTGGGGACGGGTGGGACTTTGGCGGGGACGGGTGGGGACGGGTGGGATTTCTGTCCCCGCGCAACTCTCTAGAACAGACTCCCACTCCAGGTGATAAAGGCCAGCAGCGTGACGGATTTTAAGAGAAAATGGGATACTCACGTGGGATCTTTAAGTGAGTAAACTCAGGGGGGGGGGGATACATGGAATGGGCAGACTTGGTGGGCTATAGCCCTTTTCTGCCGCTTGTTTCTATGTTTCTAATGTCAGAGAGAAGGCTTCCGATGTAGCATGCAGGGCCCTTGGCCCTACGAAGAAGTGTGGTTGGAAGGCAAGGAGGCGGCTGACCTAGATGGCTTCTGTTTAGTCTTGTGGGAGGGGGGCATCAAACTAGTTGGGCCACAAAATGCGCGTGCATGTTGGACCAAGGAAGGAAGAGGGGGCATGAACTTGGAATAGAGGAGGGTGCACGTTGGGACATGGGAGGGGCATGAACTTGGGACAAAGGCTGGAAGGAGGGCATAAATTAGAACACAGAAGGAAGGGAGGGGGCATGAACTTCAGACAGAAAAGGGAGATATGAAGGGGGCATGTACTTCAGACATAGAGGGAGGGAGGGAGGGAAAGAGATGCTGAGGTGGGGGATGGAATAGAAAGGGAGAATCATTGGGCTTGAGTAAGTGAGAGTGAAAGAGAGATGGTGCAGATGGGGAATGGAAGAAAGATGTTTTGGGCATAGGGAGGGAGAGGAGTGAGGTACAGATGCATGGGGAAGAGAAAGATGAGAGCGAAAAATGTTGGATATGGTGGTGGAGAGGGAACAGTGAGACAGTTTGAAAGGGTTGTAAGAGGAAGAAATGTTGGACATAGTGGTGAAGGGAATAGATGGAGAGGAGTGATATGGTGCAGGGGAGGGGTGATAGAAGAAGAAATATTGAGCATGGGGCTAGTGGGCAGGAGTGAAAGATGCTGCACATGATCCGGGGGATAAGAGAGGGAGAAATGTTAAATATGGCAATAGAGGGGGTGGGAGAGATGCACCCTGGATTCCTCTCTCTCTCTTTCCCCACTTCCTTTGCAGCAAGGGAGAGAATGAGTATAGATAAAGAGATGGTGGACAGTGAGAGAGAGGGGGAGACTTGTTGCACATGGAGGTGGAGCAAAGAGGAAGAAATGCTGTTCAGGAGTGGGGAAGAGAAAAAGAGGAAGATTGATCCAGGACAGAAGGGAGTGAGGATGCTGTACAATGGGAGAAAGGGAGACATGCTGGACTATGGTAGGAGGAACCAATGGACAGCAACAGAAGAATTTGCAGAAGACAGAAAAGTGGAAAAAAGAGAAACTGGGACCAACTTGATGGAAAAAATAAATCTCCAGGCAACAAAGGTAAAGGAGAAATTAGGTTCTTACCTGCTAATTTTCTTTCTGTTAGCCTGAAGACTGGTATAGTCCTTATGAATGGGCTATATACCTCACTGCTTCCAGCAGGTGGAGACTGAGAACAAACTTGTATATCAGGATAAACTCCCCCCTAGCAATCCAATCTGCCGAATAGCCAAGAACAGTCCAATAAGCTGCCTGATCCCTAGTGGAATGAGCCTTGAGAAATTCTGGAACAGACTTTTTCTTCAGAAGATAAGCGGAAGCAATAGTCTCCTTGATCCAACGCGCAATAGTAGCCTTAGAAGCGCCATCCCCCTTAAAAGGGCCTGTGAGTAGGACAAAGAAATGATCTGATTTCCTGATCTCCTGGGTCCTCTGCACATAAGAGCGAAGGATCCAACCGACATCGCAACTGTCTCTGCTCGTAAGAGCCCTTCCGGCTACCCAACACCGGGAGGACCACTGTCTGATTGACATGAAAAGGAGAAACTACCTTTGGCAGGGAGCCCTACAAGAGAAAGCCTGTAGCTCAGGAACACGTCTAGCAAAAGTAAAGGCCACCAAGGTGACCACTTTAATAGTAAGGTCCTTCAAAGAGCAGGCGCCCAATGGTTCAAAAGGTGGGTGCACTAGAACTGACAGAACCAGATTCAGATCCCAAGATGGAACAGAGGATCATATGGGAGGCTTGAGCACTTTGGCCGCCTGCAAGAAGCGAATCACATCAGGAATGGCAGTCAAACGCTGACCTTTCAACAACCCACGAAAGGCTGACAAGGTCGCAAGCTGAACCCGGAGAGAAGACCAAGCCAGTCCCCTGTCCAGGCCATCCTGCAAGAACTCTAAGATGGTAGGCAAGGAAGCGCAAAAAGAGACCACTCCAGTACACCACTCCTCAAATATAAGCCAAACCCTCACATAAGCCTGAGAAGTGGAAAGCCTCCAGTACCCCAAGAGAGTTGAGATCACTTTATCTGAATACCCCTTCTTACCTAGGTGATCTCTTTCAAGAGCCAAGCCGCAAGACAGAAGGGACCCGGATCGAACATTGCAATGGGACCCTGAGTCAGAAGGTCATCCAAGAGAGGCAGAGGAAGAAGATCCTCCACCAGATGCCTCACCAGATCCGTGTACCACAGCCGCCTGGGCCAATCTGGAGCTACCAGAACCACAAGGCCGGGTTGTCGAACTATGCAGAGAAGAACTCTGTCCACTAATGGCCACAGAGTGAACACATACAACAGCCCCTCCGTTGGTCATGGTTGAACCAGAGCATCTAGGCCCCTTCAAATCTAGGATGGGCCAAAAGGTCCTTCTTTCTTTGGCACCATAAAGTAAATAGAGTACCAACCTGTGCCCCACTCCTGCGGGGGAACTGGAACCACCCTCCAGAAATTCAAGACAAAGTTGGATAAATTTCTGCTAAACTGGAACGTATGCAAGTGAGGCTGGACTCATTTAGAGCACTGGTCTTAGACCTGCGTGCCACCGCATGAGCGGACTGCTGGGCACGATGGACCACTGGTCTGACCCAGCAGCGGCAATTCTTATGTTCTTATGCACCGCATGGAGATCCAACATTCTTTGAAGGGTCTGGCGAAAGGCCTGCTGCTTCCATGCCATCTGCGCGGGGAAAGCAAGAAAACGATCTGGCAAGGAACGGGCAAACTCCAGAGAACAGCCATCCCGAATCACCTCCAGAACCCACTGATCGGACGTGATGTCTGCCCATTTCGGATAAAAATCCTGCAGCTGGGTGCCCACCGGAACCAAAACAAGTGCCAGCAAGGAGTCATTGGGCAGGATAGGCGGCAGGGGACCCGGTGGGGGCACTACCCGCACCCCAGCGGGCCCCATGAAAGGACTGCTTGCACTAGAAGAACCTGCCTCTAGAGAGCTCAGGAGACTGAAAAGAAGCAGTCCCTCAATCAGGGTGGAAGTGGCGGAAATCACGCCCACACCCACGAGCAGCATCACCTCGAGCCAGCAGCCTAGGCCTCTCCTCAAGCAAATGAGGCACTTTAGAATCAGTGAGAATCTGAACCAACTTGTCCAGGTCCTCACCATATAAGAAATATCCCTTAAAGAGAAACCTAGTCAACTTAGCTTTGGACGCTGAATCTGCCGACCAAGCACAAAGCCACAAGGTACAGCGAGCTGCCACTGCAAAAGCCAACGACATGAACGAAGCTTGCAAGAGATCATACCTGGCATCTGAAAGATAAGAAGCACCCAATTCAATCTTTGCCACTTCGCGCTTTAGCAATTCCCAATCCTCAGATTTACTGTCAAGCATATGCTTGGCCCAGCAAAAACACGCCTGAGCCACAAGCCCGTCACACATCGCCGCCTGGACTGCCAGAGCTGTCACATCAAAACTCCAACTTACGCTCTTCAGGGTCCTTCAAGGCCGCACTGCCCTCAACAGGCAGGGTATGCCGCTTAGAGATGGCCGAGACCACCATCCACCACAGGCGACTTCAGTGTCCCTATCCCCTTCAGGAATGGGATACAGATGGACTATGGAGCACGCAAAATGAAGGGAGCTTCCGGTACCTGCCACTGTGCGAGTGTAATGTCCCAAATATCCTGATGCATAGGAAAAGAGCGGGAAGCAGAGCGGATTCCCTTAACCAAGGGATCCACTGTACGTGGGGGCTCCGACACGGTGTCCTCAAAGTGCAATACCAAAGCAAACTGAAGAATTATCTCATGAAGCTCTTCCCACTGAAAAATGCGCACCACAGACACATCTTCGCCAGCAGGGGGCGTCTCGAATCCCTCGCTGGCGGCATCCGACCCCCAAGAGGATCCTGGAAATCTCCCCAAGTGTCCAGGTTCTCATCAATAACATCTTGCTCCTCTGGGTAAAAATCCTCATCCCAAGAAACCCTCGGGCGCTTGGATGAGAGAGGAGTAGAGGGAGCAAAACCACCACTACCTGGGGCTGCACCAGGGAAGATGTCACAAGCAAACTCCCCCCCCCCCCCCTTGGAGTGAACACGGAACCTCCAGCCGCCAGCACATAAGCTTTACAAAGTGCTAACATAAATTCAGGGGGAAAAATCCCCAGCGGCCCTAAGGGACTCTGTGCCCCAACAGGGGACCCTGCCATACCTTGCCCGTGTATTTCCAGGACAGGGAGGAGGTTCCCGCCGAAATTGGACCTGAAACTGCCAAAATTGGAGCTCCAGTGGTCTGCTGCGTCTGAAAAGCCTGGGACTTTCCTGACGCTGAGGCCGAGGAACTGACTGACGCAAAAAGTGAATCCACAGCCATTCTGGCAGTAAGAGAATCCTTTTCACCCTGACCATCAGCGGCTGGGCACCCTCCGCGTGGGTGTTGGGGGAAGCCCGGGCTTACCTGCGATCCGAAGCTGACTCGCAAGGTACATGCGGTGGGGTGCCCTGGTCGCAGGCAACTGTTGCCGACGAGACTGCCTCATCACTCCGGCCTGCACAACGCTTGTATAGGCCGGCCGCAAGTACCTTGTGTCTGGAGAACAATGAGCATTTTTTCCCTTTAAAAGTGCTCTTTGTGCTGAAAACCACCCTAGCTGAAAGAAAAAGTGCCAGTTAAATGAGAAAACACAGAAAAAAGGGAAGTTTTAAAGGGAAAATGAGCCCTTTAGACCGGCATACTTCAGAAATTTTTTTTAAACTTAAGCAAAACAGACTCCACAGCTTTCAAAGCAGGAAGGCTGACCAACCAGGGGTCAGGCTGCCGGCTGAGGTACCTCTATAAAAATTTGAGAAGGTGGGGGAGGGACCCAACACGAGACCCACCGAGTTTAACACTCCCGAGGTCAGACAGATCCCCAAAAAGGACCCGTCCAAGTTCCGGCCGGCACAAAAGGGGAACCCAGGAGTCCAAAACAAAATTCCAATAGTACTAAGAGGAGAACCAAATTAGTTTTACCACCTGCTATGGAGACTGAGATAGACTGGATTGCTAGGGGGGAGTCTATCCTGATATACAAGTTTGTTCTCAGTCTATCAGGTGATACAGAAAAAGAAATTTTTTGACTGAAATATGTTAGCTTTAGGAAATGTATATAGCAGATGTCTTTGTATTGTGTTGAAAAGAAAAGGAAATGCATTTCTGGTTTTATTTCTCCAGTGCTGAAGTACTTGCTGACCCTTGCTGTGGCTTGTGGGAATCCCCAAGTATCGCCAGCTGAGGACCTCCTCCAAAGACAGCCAGAACTCCTCTCCACCAAGCACAGCAGTCGCTGGTAGCATCCCTGAGCTACTGAGGTGCCAACATTTGTAACTCAGGGACGCTACTGCTGCCTGCCAAACTTAATAATAATAATAATAATAACTTTATTCTTCTACACCGCCATAGTCGTGTGACTTCTAGGTGGTTCGCATTGAAGAGAACTGGACAGTCAGCGAATTCCAATATGCAGATTCTTAAAATACAGCGAATTACAATGTACAGTTGATTAAAAATACAACATATACGCAAGAGTGGATATATTAGAAAAAATAGAATTGGTTTTAGTGTTTAGTGTAGTTACTGTTTAGGTGATAAATCTATCAAATAATGCAGTTTTTATGGCTTTCCTAAAAGCGTCATAGGTCAGTCTAGCTCCATTAATATAGTTGTAAAGTATTCTGCTGGTGCTGCAATACTCTGGACTATCACTAGGGACAGGTATTGCATCTCTCACAGTCTGGTCCATACCTCCATCCCTGCTTCTTGGGCACTGCAGTGTTTCCTTTACAGGCACAGGGGTGACACTGACAATATGGCTTCACTCCTGTGTGGCTTTTACCACACTCAGAACATGTATCTGTTTCTCTCCTGTGTGACTTCTCTGGTGTGTTGCGAGTGTTCTCTTGTCTGAAAAGAATTTACCACACTCAGAACATGAAAATGGTTTCACAGGGACCACCCCTCAACTGATATAGCTTGGGGGGTCTTCATCAGCTGAAGTAATTATATTTTATATTTACATTAGAGGCTCTCGTGGAAACCCATTTACAAAGTATGTATTCTTCCCAATTAA
Source organism: Geotrypetes seraphini (assembly GCF_902459505.1). Taxonomy (NCBI): domain Eukaryota; kingdom Metazoa; phylum Chordata; class Amphibia; order Gymnophiona; family Dermophiidae; genus Geotrypetes; species Geotrypetes seraphini. Next base: position 65,935,701 of record NC_047091.1, on the reverse strand, counting down.
TATTTCCCAATTAATAAAGTGCCTTTGCTAATTTGTAAATGGTTCTCTACCTCAGCCTTTAATTCAGTAGCATAATTAAATGAAATAACTACTTCTGAAGTTTAAAGAGACAGATTTGATTCCAGCAAGGACAGGTTTGATTTCCAGCAGGGACGGGCTTGATTTCTGTCCCTATGCAACTCTCTACTGAAAAGATAGGAGTCATTGGAAAAGCAAACAAATTACAAATACGTCTTGGGCACTGTGAATTAATGAATAAAAAAATGATCCACAAGATAATCAGGTGCTAAACCAAAATAATTTCCAAGAAGGTAGCCTCATCTCTCAAAATACTCAAGAGAAAACTTACTGCAGTACTAAGAAAAGAAAATGAGAGCGCCCTTTGTAATGACATACAATCTAGAGCTGGAAAAACTGAGAAGAAACATAAAAGATCTACAGTGATTACTCCAGGAGGATGAATTACTGAAAGAGATATTCCAAGCTCCACTTATGCTGTCCCTTCTGGCAGCCACCTAATCTAAAATAAAAATTAGTGAAAACAAAGCTCCCAGTGGAAACTGAAAAAGAGAATGGAAACACATCAAGCTACAAACTGTGCCAACACATCACAGTATCGCTCACATTCAGCATATGGGGATCCTACACATTAGGTGTACATTATTCAATGCAAAGGACGCTATGGTGGAGAGAGAGACCAAATGCTTAAGACAAGACTGAATCTATATAGACATCACATCCACTGCAACAAATTACTCAAAATTGGAAAGATTATACTAAATTAAATTATACATTTTGGTGGAATTCAGTTTGCCACATACATAAGATGGAAAAGATGATAGCGTTACAACAAGGGAATATTCATAATTTTAAAAAAATATGGAGACCATTGACTAGTTACTCTAATGATATCTTAGCACATGGATAGTTTATATTTGGGGTTAGGGAGGGTAATGTATATCATATGGAAATAGGAGTATTGATAAAAAGGGGGGTATTTATTTTATCTTACAAGATTATTTGATTGTAATTCAAGTGATATGTGAAAATCACTTGATGTAAGAATTAAAAATGAATAAAGATTTATAAAAAAAAAAGACATCACATCAAAAACTACCAAGCTAACCAGGGTGATGCCTCTGTAGGACAGCATTTTGCCAGACCAGAGTACAGTACTTTTAATGGCATTATGGTAAGAATACTAAAAGGAAATTTCAAAACCACCCAGGAACATAAAACCTTAGAAATTAAAATGATGAAATATTTTGGCATCCACCAGACAAGATTTAACAAAGATCTGGGTTTCCATAAAATTATACTGCTTTGTCACCCCTCTGATCACCTCCTCCTTTCTCCCTGAATGCTTTTATGTTCTTGTATATTCAGATATAGGTCATCATTTACTCATTTCTGATCTGAAGAAAAAAGGGTTACTTTCGAAAGCTCAAAGCATGTATTAAATTTAGTCCAATAAAAAGGTATAATTTTCTTGGTTTTATTTTATTTCCATTTATTATCTTTAAAAGCACACTAACATGGCAAGCCTACCATTTTACCCATGTTTATTTGATATCACTCATTCAGTAAGCTTTCTAAGTGATTTAAAACGTATTGAAATTGAAACGAAAATTCAAAAGGACATAGAAATATCTGAAAGAAATAACAGCAGGCAGATAGTGAAAGACAGTAAAAAGAAAATCAGCACTGATTTGTCCTCTGGTCCCTCCGAAGAGTACAAAGACAGGAGAAGGGGAGGAAGGGAATTTAATCAAGAGGAACGATTAAATGTCATATGCATTCTGAAATCAAAACATCTTCAATCCTTGTTTAAAGGTCTGAAGTGAATGTTCCAACCTAAGAAAGCTAGGGAGAGAGTTACAGAGAGAGGGACCAAAAACACTGAAAATCTTTGTTCCGATGGTATCAAGGCATATAAAGTGGAATATGGGGCCCACTGGATGGTTGTGTAGATGTTAAAGAGCTGGTGAGGACATAGGGAATCAAGAAACATGATAGGTAAAGTAGGAGTCCAGAATAATGGACTTTGTGAACCATCAACAAAATCTTAAAATTATTCTATGGCTAATTGGTAGCCAATATTCCTGGCAGAGTAAAGTGATTACATGTCTGTATTTGTGAGAGTTAGTAATAAGTTTTGACTGCCATATTTTGGGCTATTTGTAGAAGTGTTTATGTCAGCAATACGAACACTATTTAATAAGGTGTTAAAATAATCAAGTTGATTGATAAAGGAATGTACAAGAATGCAAAGTGCAGCCTGGGTGAATAAATGGTGGACAGAGTTATAACATCCAAAGGTTATAAAAGCAGAAATGCACTGTGTTGGTTATACATGATTGAAAATTCAACTGCAGTCAGTGGGGCCAGGGAGACACCACACTTTCCAAATTAGGCAAATTTTAGAGTTCTACTCTGGTTCTTATTATGTACTTTATGTATTTGCTCAACATGTAGGACACTGGTGATCACTTCAGCAGATATTATTTTGAGGTAGGGTAGGGATGGAAAAGAAAATAGAACGGTCCCCCCCCCCTCCCCATCACATCCTAGTTTTACTTTTCCTTAAGCTCTGAGAACTGCTTCTCCAGGTCCGACATCTCATCCAAACACTCGATTCGCCGCTGTTCACAGTCCTGTTCATCCATCTCTGAGAGAAACACAAACAAGGAATAATGTCAATACTTCATGATGTTAGGTTTACTGGTCTGTAGTTTTCTGGATCACCTCTGAAGCCTTATTTAAAAAAAAAAAAAAAAAAAATGAGATTAAGTTTTTACCTTCCTAATATATTTTCTAGTACATAGGTCTGTCATTCTGGACAGTACGGTATTCTCCCCATGCTTGCAAGCCATGCAGAAGGAATCCAACCCAGGTTTTTAATTCCTCCTCTTTTTACAGAGGGCTCTGCTGCCCCCTTCAGTTTGTACCAAAGCAGGCAATAGCCCTATATAGAAACACATAAGAAGGAAGGGTACGGGAAGACTCTGAAATGCAGTACTGTTTTGCTCTGAAAGTATAACAAACATATTAAACATTGCATTGGAACAATCCAAACTTTGGAATAACCATACCAATCAGAAACATTTATAGAGTTCAAACATTCCCCATGTGCTATAGCAATACATTATTCTTCATTCCCTTGAAGGCTGATTGATATCAAAAGCTCAGCTTTAAACTTGAACTGATTGAGAGAATAGGCAAGCGAAAAAATAACTGACAGGATGGGGCTCCAGAATGACACACCTATCTACTAGAAAAGATATTAGCAAGGTAAGAACCTAATTTCTTTTTCTAGTGCAATAGATGTGTCATTCTAGACCAGGGGTGTCGAAGTCGGTCCTCGAGGGCCGCAATCCAGTCGGGTTTTCAAGATTTCCCCAATGAATACGCATGAGATCTATGTGCATGCACTGCTTTCAATGCATATTCATTGGGGAAATTCTGAAAACCCGACTGGATTGCGGCCCTCGAGGACCGACTTCGACACCTGTGTTCTAGACAGTAGGGACATACAAAAGCAGTCCCCAAAATCTAGGATGGGACTTCTGTGCCTGCTCGTAACACTGATGAACCAAATACAGTGCCCTCCGTGCTGCCACGTCCACTCTACAGAACTGAGAAAACGTATGCAGTGTGGACCAGGTTGCTACCCTACAAATCTCCTCAGTCAAAGTTGCCCAAGCTTCCACCCATGAAGTCACGCTTCTTGTTGAATGTGCTTCCAAGGAGACTGGTGATTGCTTGCTACAGGCAATATATGCTCACGAAATGGCCATGCAAATTCATCTTGAAACGGTAGCCTAGGGTGCTGGTCTACCACGTCTAACCTGACTAGTGAGCACAAACGATGGTCAGACAGACTGAACACATTAGTAATCTTTAGAGGACTCTCCTCACATCCAGTTGTCTCAGAATCTGATCCTTTTTCTTTGACTTTGTGGTCTGGAAGCTTGGTGGTCTTACTTCTTGATCAACATGAAATGAGGAAACGATCTTTGGCATAAAGGACAGGACCTTGCACAGGGAAACTCCTGCCTCCATGATCTTAAGGGCTCACTGCACTTACAAGACGCTTCTCACAGATGTCTTGACCATGAGAATGATCTTGATGGTTAGGTCCATCACAGAAGCCTCACATGGAGTTTGACTGAGGCTGTGCAGAAAATCCAAAACACTGTGGAAAGACGATGTTCCTGAAATGGACTTTTATTATTAAAAAATATATATATTAAAGTCAACATAGCAATTCACATAAAAACCTTAAGGACCTAGTTTGCTGGGAGCGTTGGACCCAACACAGTCTGTGCTTTGAAAAGAGTCTTCCTCAGGGGTCCTATAAAAGATAGTATAATAATGTAATGACGTGTATGAAATAAAAAAGCAACAAGAAGTGTGCAGAACTACATTAAGGTTCCACTAAGGAACGGTTGCTTTACCAGTGGTATGAGCCTTAGCATCCCTTTTAGGAATCTGGCTATGTCGGGCTGAGAAGCCAGAAGAGCTTTGAAACATGAGAGGCCCGCCACTTGCACCACTGAGATTGGAGCACTAAACGGATCCATCTTTTCTGTTGTGCACCAGGGCTAAAAAGTCTCTCATGTCTCAATGTAAGCAGAGACAGTTGCAGGCTTCTCAGCTCTGAGGAGAATAGCAATGACTACCTCCGAGTATCCTTGGTGTTCAAGAACCATGCCATAAGACCAAAGTGATCTGGATCTTCTGAGACCAGGGACCCTGGGAAAGAAGATCAGGATAAACCTGCAGTCCGAGACCTTTGTCCCTCTATAGACACACTAGGTCCTCATACCAGGGCCTGCACAACCAATCTGGACCCATGAAGAGCACTCTTCCTGGGTGGTTTGCTATTCTGTGGAGTATCCATACTATCATGGGGCCATGGAGGAAACACGTACAAGAGCTCACTCTTTGGCCTCGGCTGAACTAGGGCATCCAGGCCTTCACTTCTGGGCTTGGATCTTAGGCTGAAGAAACAGTCTGCCTTCTTGTTCCTCACTGTAGCCATCAGATCGAAAGTTGGCTGACCCCATCAAAGAATGATGGACTGGAATGTTGCTTCAGATAACACCCATTCTGCCAGGCCTAAGATCTGCCTGCTAAGGTAGTTGGCCTGGAAATTGCCACACTGACTAAGCTAGCTTGGCCATCATGCCCAAAATCTGAGTGCAAAATTCTGTCTATGTGTTATCTGAAAGATAGATAAGGCCTTCTGCCATGTTGAATAAAAATTTCAGGTATTCCAGCAATTGGGATGGAATTAGTTGGCTCTTTTGGAAATTTACAATTCAGCCCAGGCTCTGTAAGACCTGGACCACTTGAATCATTGCTTGTTCTCCTTCCAAGAACAATGGAGCTTTGATCAGCCAGTCATCTAGATATGGATGCACTTGCAATCCTGCCCTGAGAAGAAATGCTGCTACCACTACCACCATCACCTTGGCAAATATACAGGGTGCTGTTGCCAAACCAAAAGGAAGTTTGTACCCTCCCCAAATGATCTTCAGCTCCCAGCAATCAGTAGAGCTCTGCGCCCAGATCTCCGCATACGCCGAAAGCCTTCTGTCTATCCTCAGGAGGAAGACTTCGGTCCTTGTGTCATAGTGCTTACTCAGAGGTTGAAGTGGGACGAGAACTGGAGGCTTGGCTTTGCCAAGGTCCTGTGAATTTTTGCTCTGAACCCTAATAGGATCTCTGAGCTGAGTCTCCTCCTGAGTACTGTCGAAAGTGCCTGGAATTACAAACATTAGACTGCCCAGAACTTCTAGAGGCTCGAAATCTGTTGTCAGGCAGAGAGAATAGGGCCAGTGATCTGCCACGTTGGCCATCAGATCATCCAGACCCTTTTCAAACATCTGTCCTTTGAAAGGGAGTCTGCTGAGAATAGCCTTGAAGGTGGAATCCCCTGCCCATTGCCTAATCCAGAGCATTCTGCAAGCTAAAATCAAATAAGCTAAAACTTTGCTTGTGACTCCGATGATGTAGAGAGCATCAGTCACATAATTCACCCCTGCTAGCATCAGCTGGGACAAAGACTATTAGGGTGAGCCTATGCATCTTGGAATGACAAGCGCATGCCACAAAAGAGGCTGCTGCAGCTGCATTGATCCCCAAGGCCAAAGCTTCAAACTGCCTTTTTAGGAACACATTCATTCTGCGATCCTGCATATCCTAATACTACACCTCCCTTACTTGGCAGGGACGTTTGCTTGGTTACTTGAGTAACCATGTAATCTACCTTAGGTTGAGTGAACATCTTTTGACACTCCTGCACCATAGCATACAGCCTAGACATTGCTTTGGCTACCTTCTCAGCAGCATCCCAGTGCTCATATCAGGATGCCAGGGAAAAGACATGAGTTGCGCTCTCATGTTGCCGAGGATAGACCACTGAGTGGAAAGAGCTTGCTGGGAGTCTAACTCCCACAGGGAGTCAATAATGATCTCTAATAGTGCCAAAGGCTTGAACAGCCGACGTACAATGGGATCTTCCCCTTGGTCGAGAGCCCCTACTGCATTTTGCGAACTTGTTCCTGTGAGACCCTAAATTTCCCAACAGGGAAGACTTGATCTGCAAGAGCAAAGGCATACAGACTGATCATTCCCATCCAAATCCCTGTCAGAAAGGTCCACAAGATCCTGGTCAGCTTCTGGCAATGCTGCTGATATGCTCTGGGAGCCCAAGCCTCCCTGCATGACCCCTGGCTTGCTGCCAAGACTTCTTATGAATATCCCAGCTATACAGCTAAGCTCTCTACATCAGTGTTTTTCAACCTTTTTATACCTATGGACCGGCAGAAATAAAAGAATTATTCTGTGGACCGGCATCGGTCCATGGACCAGTAGTTGAAGAACAATGTGCTAAGTCGTGGGCCAGACCCCGCCCATCTCTACCCAATCTCCACCCCAGACCCCGCCCCCATAATAGTACTAATTGTAACACTATTTTTTCCATTCATTTTTCACAGATACACAATATAATCTTATTAACAACATATAATGGTTAACTACAAAATTAAACTACACAAAGCACACTGACAGCAGATGCAAATTCTCAAAATTGACATAATTCAATCACTAAATTCAAAAATAAAATCATTCCCCCCTACCTTTGTTGTTGCCCTCCCTCCATGCTATGCCTTACCTTCTGGCCTGCTCCCGCCTTGCCATTTTATGACGCCCCCGATATTATATTCAGGCCCGCTCCCTCTTCCTCACTGATGCAGTGCACAAAGCTGCAACATCAGAGAGAAGGCTTCCAGTTCAGGCACAAGACGTGCGTAGGAACCACTGCCCATGGCTTTGTGCACTGAATCAGTGAGGAAAAGGGAGCTGGCTCGAAGATAACGCCGCATTGATCGCACCATGGACCAGCGGTTGAAGAACACTGTTTTGGGCCTGATGCATGTGCTGGCCCTTTGGATCAGTAGGAAATTTCTGTGGACCGGCACCGGTCCATGGACCGATGGTTGAAGAACACTGCTCTACATCAAATTAATGAATACAGGAGAAAAGGCATTACTAGGCAGCAGTAACTCCACCTTACATCTCTTGGGCTCTGCAGCTTGCACACTCTTCCGCTTAGGTATGCTGCTGTTCCGGAGCTCTGGAAGGGATTTTCTCCCAGCAGACAGGGCCCAATGGCTCCTCAGCTCTAGACACCAAAATGGAGGCTAAATCGGACACTCCCACACCCACCCCCCTTCACTTGCTGCACAGTACGTGGCACAAGGGTGCTATGAAGATGCTGCAGTCTGCCTCAACTCTAAAAAGTAGCTGGATCTGGGAGAAGAAATTCTGCTTCAATCAGTTAGTCCTTCAACACCAAGACTGTCAGGCTGCCAGCTGGACTGAAGTCAGACTGATCCTCTACCACCACGGAACCGCAAACTCGAAGGGTGGGAGGAGGCAGTGAAAATGCAGCCAGGGTTAAGCTCTACAGATTTCTTCTGGAGACACCGCTGATTCTGCACACGAGGAAGCTACGCTTCTAGTGGAACACACCTTTACAGATTTAAGTGGTCGCTTTCAACTTCTGATAAAGGCTGAAGAGATGACCATACAGATCCATCTGGAAATGGTCATTCAAGGCTGGTTAGCCTTTGTGGGCAGCACCCGCCAGGAAAAAGAGATAATTCAACAGTCGAAATTCGTTCTTAACCTCCAGGTAGTGCAGTAACACACTGTGCAGATTCAACAATTTTAGCACTTTATCACTCTTCTTCGATTCTGAGGGCATGAAGGCAGGCAATCAAGCTCCCTGGCCGATATGAAAACTGGAGACTACTTTCGATAAGAAAGATGGTACTGTGCGCAATACCAAACCTGACTGTGAAATTCTGAGGAAGGGATCTCTGCATGACAAGGCCTGCAATTCCAAACTCATTGAGCTGAAGTAATTGCCAACAAACATATTGTTTTGAGTGTAAGATCCATCAGAGAAGCTTGCTCTAGAGGTTCATAGGGCGCGCTAGCAAGCGTCGCTAAGACTCCATGCCAGAAAAGGCTGTCGCATGAGACAGAGGAGCAATGCACCCTTCAAAATCCTAACCACATCTGGATATGCAGCTATGGTGCTCTTATTAACGCTAGGCCTAAAACACGAGGGCCCCACAATCTGAATTTTCAGGGAGCCAACCACTAGGCATTTTTCCAGACCTTCCTGCAGGAAGGCAAGCACCACAGATATCAGTGCTGAGCTCAGGTCCTCACTTCTCTGAGCACATCAAGCTTGGAAGCACTTCCAGGCTTTCACATACGTGACTAGAGTCACTTTCTTCCCACATTTTAGAAGGGTGGAAACCACTCCATCTAAATAGCCTTTATGCTCTAGTGCTGTACACTCAAAGAGCCATGCTGTAAGACCAAAGAGTTCTGGATCCTCTAAGGCAATTGGGCCCCGAGTGAGCAGTCTCAGATGACATGGAAGGCTGATACTATGGTCTCTTTAAAGACAGAACAGATCTGCATACTACGGTTGCCTCAGCCAGTCTGGTGCTACTAGAAATCACCAGTCCTTGGTGCGTCATGAACCTGCACAGAAGTCTGCCTATCAAAGGCCATGAAGGGAAAATGTTGAGAAGTCTTGCCTTTGGCCATTGTTGCAGCAGAGCATCAAAGCCTTCGTTTCCTGGCTCGTATCTTCGACTGAAGACCCAAGCTGCCTTCTTGTTGGCTGCTGATGCTGCCTGTGGAATCGAGGGTCATCTTTAAGTTTGCTTGCCTTTGCTTCAAAACCATATCAGGTTCATCCCCAATCTATCTGTCTCATCACTTCGAATTTCCAGGCACAACTTGTACACGGAGGCCCGGATTCTGTATAGGACACCCGGGAGGGGAATCCTATACAGAATTGGGCCTACACTAACCCAGATTCTGTAACCGATGTCCATGTTACAGATGCCGGCTACAGAACCAGGTTAGAGTAGACATGGCCGCTACACTTATCATGGCAAGGGATCTCCCTGCCTCAATAGGTATAGCGGTTGCGGCCGCCTGTCGTCCCCCCCCCCCCCCCAACGATCACCAGCAGGAGGGTGCCCAATCTGTCCTGCCGGCGGATGATCATGACACCCCCCTGATCGCCTGCAGGAGGGTGCCCAAGCCCTCCTTCTGAAGGATGACCCCTACGGACACCCCCTATCCTCTCCCCCCCCACATACACTAACCTTTAATCATTGGCTGGCCGGCTGTGTCTTGCTACCGGCCGGCCTGCCTCGTCGAAATGAGGCGGGCCCACCCCTTTCCAGCCCATCCTCGATAAGCCTATGGCCCGATTGGCCCAGGATCCTAGAGCCTGAGCCAATCAGGCCTTAGGCTTATTGGGGATGGGTGGGGATGGGCGGACCCGATAAACCTAAGGCCTGATTGGCTCAGGCTCTAGGATCCTGGGCCAATCAGGCCTTAGGCATATTGAAGATGGGCTGGAAATGGGCGGGACCGCCTCATTTCAACGAGGCAGGCCTGCCAGCCAGCCAGTAGCAAGACCCAGCCGGCTGGTCAACGATTAAAGGTTAGTGGGGGGGGGGAAGATAGGGGGTGTCCGCGGAGGGTTGTCCTCCAGCAGGAGAGGTTGGGCACCCTCCTGCCAGCAATTGGCCCCAGAGATAAGTATAGCAGCCAGCATTTTACTGTCCTACATTGTAAGCATCTCCCACACTACTAGGGAGATGCATAGGGCCGCCTAGGTTTGCCTAAGGATACTGCCTAGCCTTAGGCATGCTTAGGTGGTCTTGCGGGCCTTCCTAGGCTCCCAGAGGCGCCTTCAATATAGGCAGCCTGCCTGGGGAGCATTTTTTTTTTTTTTTTTTTTTTTAAACGTGCGTCCCAATTGGCTGATTAGACAGCTGTAAGACGCCTACAGCTGCCTAAAATCAGGACGTACTTTGCAGAATCCGGGTCATCCTTGAAGGGCTGTATCTATAAGAAATTCCTTGATAGAACATTATCATTCCAAGCAGGCAAATGGAATAAATGTTTAACCAACTTCATTTCAAACGTACTCTCTTATCAAACTTTTAGGAAGTCAATCAAAAGTTATCTCTTTGATAAATTTCTCTGACCCTACATCTGCCTTGAAACACTTCTAGTCAAATTTGATTAACCTTAACATAACGCAATTTCGAAAGTTTTCTGTAATATCGCTGTCTGTATACAGTCTCTTCCTCTGTAAACCGCTCTGAACTGTTTGTGGTATTGCGGTATATAAAAATAAAGTTATTATTATTATCATCAGATTGAAATTCAGGTGCCCCCAGCAACTCACAATGCAGATGAAGGCTTCCTGACAAAGTGACCCCTCCCCAGGGTCCAGAGTCTTCCGGCTGAGGAAAACCGCTTGCACATTGTCCACTCTCGTCACATGTGCCGCTTAGCGTGCCAAAAGATGGGACTCCACCCAATGAAACACCTGGGTTTCCAAGCATAGAAAAGCATTCTTGGTAACCCCTGGTGATTGACATAGGCTAATGCCATTGTGTTATCCGAGAAAACTTGCACCGCTTTGTTCTGCAACGTGCTCCCAAACACCTGAAGTGCCAGACTGATGGCTTGAAATTCCAAGCGGTTGATCAACCACTTCCTCTGAGAAGGGGACCAGAATCTCTGAGCTGGACGCCCTTTATAATGTGCACCCCACCCATATAGGCAGCCATCCATCGTCAGGATCACCCATGCGGAGATGTGAAGGGGAACTCCTCTGACTAAAAACTGAGGCTGCAACCAACAGGGCAAACTGCAACAAGCTTCCACCATCCAAGGCAGCCACTGCTGCAGAGCATCCTTCTGTGGACACCATCAGGAGAAGAGCATATTCTGGAGTGGATGCAAGTGCACCCTTGCTCAGAGAACCACATCCATGGTCGCAACCACTAATCCCAGCACTTGCAAGTAATGCCAGGCCGTCGAAGCTGTCTTGCTCTGAAACTCCTGTATTTGACACAGGAGCTTCTTTCTGTGGGTTTCCGGGAGGAACACCTTGTTTTCCACTGTGTCTGTCTGGACTCCCAGATATGCATTGGTTCCAGTTGCTTTTCCCAAAAGTTGATCACTCCACCCAGCCTCTTCAGTAGCTAAATCACTCTTTGCACAGCCATTCTGCTTTTAGATTCATACCGGGCTTTTATCAGTCAATCATCCATACACGGATGTACTTGTATACATGCTCTATGTATGTGTGCTGCAACTACCACCATCACCTTGGTGAAGGTATGTGATGCCTTGGCCAGCCCGAACAGTAAGGCTGCGAACGGGAAGTGTTGCTCTAGCACAGGGGTTTCAAAGTCCCTCCTCGAGGGCCGGAATCCAGTCGGGTTTTCTGGATTTCCCCAATGAATATGCATTGAAAGCAGTGCATGCAAATAGATCTCATGCAGATTCATTGGGGAAATCCTGAAAACCCGACTGGATTCTGGCCCTTGAGGACCGACTTTGACACCTGTGCTCTAGCACATGGAATCGCAAGAACTTACTGTGCTTTAGAAAAATAGGAATGTGCAGATAGGCCTCCATCAAATCCAGTGAAGTGAGACATTCCCCAGGCACCACTGAAGCAATTACCGACTTCACCATCTCCATCTGTAAATGTGATATCTCGAGGTCTAGAATCAGCCTCCAGTTTTCCGAGCTTGTTTAATGCACTATGAAGTATATCAAGTATCTGATGGAGCCCGAATCTTTCTCTGGTATGGGCTCTTAAACTCCATGGGCTGAAGTTAGGGCCCAAAGTCATGAACTAGATTAGAAGCTGGTTGACAGACAGACGCTAGAGGGTGGTGGTTAATGGAATTCTCTTGGAGGAGGGAAAGATGACTAATGGAGTGCCTCAGGGATTGGTGCTGGGACCAATTCTGTTTAATATGTTTGTAAGCGACACTGCTGAAGGGTTAGATGGTAAGGTTAGCCTTTTTGCGGATGATACCAAGATTTGTAACACACCCCGGAGGGAGTGAAAAACATGAAAAAGGATTTGCAAAAGTTAGAAGAATGGTCTAATATCTGGAAACTAAAATTCAATGCGAAGAAGTGCAGAGTGATGCATTTGGGGGGTAGAAATCCCAGGGAACTGTATGTGCTGGGAGGCGATAGGCTGGTAAGTACTGATGAAGAGCGGAATCTTGGGGTGATTGTGAGGATCTAAAGGCATCTAAACAGTACGATAAGGCGGTGGCTGTAGCAATTTGCTAGGCTGTGTAGAAAGAGGAATAACCAGCAGAAGAAGGGGGGTCCTGATGCCACTGTTGGTGAAGCTGCACTTGGAATATTGAGGAGTGTGTGGCGCAGTGGTTGGATCTACAGCCTCAGCACCCTGGGGTTGTGGGTTCAAACCCCGCGCTGCTCCCTGTGACCCTGGGCAAGTCACTCAGTCCTCCACAGCCCCAGGTACGTTAGATAGATTGTGAGCCCATCGGGACAGATAGGGAAAATGCTTGAGTACCTGATTGTAAAAAACCGCTTAGATAACCTTGATAGGCGGTATATAAAATCCTAATAAAACTTGAAAACTTGAAACTTGAAAAACTTCAGTTTTGGAGGCCTTATCTGATAAACGATATAAAAAAGACTTGAAGCGGTCCAGAGGAAGGCGACGAAAATGGTAATGGATTTGAAACAAAAGTAGTATGAGAAGAGACTGGAAGACCTAAATATGTATACTCTGGAGGAGAGGAAGGACAGGGGAGATATGATAGACGTTTAAATACTTGAAAGGTATTAATATAGAACCAAATCTTTTCCAGGGAAGAGAAAAATAGTAAAACTAGAAGGCATAATATGAAGTTGCGTGGAGGAAGACTCAGGAGCAATGTTAGGAAATTCTTTTTCACGGAGAGTGTGGTAGATGCCTGGAATGCCCTCCCGAGGGAAGTGGTGGAGAGGGAAACGGTGATGGAATTCAAAAAAGCGTGGGATAAACAGAGTATCTCTAATTAGAAAACAAATAATGTAAATTAGAGCTAAGGCCGGTACTGAACAGACTTGCACAGTCTGTGTCCCATATGTGCTGATTTGGTATAGGATTGGGCTGGGGAGGGCATCAATGGGAACTCTACTAACTTGGAGCATGAGGATGTTACTGGCCAGACTTTATTGTAGATATCCTGCAAACAGGATGGTTGGATAGGCTGGAGAGAGCTTGGAAGGCAACTTCAGCATTTGGAACCTAGGACAATACCAGGTGGACTTTACAGTCTATGACCCAGAAATATCAAAGAAGAGGCAAGTTAAATTAATCATGTATTTTTAATGGGTATAACTAATGGGCAGACTGGATGGACCTTTCAGGTCTTTATCTGCCATCATTTACTATGGCTTCCAGATCTAGCAGCTTTTGCACTGTTGCTCGGACTCTGACCGCTTTTTCAGCTGGACAGTCTAAAAAAAGATCCAAGAGGGGATGAAAGAACTAGAGCTTGTACCCCTCCTCTATAATGTCCATCACCCAATGGTCTGTAGTGATCTCTACATCCACGCTTCCCAATAGGCCGACAACCTCCCTTCAATGCATGGAGGCACAGCCGATGGCTTGGCGTCTCATAACTGCTGTTGTAGAGCAAGATCCCGAAGATTGGGGGGTGCCTGGTCCCTACAAATCTTTGTCTAGAGCTTTGAAATGATCTCTGGCCCAAAGGCCCTCCTGAGAACTGGTGATATCACCTTGAGGCCCAAACCTTATTGTGCTCTGACCCACTAGGGGGTTTGAGGTCTTTGGCTTGCGATCCTGTACATTGGCCATAAAAGTGTCCAGACCATTCCCAAAGAGTAATTGTCCTTTAAATGGTAATTTACTCAAGGTCACTTTGGAGGAGGAGTCCTTCACACACTGTCTGATTCCTAGCATCTTGCAGGAGGAAATGGAATAAGCAGACATTTTGCTCATGACTCATGTAAGCCTCAAACATCATACTGATGAATTCAGGGGGAATCCCATATCCATGTCGTCCAGATGGCCCCCTGCGGATACTCATGAGCTCCTTTCTGGGGTTTTGCAGCAGCACCATGGCTGCACTTTGACAGGGGATGCACTAGTGCTACTCTCTGACTCAAAGATGGATTTTTTCCCCAGCCCTCACACCATCTGGACACTAATACCTCCAGAGGGACCAGAGGAGACTAAGCCAGCGGCTCCCGCCCACCCCATGTGCCGTGCAGCATGTGGAACACGGTTGATTCTCAGACGGCCATCCATCACAAACTTTGCATGAATCCAAGGAATCCTAGCCTGAGGAGTCCTTCACACCTGTTTTTAATTATAATCAAGGTATTAGAGCCTTTCATTTTCAAAATGAGAAATCCAAGATGGCTACTGTGGCAGCAATTTTAGGGCAAAAAACAGTTCAGGGGAGCTACATTTGGGTCCTAAAACTAGCGATTTTGGGATTTTAGAAGTGGGGAAACCTAACTTTAACCCCAGAAACCCTCCCCCCCCCAAAAAAAAATTTGTTTTTACAGGCTCTGTTGTTTACTCACTGTGCCATGCTGTGTGCCGAGAGCTGCAAATGCTGAAGTTGCAAACAGCTTTCAGGAGAAATTCTGCCTCAACAAGCTTGGAATCTGGACTGCTTGTGTCTTTGGACTGCCTCTTGACCCAATGAACCGGCCAGAGACCTCAACCCCCACTGGACCTCGTGCACGCAAATGGTGGGAGGAAAGCAGTTGGCCCTGATCCTGGAGAAAAAGTCAAGGAGCCACTAAGCCTGAACTCAAGCCCACTGCAAATGAACCTAGGGTGAGTCTTACTCCCAATGGAACAGTCCCTGAGCTCCCGAACTTTTAGTGCAGGCTGTCCAAGTGGGTGCACTGCAGAGCAGTCTGCCCCTTGGAAGCAGACCCTCAACCTCAGAGTCTGCGCTCTCCTGCAGCCAGAGCTATCACAAGTGGGATCCTCTGCTGCACCAAAAAGCCTTGCAAATGGTTAGCAACCCCCCTCCAAAAAAACCAAACAAACCTCAATAAATTTAATAAAAAAATAAACATGAAAAGAAAAGATAGGCTCTATCATCTTGCTTCATAGACAGACATCTGAGGACTTGGAGGATAGCCCAGAGGGATGGTAGGCGAAGCAAAAAATTGCTAATGAGGCTCTCTACAAGAATTCTCGCAAGAAGGGAACTTTGACTACCCACAAGGTTCAAGAATAAAGTATCTGTCACACTAGAAACAGAATTAAAAGAAATAAAATAAAAAAAACATTTTCAGAAATGTGTCAGCAACCTTATTCTACCATGGTTAAGGTAGAGCTCATCCTTTCAAAAAAGGCCCCCCCATTTCCCCAAAAGATTGCCCTGTTTTTAAAGCCCTCTTCCCTGCAACATTCTTTTATCCATACATAAAGATTCTGGAGCTCTGCCTGCTTTTGGGACCCTACATGTGGAATAGGGAGCAATTCTGAGAATGCCATCTTGAAGGTTCTGGATTTCAACTTTTTACCTAAAATCTTAAATTTGGCTTCCAGAAAATCTTTCCTATATATTCCTGTCATTGGTACCCACATGTATCACAACTACTAACTTCCCCCATCACTGTTTAAAATCTTATCTAGAGATGGTTAGGGTCTGCTACCTTTGCACCAGGCAAGCAAGTGATTAGGCTGGTAGGTTGTGGACATGAGTATTGCTATGTGCATGCCTAACAAACAAAAACACCAACTGAGCCAGCCATCCTAACTCTCCCCTCCTAGATGCGTGCCCTGGAGACACATCAACAAGGTGGTATCCTCTCAATCACCACACACCAGGCTTGAAGGCTGCTTTAGTCTACAGCAGGGGTCTCAAAGTCCCTCCTTGAGAGCCGGAATCCAGTTGGGTTTTCAGGATTTCCCCAATGAATATGCATGAGATCTATTAGCATACAATGAAAGCAGTGCATACAAATATATCTCATGCATATTCATTGGGGAAATCCTGAAAACCTGACTGGATTCCGGCCCTCGAGGAGGGACTTTGAGACCCCTGGGCTAAAGGATTGCTTCCTGCCACATCAGGATGATAAAACTCCTTCTGGGTGACCTTTCCCTTCTAAGGGAGAAACAAGGTTGCCAGTGGAAATGGGATTGTTTTCTATGTCCATGAAGATTTCCTCTATACCTCTCTATCCCATTTAGCGCTTCCAGGTCTGCCACTCTGGCCTCAGAACACTGGACTCATTCCCCAAGGGCTCTTTGAACCGAATGCATACACACATACAACCTCTAACTGTTAGACAATCATGCATGTGGCAAAAGGCTGGATAGTCTCCCCTCTCCCTGCAGGAATATCACTTATTCTGGATATTGCGCATAAAGTAATTGACCTAATCTTTGGGCTCTGCCAGGTTAATTCCTAGAGATCCTGACTGGCCACCATCAGACACAGAATGCCAGGCTTGATAGCCCTATGATTTCACTTATTCTTCTACAGAATTAATAATATAAAAAAAAGAGAAGGGGTTCACTCAACCTAGCCTCCTCATAACTAGTCAATAGCAGCTCTACACCATTCTTGAAAACAAATGTTTTGTTCTCTCCTGAGCTCAAGCAGCACTCGTGACAAACCAACTTTCTAACCATCAGTGATAAAACTTTCTGATGACTTTGAGGTCCCAGTGCTAAGAAGAGGTCAGGACAGGGGCTCAGATATTCTATATACACCCCAGCTTTGGAGCAGCTGAGGGCTAGGGGGATGTTCCCAAGGAGACCCTTACCAGAACTCTCCTCTTCAGTTTCTGACTGGCTGCCACTCTGCTCCTCCTCGCTCTCCTCCCCCTCCCCATTTAGCTCTGCGCCAGACTCTGCTTCCCCTTCCATCTCTTCAGCTTCTTTGCTTAGTGGCCGAACAGGCATTGGAACGTGATGTGGTTTCTGGAGATGATATTTAACCTAGAGCAGAAAAAATGGTGAAGTGATTTGATAGCAGTCTTCAAACATTTTAAGATACTGAGATCAGTCACTGTACATTACATCAGGAGACAGGACAAGAAATAACACTGTTAAAGAAAATCAGGGATGGGAAAGTATCTTTAAAATTTAGGAGCCCTGTCTTGTTACTTATCAGGGGAAGGAATTTTCTTTCTGGGAATCTTTACAGTTAGAAGATTTTCTTAAAGATCAAGAAATAGATGCTTATGTAGTTAGGACTTAATTGATTATTTAGCCACTTGTATAAATTGGTTTCTTTTCTATTATGTATATTGTTCTTTTGGATATAGTTCTCTCTCTCATGAAGTGGGCTTGTGGGTATTAACAGGAGTAACATGAGTCCACCGCTACATCATATAACTCTCAACTGACAGATATAATATAGGAATAATACTTCTTCAATTATATAATGTAGAGATAATACTTCTTCAGATAGGAGAGCAGTATATATTTTAGGGGCAAAGCCGGCCCGCAAATAAGAAAATTTTGGGAATAACTTTAGGGCCGACTCTGACCCACTCCTGTCTCCTGGGCCCCTACACAACTTACTTTTTAAAGCCTGATGGTCCAATGGTGAAGAAGGACAGAAGTGATCTTCCTACACTCCTGTGCAGAGCTGTGAACATAAATAGCTACTGTGAGTTCCCACAAGTCTCACAGGGGCTCACGGATCAAGAGCACCTATGTGCTAGTGAAAGGTATGGAGAACCTGGACTACAAGGAACAACTTAGGAGACTGGGGTTGCTCTTCCTTGAGAAGAAGAGACTGTGAGGGGATCTGATCGAGACTTTCAAAATACTGAAAGGATTCGACAAAATGGAGCAGGAAAAGCAGTTATTTACAATGTCCAATGTGACATGGACAAGAGGACAAAGACTGAAGCTGAGGGGGGGACAGGTCCAGAACGAATATCAGGAAGTTCTGTTTCACGCAGTGAGTGGTGGACACCTGGAATGCTCTCCCAGAGGAAGTAATTGCAGAATCCACCGTTCTAGGATTTAAGGGTAAACTAGATGCACATCTCCTTAAGACTGGCATAGAGTGATACGGGTAAGGGTAAATTAGATGCACATCTCCCTTGAGAAGCAAATGTGATATGGGGACTAAAACTATGCCAGGGTACACCTGGCAGGGCCTCCGCGTGTGCGGATCACCGGACTTGATGGACCCTGGGTCTGATCCGGAGATGGCAATTCTTATTACATTCAAATCATCTGAGTACAGTTCTTACCTATCTCGGTGGGGGGAGGGGAAGACATCTTATTCTACAACTCAGCAAGTAAAATGAACAATTGCTGGTTTGTTGGTTCAACATTGCCTTGAGAATGAATGTGACTGTTGGGCAGCCTAGATAGACCACACAGGTTTTATCTGCCTTCATTTACTATGTTAAAGGGAGGAATGGTATCTAGATTTTTATTCCCATTTAATTTCTAAAAACTTAATACAGCTCTTTGTCTTTAAACCTTTTTTTGTGTCTGCATTATATATGGAAGCATTTAAGCTGCAACCACATTTCCACTAGGCCATTAAATCGAAATTTACCTAAGTTAGCAGTACGAGTTTGCTAAAATTAAGAATATATAAGTTTACCCATAAGACCAAGGGGGGTGAAGTCCCATAAGAAGCTGCTCAGGACACTTTTTCTTGTTTAAGTCCTATTTGCTACTTGGGGGAGAGAGATGTATTTATTTAGATACCGGTTCACAGACCAAGCATCCCAGATCCAGAATCCCTCCCCCGATCCATCATATCTCCCCCGATCCTCCCCGTCCACGGTCCGGCCTCTCTCCCTTACCTTCGAGCTCGTCTCTGAGGTCACTGGCGGAGGTGGCGATTCACACAAGTTGCTTGCAACTAGCCTCGGCGCTTTCCTTCTCTAGTGCCCCGCCCCGCCCCTCTGACGTCACTTCCTTCCCTCCTTAACGTCCTGAGCTGCCGAGAAGCAGGAAGTAGCGTCAGGATGGGCGGGACATAGGCAATTGCTTCATAGAGGGGGGCGGGCAGGGATGCTGGGAAGAAGGGAAGCTTTGGAGGCGGTTGCAGGCAATTTCTGCCTTTTACCGTTGACCTCAAGGACAAGTTTGAAGGTAGGAGCCGAACGCGAGGGTGAGAGATACAGAGCTGGAAGGAGATTTGGGGCAGATCCCAGACGAGGGGTGTTGAGCGTCTGTTTCCTCGGTTTTATGGTTTACGGAATTTGGAGACGTCGATGCATCGTGCCGGCTTTTACCTCCTTGACGTCCAGGGCTAATGTTCGGGTCTGTTCTCCCCACCCCCGTGCAGCATTCAGGGCAGGGTTAACCAATAGGCACGTGCCTAGGGCCCGAAATGGTCAGGGGGGCCCGATGAAGGAGGGAATCAACATTGTTTTTTCCAAACGGCGATGGACCCCTCCAGCATCGATCGGCAACGCCCCCCCCTCCGCCCCAATTTGACAGAAAGTAAAACAAGCAAGCAACTCCGATAAGAAAGGCAACAGGAATCGGGTTATCCCTCTCCTGGCTCCCTATCCGCCTTCACATACAGTTCAAGCTCCTATTGCTGACCTACAAGTGTGTTCATTCTGCTGCCCCTCAATATCTCTCTTTTCTCTCCGTTCATCAGATAAGCTTTACTCTTCTCCACTGCCAATTCCAGACTTCGTTCCTTTCATCTAGCTGCCCCCTATGCCTGGAATAAGTTACCTGAGTTTGTCCGCCAAGCCTTTCCCTTACTTAAATGCAAACTGAAAACCTATCTTTTTGATAATAGCTTTCAATCCATAACCCTATTCCCCACCGCCCTCCAAACCCATCTGGTAATGCTATAGAAATAATTAATAGTAGTAGTGCCCCTTAGTCCTAGCATTTTTGGAAAGAGTAAACAGTATGTTACTGAACGTCATCATATTGCCCCTGAGGCATCTCCAAGCTGAACAGCTGCTTTAGCCTTTCCTGATAGGGAAGTTGTCCCACCCCTTTTATCATTTTTGTCACCCTTCTCTGTATCTTTTCTAATTCTGCTATATCTTCTTTGGTGACCAGAATTGCACACATTATTTGAGGTGTGGCCACTCCATCTTTTTTTTTTCCATTCCTTTCTTGATAATTCCAAATATTCTATTTACTTTCTTAATCACTGCCACACATTGAACTGAGAGTTTAAACAAATCCTCAATGATGACAATCTAGATCCTTTTTTTGGGCAGCGACTCCTCACCCTGCATCATCTAGCTATAGATCAGGGATCTCAAAGTCCCTCCTTGAGGGCTGCAATCCAGTCGGTTTTCAGGATTTCCCCAATGAATATCCATTGAAAGCAGTGCATGCACATAAATCTCATGCATATTCATTGGGGAAATTCTGAAAACCTAACTGGATTGCGGCCTTCAAGGAGTGACTTAGACCCCTACTATAGATCCTCTTTTCCACAGACATCACTTTGCACTTGCTCATCTTAAATGTCATTTACCATTTTGATGCCTAGTCTCCCAAGGTCCTCTTGCAGTTTTTCACAATCCTCCATAGGAGGGGCCTAGGGGATCTGGCCAATCGGAAATTTAGGCCACTCCCAGTGCATCCCAGAATGCACTGGGAGATAGGCCTAACATTCTGGTTGGCCCAGGTGCCTAAGGCCCCTCCCTGGACCAATCAGGCCCTTAGGCCTCTCCTTGGTGCATCCCTGCCATTCCTTCAAAGGCGGGCCTGCCAACCAATTAAACCCGGTATGGGAGGGTCCTAGTGGGGGTGAACTTTCAGGAGGGGCCTGGGGGCAAACTTTCGGGGGGGTCTGCAGATGGGACTGGGCATCCCTCCTGCTGGGGAAGATTGCGGGAGGGTTCGGGGAATCGTAGCAGGAGGTATTGGGCATCCCTTCTGCCGGGGAACATTGCGGGAGGGTTAGGGGGATCGCAGCAAGAGATTGGGCATCTCTTGCTGGCGATCATTTGAGGATCGCTGCGGCTTAGGGCAGAAGGGAATGTGCATCCCTCCTGCTGCGATCGTTATGGGTACGGGATGCCCAGTCCGCTGAGCTGATCGCAGCAGCTGCAATCAGCTCAGTGGCACGATCCGGAACTTATACCTGTTTTGACTTGGTCCGAGTCAAACGTATAAGTTCCATCCAGGCAACCTTTCAAACTTTTCGATTATGGCTGTCGGATGACTAAGTGTAGGTTGACCCACATCTCGCCTTACCCACTCCTCCAAAAACGCTCCTTTTCACTCTGGGCACACAGAAGCAGGGAAAAGGCCTAAGCTGGTTTTAGATATGTCTAAAACCCTGTTCAATTATTGGTACTTGGATGACCTGTTATTTTGCTCATCCAACTGCCGATTTAGGTGGGGGTTTAGACGACTTCTTTATTTTTTTTATTATTATGTACCTCATACTTACCCTCTCCCATTAAATCATGTTTGTCTAATTGTTCCACAATTTTATTTTTTATAATTGTTTCCACTATTTTGCCCAGCACTGAAGTCAGGCATACTGGTCTGTAATTTCCCAGATCTCACAGCAGATCGTAATTTCATATTTTAGTTCTTTCAGTACCCTGGGATGTATACCATCTGGGCCAGGTGATTTATCATTTTCACTTATCAATTTGGCTTAGTACGTTTTCCAGATTCATCAAGATTTCTTTCAGTTCTTCCGCATCATCACCCTTGAAAACCATTTCCAGTTCAGGTAGATCTCGTATCTTTTTTCATAAAGACCAAAGCAAAGAATTCATTCAGTCTCTCCTCTATGGCCTTATCCTCACTGAGCGCTCCTTTTGCTCCTTGGTCATCCAACAATTCCACGGATTCCCTCACAGATTTTCTGCTTCTGATGTAACTAAAAAAACTGTTACTATGAGTTTTTGCCTGTTTGGCAAGTTTCTCTTCATATTCTTTTTTAGCTTTATCAACTAACTTTATCCATCTAACTTGCCAGTGCTTGTCTCTTCTTATTTTCTTCATTTGCATCCTTTTTTCTTTCTTTAAAGCAGGGGTGTCAAAGTCCCTCCTCGAGGGCCGGAATCCAGTCGGGTTTTCTGGATTTCCCCAATGAATATGCATTGAAAGCAGTGCATGCAAATAGATCTCATGCAGATTCAATGGGGAAATCCTGAAAACCCGACTGGATTCTGGCCCTCGAGGACCGACTTTGACACCTGTGCTTTAAAGGATGTTGGGTTGTGTTTTTTTGCTCTAATAGTCTCTTTCCCTTCACCTTTTAGCCTTGCCTGTACCTGACAGGATTGTGAGTGATGACGAGATAATCGCACGCCAGATGCCAGCGCACCGACAATTCAGCGCAAGACAGAAGCGCGCGGGGGAAAAAGTAATTTTCAAAGAGCTCCGACTGGGGGTTTGGGGTGGCAACCCCCCTACTTTATTGGTTAGTGTTCCGTTTTCGCTATAATGGAGGTTTCCAACCCCCTGAACCCCCCTCCAACAGCAGCGCGAACACTAAGCAATAAAGTGGGGGGGGGTTGCCACCCCAAACCCCCCGTCTGAGCTCTTTAAAAATTACTTTTTCCCCCGCGCACTTCTGTCTTGCGCCAAATTGTCGGCGCTGGATTGTCAGCGTGCTGGCGTCTTGCGCGCCACTATCTATGAACCTTGTGAGTAAAGCCTATTACAGTCTATGGGAGATAGCGGTGTTTCTGAAAATTGACTTCTTGGGGATTTCTGGGGTCCAGATTTAGGTCTCCCACCTCCAAAAAAACCTCTTCTGAATTTTTTTGGCTTTTAATATTGCCAGAACTAACAAATCGATACTGGAAGAGATCAAACCGGCTATGTCACTCGAAGCCCAAATAATGAAGCTACGACTGTCTTATTTTGGTTACCCCATCAGAAGAGAAAGATCACTGGAGAAGGACACCATGTTTGGGAAGATCGAATGAACCATGTTTGGGAAAATCGAAGGAACCAGGCAAAGAAGGCGATCTACAATCAAGCTGGCTGGACACGTTGAAAACAACCATGGGGATGATACTGAGAGACCTTTCCAGACTTGCACAAAACCAATTTCTTTTTAGATCCGCAATTCATCAAGTCGCTAGGACTTCAACATGAGCCGATGGCACCTAACAGCAACAATATTGCTGTCCTGTGCTGGGGTTTTTTTTTGGTGTGAAATCACGGCTGTGGTGGCCATTTTGGATTTTCAATCCATCTCAATCTGCCTCAAAAACATCTTTTTAGTCAAAATCATTGAAAATGGACTCCTTAGGCTGCTTTACCCCCCATATCATGTCTGAACAAAAATAGACAAATATACCCCCTCCCCTTTTACTAAACTGCAATAGCAGTTTTTAGCACAGGGAGCTGCACTGTTCCCGACGCTCATAGGCTCCTTGTGCTAAAAAATGCTTTCACAGTTTAGTAAAAGGTGGCCATAGTGCAAAATATAGACAGCAGATATAAATTCTCAAAACAGACACATTTTGATCACTGAAATAAAATCATTTTTCCTACCTTTGCTGTCTGGTGATTTCATGAGTCTCTGGTTGCACTTCCTTCTTCTGACCCTAATTCCAATATTTCTTTCTTTCTGCCTCCTGCATACTTCCTCTCCTCCAGACCGCATTCCATTCCCCAACCATGAGCCCAACTTTTTCTTCCTCTTTTCCTGCCCCTCCCCTTTCTTTGTCTTTCTCTCTCCTTGCCCCCCTTTCTTTCTTTGTATCTCTCTCTGCCCCCCTTTCTCTCTCCCCACCCCCTTTCTGTCTTTCTCTCTCCAAGCCCCTGCTGCCAATTTCTCCCTGCCACCAGGCCAGCCACATAGAAGCGCCGGGCCCACAAGCCTTTCCCCCGACATCAATTCTGACATCGGAGAGCAAATTCCAGGTCAGCCAGGCAGCGATTGGTTGGCCCGGAAATTCCTTTCCCAATCGGGGGGGGGGGGGGGGGAGAGGCTATGGGCCCGGCGCTTCTATGCACCTGGCCTGGCGTCGGAGAAGCAGAGAGAACAAATTGCAAAGGCAACATGAGTCGATCGCGGAGCCCAAGATGGGTTCCACGATCGACTTACATTGCCTTTGCGATCTATTGGTCGATCGCGTTTGGCCTTTTGGGCACCCCTGGCCTAAGTCATACTACCTGAAGAGAGTCTTCCCTCTTCCTAGGGAAGCCACGCCAAGGCCTCGGAAAGTCACTGTTTAGGCTTCCTGCAACTTAGGCAAACAGCGTGCAAGAATTTAAGAGCAAATGGGATGCCCATGTGGGATCCCTTAGAGGGTTAAGCCAAGGGAACCTGTCACCAGGAGTGGGATCCCTAGGATAGTAGACTTGGGGGTGGGTCAGTAGGGCATCTCTCCTGCTGGCGATCATTTGGGGATCGCTGCGGCTTAGGGCAGAAGGGAATGGGCATCCCTCCTGCTGCGATCGTTATGGGTACGGGATGCCTAGTTGCTAGGGAAGGAAAAATTATGTTCTTACCTGTTAATTTTCTTTCCCTTAGACGCAGCAGATGAATCCAGAGCCCCACCCTTTCTGGATATTGTCTCTCGGTTTTTTTTCGTTTGCAACTTTCGCAGTTGGTTATTGTGGCAGGTTGTTTTCTGTATTATTGCATTTTGAGATTTGTTATGGGAAAGAAGTTTTTATATGCTATGCCTATTGTTGGTTACGGATGCTTGGGCAAGGAGCTATACTGGATAAACAGGAGGAATGCCAGCCAATAGGACCACCTGTTAATCAGTTTCTCTATCTCCGCCTGCTAGTAGATGTGGGCTATCCCATTGGTCTCTGGATTCATCTGCTGCGTCTAAGGGAAAGAAAATTAACAGGTAAGAACATAATTTTTCCATCTGCCATTATCTTCTATGTTTCTATGAGCTAAAGGTGTGACAAAAGTTTCCAGAGGAAATGATTGAGCCAGAAAGCCTTAGGTGGCCACAGTATGGACCAGGCTTCTATTTGTGATTTATCAAGAAAACCCAGCAATCCAGACCAACAACTGATAAGAGACAGGATGCTGGATGTAAGGGACCATTGTCTTCCTTGGTATAGCATATCTTATATAGGAGTACTGTACATTAAAGAACATCAAGTCTTGAAGGATAGAAAGCCCCTTCTTTGTGTTTAGAATGTGTAAAGTATATGAGGTAAAAAAGGATCATGGATTTGATAAACTGCCTTTCTGTAGTACAACCAAAGGAGTTTACATTCTGTCCTTAATGAGCCAGTTTTTTATATCTGTGGCAATGGAGGGTTAACTGACACCTAGCATTAGAAGAAGCAACAGTGGGAATTGAACCCTGTTTCCTAGGTTCTAAGCCCACTGCACTCTGGGACTTTTCTGATTTTGAGCAAATGGACTATGTCAAGTCTATTGCAGGGAGAAATAATTTTCTCAAAAAAATGACAACAGAAAAGGGTTCCACTTTTCCACTTCAGCCATAATGAAGAAATTCCACTTCTCAAAAATAAAACTTTATTATTTTTATTTGACACACCAGCAATAATTTAAACACTGCAACACAAAAGCAGTTCAAGTTTTAAAAGAATTCTCTGTGAAATGTTGGATCAATTTTCACAATTTATATTTAATCCAGATTTCAATTACCTACACTGAGAAGTGGCATTGTCAGGGGAGGAAAAGTACATTTTAATTCTTTCTATGTACTTTACCATCAACCATCTACCCACCAAAATGAAACAGGTGCAAGTGACTGCATGCCCGTTGTATCAAGGACAAGTTTCACAGTGGAAGAAGCATTTGGATCCTGCAGATAGTGATCATGGACTGCTCTCTTTCTCTGCCAGGGCACTTGGACACCCCTTCCACCCCCCCTGTTGCAGCACTGGCATGTTTCTTGCTGTCTGTGGGAGAAGCATTAGCAGCGACGGGAGGTCAGCGGGTACTTTTGCTTCAGCTCCTGCTTGAACTGCCGGAATAGGACCTTGTTGCGCTGGTTCTCGGCCTCCTTCTGGTCATGGAACTCACCTGCCACCTTGAAGCCTTGATGCACTAAGAAGGCATTGTCTAGCACAAGGAACGTGTGACCTGATACATGGAGCTCACAAGCCTGGAGGGGTGGGATAGAAAGATATCATTACAGGGATGCAACAGGTGTGACAGTGTTAACCACAATAGTAATATGAAATATAAACTGTAATTTCAATGTAAATTAGAAAAATAATCACTTAAAGATTAAATCAGTATTCACATTACTTCATAAAATACTTATAATATTAATGTCAACATATAATCCTTGGTGGTAGAGGTATAGGCAGGGTAGGAACAATCCCTAGTCACTGCCTCTGCTCTCATAATGGCTGTGGTGACCACTCAGGAGACTGTTGTTGTAGGTTATGGCAGTTTTGAAAGCGGAGCCAGTATGGGTAGGAGCAACTAGGCATCGCTCCTGTCTGATTACAGCTCTAGAACATCAGGGATCATAAGGTAGGTCGGGGGGGGGGGGGGGGGAGGAGAGGAGGAGGAATTCTTTTGGGAGGAGAAGGTGGAAATGAAGGGAAGCCAAATGGGACAATGCACAAAATTTCTGTCTCCGCTGAAAATATACAGGCAGTTTTGCCAAGACTGAAAACATTCCAAAAATAGAATTTAGGTTAATTTTTTTTAAATCTTTCTTTATGAAGTACTTAATAAAAAACACACAGCATCAAACAAGATCAAATTAAAATGCACTACAATAAGAGAAACATGTTCCAGCAAGCTATGGCTCTGTTGATGTTCACAGGCAATGTTCCCTCTAAGGATCAATTTTTATTTTTTTGCAAGCAAAGAACTTGAGTTGAGGAAAGCAAAAATTTTCTATTACATTACCCTGATGGAATTATACACACTACATTACAAATTAAGAACTGAAAATAAGATGATACTTTATTCAAAATTTATTTTCCTAATGGCCAACCTTCCCTCCATCCCTCTTTTTGTTAGCTTGGAGGTCACCCATCAGTTAAGAATATGCTGCCTGCTTGTCCTGGGATAAAGCACAGTTACTTACCGTAACAGGTGTTATCCAGGGACAGCAGGCAGATATTCTTACGTCCCACCCAAGTCCCCGGGTTGGCTTCTTAGCTGGCTTATCCTAACTGGGGACCGTGCACCTCCGTCGGGCGGGAAGGCACTCGCGAATGCGCGATGCAGCCTAACTAGAACTTTCTAAGTTCTTAGAGTGCAATCACTCTAAAATTGTCCGTACCGAGGCTCCGTCACCCATCAGTTAAGAATATCTGCCTGCTGTCCCTGGATAACACCTGTTACGGTAAGTAACTGTGCTTTTCTTTCTACTTCCATCATTATATCCCTCCTTTGTCTCCCCCCCCCAAAAAATATCTGCTCACTTCTTTCCCCTCTTCCATATAGCATCTGTCGCCTTCCATTGTCTGCCCCCCCCTCCCCTTTCACATCCCCTTCCATCATCTCCCTCCTGTCTTTCCCCTCTTCTAGCCAGGCTTCTGTTATTCTCCCCCTTCTCCTTTCCATCCAGCTTCTCCCCTTCCACTAATATTTCCATGCTCTTTGTATCTCTCACCTTCCATCTACATCTCCCCTTTCACTTCCCCTATTCCATCATCTTTTTCCTATTTGTACCATACCCCTCAACATCTGTCTTCCCACTTCTATACAAACTCTACCCCTCTCTCTACCCCTACCCCCAACAATTTCTACCAGCGTCTGCCTCCTAGCATCCCAACTGCTGCATTCTTGAAACAGCAGCAGCAAACTGAAACAAACCGGCCGTGGGACCTTCTCATACATATCCATGGCTGCTGGCTTTGCCCCAAAGAAGTGATGTTGAAAAGGGTGAGCTGGCAGCCATATGTCCGAGAAGGTCCCGCAGATGGTTTGTTTCAGTTTGCTATTAAAAGGTGTGCAGCTTAGTGGGAACATTGTTCATAGACTTCCATAAAGCTCCCTCTATGTCTAAGTGGGATGAGAAAGAATGGGCCCTTATGATGAGAATTACAGGTAGGCCTGCTTTTTCAGTCCCCTTGCTAGACATAGGCTATAAAATTGGTGTATTTGATCCCATAGAAGTTTAGGTTAGTTTTGATGCAAAAACTGAATGTCATCCTCTACTCAGGTCATGTGATGAATTATACCAGGGCAATAGAAATAAAGTTTCCTACAGATGCAACAGTGGGGGAAGGTAAAATTAGGACCAATTTGCGATGGCGCTCATGATCCAGAGCTTGCTGGTGACCCTAAAATTCAACAGCTGTCCTTTTTTGGGTGCAACAGAATTTCCTACCTGGCTTATTCGGTTGAAACCGTATTGCTTAAACCTCTCATCATAGGCGGGTACTGAGCTGGGACCAATGTAGAAAGGCTCCCAGGGGTCCTTCCACTCCATTGTATATGCCACCTGCAAGCTGGGCTTGGCTGGTAGATTCAACCAGTGTGAATAATTGAGGGGTGTTTGGCATCGTGGGCAGAGCTCCTCGTAGAATGGACGGATCTCCCCCACCTGGTAGAGCTGCAGTAGCTCTGCTTTGTCTCCAGGGACCTTTCGGGCATGACGGATCTCAAAGGCAGGTATGACAAACACAGCCTGCTCCCCACTATGCTCCTTCCCCCTGCTGGTGGCCAGTGCAAGGAAGGCTGGGCGCAGTCCCTCACTGGGTAAAATGTCTACATCAATCACCAACACATAATGGGCCATGGCTGCCACCCTGGCCACATTACGCAGGAGATTATTGGGATAGGAGATGTTAGTGCCCAAGGCATAGTTTCGCTGCTTGACACTAGCATTGGCCACCTTTCTGAATGCTTCCACACAGCTCTTCAAGCGAGCAAACTCACCCCGGTCTTCTAGCTCGGGGAAGCTGGCCAGGTCACCAGAGTGGCACACTAGATGAAAGGAAACCAGCTCTCGGACCGCTGTACAAAGCGTGGCCAGGGTGTAGGCAGCCATGGTGGCCAGGCGCGCCTCCTCTGGACTGGAAGCAAAGAGTGCCAGAGAAAGGGGACCCCTCCAGCGTGCCACCAGCCCCCGTAGGTAGTGCAAGTTATTAAGTGTGGCATGAGTGGCTAGCACCAGCTCCTCCTGGTGTTGCAGGAGGGCAGCTTCCTCTGCATGTGAAGCCCTCACCAGGTTTCGGTAGAGCCTGTACTGGCCGCTGGCATCAAACACCCCCCCAGAGGCCAATGAGAACTTGAGGTGCTCCCGCTTCTCGCGATCCCAGCGGTACTTCTCCGCCTCCCCCTTTCTGGCGCCGCCAGCTTCGAAGAGCTCTGAATACTTGTATTGCTGCTGCTTTCCATGCAGCCGGGACAACAAGGAAAGATAGAGAAGCTGTAACAGAGCGACCAGCAAGAGTGCAGTCAATGCCACCTTAAAAAAGGAGCATTTCATGGGCAAACGCATTTGCAAGCAAGCAAGGTGCACGGTGCACGAGCCAAAATCTCTTTGTCAATCCAAAAAGGAGAAAATGCTACATTCCAATCTCAGCTACCACCTGCCGTGGCTCGAAAATGCACGCAGGCGGACTCCTAGTCTAAACGAGCCCTCCCGGATCATGCAGCAGACTCTTTTAACCGAGCACTCCCCCGGCTCACTTCTGCACCCGATGCTCTGCTCGCAGCTTTCCATTGTGAGTAAAGAGCAGCGGGACTGTCCCCCAAACGCCCTATAGCGCCATCTACCCGGCAGGAGGAGTCCGTGTTGCAGGCAGAAAAGCGATCACTCGCACAAGCGGGAAGGATTAACCTGTCTGCTTAAGGTGTCAAAGTCGGTCCTCGAGGGCCAGAATCCAGTCGGGTTTTCAGGATTTCCCCAATGAATCTGCATGAGATCTATTTGCATGCACTGCTTTCAATGCATATTCATTGGGGAAATCCAGAAAACCCTACTGGATTCCGGCCCTCGAGGAGGGACTTTGACACCCTTTTGCAGTTTTACGAGTACAGTATTTGCAGCCTATGCGCTCTCTGCAGTTCGCCCGAACGTGCTCAACATATAAACGGATAATTTGGTTAGCGGGCATCAAATTATCTGGTGGTCGCTGCTGCTCCTCCAACTACGCGCCTACGATCAGCAAAAGCAGACGTTGGACTTTCAGCATCTGATGTCCCCAAATTGTCGCTGGCATAGGAAATGATATTTCAAAATGATACTCAGATTACCCCTGGACACATTGAAGGAATTTGCTTAGTAGTGGTGGTACTCAGCATCCACAGAGCTGGCTCATAAATCTGACCTACTAAAAAAAAAAAAAAAAAAATCACTTGTGAATTTCTATTTCTATAGCTCAGGGGTAGGGAACTCCGGTCCTCGAGAGCTGTATTCCAGTCGGGTTTTCAGGATTTCCCCAGTGAATATGGATGATATATATTTGCATGCACTGCTTTCAATGCATATTCATTGGGGAAAACCTGACTGGAATACGGCTCTCCAGGACCAGAGTTCCCTCCCTACCCTTGCTATAGCTCAAAGAAAGAAAACAGAATTTTTAAAATGAGGTTTTTTTTCCCATTAAAAAAAACAACAAAACACACCAAACACTCCTGTCTATCCATGTGTAGCATTCTCTTGGTTTTGTGGAACCCTTTCTCAATGGAATAGCTAAACAGCCATTGATCATAGTGGTAGCAGTGGCGTATTAAGGGTGAGTGGCACCTGGGAATGCCCCTCCCCGTACATTTTTTTTAATCTTCTCCGATGTGAGCAGCAAGCCCACATCGGTGTCCACACGCCATTTGACATCACTTCCTAGGTGCAGGTCCCAGAACTGATGTCAGTAAAAAAGGTATGGGGGAAGGCAGGGGTGTGCATACATGGCAAGGAGAACAGCAGGGGGAGGAGGAGGGGTGTTGTGCCCTTATGAAGCCTGAGCTTAGGGCGGACTGCTCCCCCCTTACTATGCCACTTAATGGTAGTGGTCACTGGCGTTCTTTACTGTGGCTGGTGGAGATTCCCCAAACTCTGCCAACTGAAGACATCCTCCCCACCAAAAGAATTTATATCTTGGGCTGCTGCCAGCACTGTCCTGGAGCCACTGCTGCCAGCCACAGCCCCCCCCCCCCCCATTCATGCTCATTTTTCAAGCATGCAAGCTCGAGCATATGCAGAGGCCTGCAGCTGTCAGCAAAAGCTTGGAGACAGTGCTGGCAGCTGCTCCAAATGTAAGCTTATTTGGCAGGGAAGAGGTCTTTAGTTGGTGGGGTTTGGATAGAGTTACCATATGGCTCCAGAAAATAGAACTTACAATAAAGAAGCTGGTTTTATCAAAATCAATCATTTAATAATATAGCCCCAAGACTACCATCCCCTATATAAACTCATCAATAAAATGCATTACAAAAGAATTGAAAGTGCAAAGATAACAAAATAAGCATGTCCTTTCCTTTCTCCCACACCCTGGATCCACTATGTCTTCCTATCTATCCCCTGCCTCCTTCTATGGTCTGATTCAAACAGACAGGGGATTTTGAATCACAGTCCACTCGAGGGGGTAATACTTTCAAAATAGAACAAAACACAAAAGACCCCCCCTCTCATCAATACTGGACAAGTTTTTCAAATAATATCATCATATAACATTTAAAAGCTTTTAAATATTTAAATGGGCTCATAAGCTCTTCAGCAAGGCACCACAGCAGCGGTACATCGCTGAAAAAGTGCTTGAATTTTAATCATAACACATTGCAAGGAGCAAAGATTCTCACTTCTACTGGAGTGGCAAATGTTATGGCTCTACAAAAGCTGTTTATCTGAAAAGGTCAGTTCACGGCTCCAACACAGTCTGTGTTTCGCTACGCTACATCAGGAAGCAGGAAGGATAAGCTTTTTATATTGATTTTTTTGCAGTGTGCAGTGCCCGAGTCCTTTGGTCTACACACTTGATGTTGAAAAAAGAGTCAATACTACTTTATCCTCATCTTCTCATCATTCTCTTCTTTCCTTCCACTGTCTGCCTTCTCTCTGCCTCTGTCTTTCCCTTCCACCTCTCCCCCCTCCCCCCCAATTGGTCTGGCACAAATCTTCCCTCCGCTCCCCTCATGGTCTGGCATCTCTGTCTTCTTTTCCATCTCTCCCTACCTCAGGTGGTTTTTAGCATCTCTCTTCTCCATTCCTCCCACCACTTCTTTACACCTCCTAGTGGTCATGGATCCAGCAATTTTAGGGATTTCAAGCTTTGGTCCTTTCTCTCCCTGGGATGCTCTCATCTCTTCCATTTCCAGGGTAGCATACTGGTTTTTCAGTTCAAGGGTGGGTGGAGTAACGGTACCAATCTTGCAGGATTCCGTAATCTGAGTCCAGCTGTCTTCCCTCAGCACAGCCTCTTCTTCCCCACTGCTAGAAATCTTTGACACCTCATGAACCCTTTCATCGATGTACCTCTCATTCTCACAAATTCTTCTCAGTCTTGCCACTTCCTCTCTGTTCCTTTACTTCCTTAATGAGGAATTCAAACTTAAGACAGCTGGCACGGGGGAGGGGGGCAGGGTTATGTAATGACGCATAGCTGAACAGTGGCTCGCTGCCCGAGCTCCGCATCGCCCCTGCTTTAACCTTTCTTTTTCTCGCTATGCAGCAGTGAATTTATGCTCTTTATTATTGCCAAGTGTTTTTTAAGTCTCTCTGCAGCGACAGTGCGTGTTTAATTGGCACGTATCAATGACGGGGCTGGGATATGCCATCTAAGACTCCGCAGCTGACTAAACTCCGACAAACCACGCTCTCACCCAAGATGGTGGCTGAAGGGGCCCCTGTCCGTACAGCAGTAAAGCTACAGGAAGACACGATTTGAGAACTTACCAAGCATCTCTCAGCTCTTATTGATAAGTTTGGCAAATTTCAAGCATCGGTGGATGAAATCAAGGACTGCATAGAGAGACTGGGCTCGCAGATAACTCAGCTGGAGCAAAGGTTGGAGCAGGAGGATCAGACTGGCCGGGCTGCTTCTCGTGTTCAGACCCTCGAGGCTCAATGCATCACGTTCACTGTGCACCTGGAGGACCAGGAGAATAGCGGATGCAGAAATAATCTGCGTATCGTTGGTCTGCCCAAAGCGGTCTGCGATGCTGAGCTGTGGGCCGTAGTGGAGCAGTGGCTGCCGGAGGTGGGCCTGGAACTGGGAGACATACGTGCAGTGGTAGAGCATGTACACAGAATCAGCAAAATGCGCCAGGGAGACCCTCGACCGCAGTCCGCTTTTTAAATGCGACCATCAAGGACAGGATTCTTGCTTTATATCAGAAAACAGCATCCTTGGAATGAGGTGGAGCAAAGCTTCTGCTGTTCAATGACTATTTCCCTGCCATGCTTCTAGTCAGAGAGCGCTAGCCCCTTATTGTTCGGAACTACCCAACAGGGGGCTTTGATTTACAGTCCTATTCCTGGCCAATGTACGAGTCTAGATGGCCTCAGGCCCCTGGCTCTGCGACACTTTGGATGAGCTTAAGGTGTTTCTGGCTGAGCCACGGGGGGCCCCAGGACTAACCTTATCCATACTGGTGAAACTGAAGGTACCTGGTTGGACATTGGGGAATGGATACTTCATTTCATCCTGCGGAGCCTGTTATGTTCTAGACCCGATCTATGGTTGCATTCCTCACTTAGCAGTTGACTCTCCTTTTTCTTAATCACCTGTGGAGCTAACTGCTGACTGGAAGGCCTTGCTGGACTTTGGGGCCACCTGGCAGGCTCTTGCCCCCTCCCCCCCCCCCCCCGCGCCATGCTGGACTTTTTCTTACACTGTCATAACTAGTATTGGGCATTTCACACTTTGTTATGTATATGCTGCACAGTGGCGTACCTAGGGTATGTGGCACCCGGGGCCCATCATTTTTTGACACCCCCCCCCCCCCCTCATGTAAAATTTTTTTTTTTTTTTTTTTTGCAATAACCATGAAATGGAATAAATGGTCAGAATAGAAACAGGCAGTGAAAATTTTCTTTTTTTTTTTTCAAAGTATTTTTATTGAGAATGGCAAAAGGTCCAGACAAGCAACCATGGTCTGTACAGAAACTTATACATTATCAAAAAGAACACAGAATGAGAGTAACAGCAACAACAAGCATGAACAAGCCTCTCCCAAGAGAAAATTGCCAATGAGAGGCATAGCAATACACAACAAAAGGCCAAAACTTGGGGCAAGCAAACAAATCCCACCCCAGAACCCACAAGAATAATAAGCCGGACTAGACCCTCAGCCATATTTTATAATGAAAAAAACCCCCACAAGCAACAACACCCAGACCGCTCACCAGACACACCAATCCGCACAACAAGCACCCAAGAAACACCCAGCCACCACCCAGACAAAACTACCAGACACACCTACCCCACCAAGCCCAGACCCAACCCCCCCTCCCCAGAGAGTGCAAGCGCAAAGTGGACCGTGAAAAGGGCAGCTGCAGAAGTGGAAAGCCCCAGATAAGTAGGTTAGCTAAAGAAAGCCCACAGATAGAAGAAATCAGGATAACAGAAGTTCCAACAAATGCTCCCACAGAAAATTTTCTTTTATTGAACCTCATTTATGTAACCATTATTCCAAACATAACATAACATAAATTATGTCTGAATTGTCATGACATCAGAAGTACATATGGAGTAGTTGCAGGTGATGCTTGGGACAGTTCTGATTATGTTAGTTTGGTTTTATGTGTTTTTTTAATAGAAGGGTTTTTATTTCTTTTTTTAAGGTTTTGTAGTTTGTGGTCGAGGTCAATAGGTTGTAGAGTTGGGGGTCAAGTGTTGCAGCTCGAATGGCTAGGAGGTTGTCGAACAGTTTTTTTTCTTTTGACGTTTTTGGTTGGAGGGTGTGTGAATGGTGCGTGAGTTCTCCTATGTCTGTTTGAAGTGGATTGAATTATTTAGCTGAAGAAATTAGTTACCCCCCCCCCATTCCACACACATTAATTCTCTTCCATTTTTGTTCCCATTATAAAAAAACACTGATAAGTTCCCAGGAAAAAAATACATTAAAATAAGAAGTGAAAACAAAGGCCCCTACAGATGAGAACATAACATAAGAATAGCCTAACTGGGTCACACCAATGGTCCATCATGCCCAGTAGCCCATTCTCATGGTAGCCAATAGTGCTGCCCGATTCAGAGAAAAATATTTCATTCGATCCGATTCACCCTGTTGAATCGATTTTTCGATTAGATTCACTGTTAATGACACCGCTTTTTAAGTTTAAACAAAGTATAACAATAAATTTCACAACAACAATAAATTTCACAAAGTACTTTAAAAAAAAAAAAATCACATTTTTCCATTAAAGCAGTTCTGGAGACATTTGCTTGAACAGTCTTTTTTCCCAGTCCATAAGCAAGCAATATGAAAAAGATTTCCTTAATTATCTACTCAAACATTTTTGCTATTTACTTTCATTGTACCTAGACTATTATTCAGTAGAAAAAATTTAGTTTGTTCAATCAAGCAGAACATTCACTCATAGAAGTCCAATGTCCACACAGGATTTGATTGAACAAACAAATTTTTTCTACTGAATAATAGTTTAGGTATACTGAATAGCAAAAATGTTAAAGCCACACAGAAAAGCAGTAAAAGTCAATAGGTTCTCCAAGTGGGAACAACTGAGTGCACCAATCCAGGGCAAGCAGACGCTTCCCCCATGTCTTAATAACAGACAATGGACTTTTCCTCCAGGAATTTGTCCAAACCTTTCTTAAAACCAGCTACGCTATCTACTTTTAACATAACTTCTGGCCACTTCATTTTTAAGCTTAGATCTTTCCTTCCAAACAGAGACCTTGCTAGATGTCAAATACAGCACAAGGTAACTTCACATGGACTTAACTGTGCAGGAAATGAATCTCCTCATACACCCACCATATAGTGCAAAAATGTGCAAAGGTCTGTTTTTTTTCTTTCGATCACTACATAGCCTAATGCCACACAAGCAGCGCTGTTACAAACATATTCTGAAGGTCAATGCTAAGGTTGACAAAGTTTCCTTCCTTGGACCAGAAGGAGATACTGACAAACCACTGGAAGAGATTCTAAAACAACTACCCAGAAATAACACCCAAAGACCCACTCAGTGTGTGAACCAGTTGAGTGGAGTGGACTAACTGGGGGTGGAAATGGGCCCAGAGTTTGCTCAGCAGAATTTCCCAGACTACCTCTTCCTCTCAACACACTGACATGCTACCACCACCACCAACACTAGGAACACCTCACCGAGTATGCCAGCAATGCTTATAAACTTTATAAAACACATTATTATATTTTCTTATAAAGCATATATTTTAACTGAACTCAGCCTTGCCATTCACAAAAATAGAAAAGTTCCCATTTCAAGCTGTCTCATGTACACTTTTCAAATCTAACATATTGTAATCACAAAACAGAAAATAAAATTATTTTTTCTACCTTTTGTTCTCTGATCAATATTCAAATCTTGTTGGTCCCAGGCTCTTGTTGTCTTGCTTGCCAGGGTCTCCTTTCTCCGTGCTAACCATCCGTCTGCCATCTCTGTTCTCCCCTTCCGTTTCCCTTCCCTCTCCCGGAGATCTGGCATCTTTCCTTTTTTTTGTCTCCATCCACAGATTCACCTTTTCTCAACTCCCCACCACCCCAGGATCCACCATCTCTCCCTTTCTGTTCCCAACTATCCTCCTATCCAGTATCTCTATCCCCCCTCCACACCATCCCCTGTTTCCAAGTTCTCTCCCTTTCTGTTCCTTCCCTCCCTAAATCCCATTATGCACCATCTCTCTCCCACTCCTCTGTTTTTAGACCCATTATTTCTAACCCCCAAAGTCTGGCATATGCACGTATCTTTGAACCCCCCCTTCCCTCTCTCCCTCTGTGTACTTTTACACCAGGACCCCCCCTCCCCCGAAGGTCTGTCCCCCCTCCGAAGGGCTACACCCCACCCCTGAAGACCTGCACCCCCCGAAGGACTTTACCTCCCACCCGAAGGTCTGTCCCCCTCTGAAGGCCTAAACCCCACCCCTGAAGGCCTGCACCCTCCCCGAAGGATTGTACCCCCCACCCGAAGGTCTGTCCCTCCCTGAAGGCCTGCACCCATCCCGAAGGCCTGCACCCACCCCGAATGCCTGCACCCACCCCGAAGGCCTGCACCCCCCCCGAAGGCCTGCACCCCCGAAGGCCTGTCCCCCCCCTTGAAGGCCTATCCCCCCTTAAAGGTCTGCCTGTCCCACCCCCTTGTAGGCCTGTCCCCCCTTAAAGGTCTGCCTGTCCCACCCCCTTGTAGGCCTGTCCCCCCCCTGAAGGCCTGACCCCCCCTTGAAGGCCTGCCTGCTTGTCCCCCCTTGAAGGCCTGTCCCCCCCTTGAAGGTTGGCACCCCCCCAAAGGCCTGCACCCCCTTGTAGGCCTGTCCCCCCCCTTGAAGGCCTGCCTGCTTGTCCCCCCTTGAAGGCCTGTCCCCCCCCCTTGAAGGCCTGCACCCCCCCTTGAAGGTTGGCACCCCCCCAAAGGCCTGCACCCCCTTGAAGGCCTGCACCCCCTTGAAGGTCGGCACCCCCCCCTGAAGGCATGCACCCCCCCTGAAGGCCTGTCCCCCCTTGAAGGCCTGTCCCCCCCCCTTGTAGGCCTGTCCCCCCCCCTTGTAGGCCTGTCCCCCCCCTTGAAGGCCTGCCTGCCTGTCCCCCCCTTGAAGGCCTGCACCCCCTTGAAGGTCTGCACCCCCCCCCCCCGAAGACCTGCACCCCCCCTTGAAGGCCTGCCTGCCTGCCCGTCACCCCCCTCCCCCTTGAAAGTCTGCCTGCCCGCCCGCCCGCCCCACCCTGAAGGCCTGATGCCCCGACCCACCCCGAAGGACCATTCGCCCCCCTGGCCTCCCCGCACTACCTATGAAGCAGCCGCAGCAGGATCGCGACGTCAGCTATATTTGCGCTACTTAGGAGCTGCTTCCTGCGTCGCGGTCCCGCCCCCTCCTCTGACGTCAGAGGAGGGACGGGACCGCGGCGCAGGAAGCAGCGCCCAAGCAGCTGAGGGATTGCTGACGTCGCGATCCTGCTGCGGGCTGCTTCATAGGTGTGCTGGAAGGTCAGTGGGGCGAGCGGTCCTTCGGGCGTGGGGGGGGACTGAGCGGCAAGGCCGGGAACACCCCCTCAGGGCTGGTACCCGGGGCGGCCCGCCCCCCCCGCACCCCCCTAGGTACGCCACTGCACCGAACCAAACTGATAGAAGGAGAATGAGCTTCTTCAGGGATCTGACCCAGTTCTAATACCTCTCCGTCTCCGTGCCGACCGACCCCCTCAAGGACCGACCCTTGGAAACATGTTTTCAGGCTTGGAATCCAGTTAAAAGGCAATAGACGCTCTGTCTATACCTGGGACCAAACTGAAAGAAATTTGTCCAGCCCTGGCAAGTTCAAACCCAACTCAAACCAAATTCTGCACTCCTGGGGAAGGGGGAGGTTTTGCTTCTGAGAAAGTGCTCCTTAGTACATCAGAATCTCTGTCTGCTTCTTGGCACCAGCACTGGAGAAATAATGAGACGCCCTACTTTCTTTCTGCATGTGAAGCCATCTGGAGGGGGGGGGGGGGTGTTTGTGAGTACCAGAAGGCACTGCGAGGAAGGAACGGGGTATATTAGTAGATCTGTGTGTGATGGAGGGCACTAGGGCCAGCAGGAGTGAGGTACATAGTTAGAGCTGTAGAGGGGGGGGGGGGGGAGAAGGAGGGTGTCCCTATTGCAAGGGAGGAGTGAGGTTTTCCCTCGCCTTTTCTTCAGTCCTAAAGTTCACATTTTCTGGCTTTGGCTGCCTTCAGCAGTCATGCGACCGGGTAACAAAGCCCCCCTGACCCTGCACGCTGTCTGATTCGGCTGCTGTTGAACAGTTTGCGTGCCGGAACCCTTCTCAGGCTGAGTGGAATTTGGGTTATGAGCTGCAGGGAGTGGTTGTGAATTTCTCCGTGAGAACCTTGTGCATCCTCCTCCAGCTTGAGTTCCGATCCTCCCCGAGGCTGACGTATTTCCTGTTGCCTCAGCTTTCAACAGCAATCTGACCTGGAGGAGGGGAGAACAAGGCCTGGGAATGCATTTATCTGAGTTTGGGGTTTAGGTTTCTGCCACTTGGTGCTGAATGTAAGACGCGCGCACGAGGACGCGCACGCGTAGACGTCCGCACGTAGACGCCCGCACTAGACGTCCCCACGTAGACGTCCGCACTAGACGTCCCCACGTAGACGTCCGCACTAGACGTCCGCACTAGACGTCCCCACGTAGACGTCCGCACTAGACGTCCCCACGTAGACGTCCGCACTAGACGTCTAGTGCGGGCGTCTAGTGCGGACGTCTACGTGGGGACGTCTAGTGCGGACGTCTATTGCGGACGTCTAGTGCGGACGTCTAGTGCGGACGTCTAGTGGGGACGTCTATTGCGGACGTCTGTTGCGGACGTCTAGTGGGGACGTCTATTGCGGGCGTCTAGTGGGGACGTCTATTGCGGACGTCTAGTGGGGACGTCTAGTGCGGGCGTCTAGTGGGGACGTCTAGTGCGGACGTCTATTGCGGACGTCTATTGCGGACGTCTAGTGGGGACGTCTAGTGCGGACGTCTAGTGGGGACGTCTATTGCGGACGTCTAGTGGGGACGTCTATTGCGGGCGTCTAGTGGGGACGTCTATTGCGGACGTCTAGTGGGGACGTCTAGTGCGGGCGTCTAGTGGGGACGTCTAGTGCGGACGTCTATTGCGGACGTCTAGTGCGGGCGTCTAGTGGGGACGTCTATTGCGGACGTCTAGTGGGGACGTCTATTGCGGACGTCTACGTGGGGACGTCTAGTGCGGACTCAAGCTGGAGGAGGATGCACAAGGTTCTCACGGAGAAATTCACAACCACTCCCTGCAGCTCATAACCCAAATTCCACTCAGCCTGAGAAGGGTTCCGGCACGCAAACTGTTCAACAGCAGCCGAATCAGACAGCGTGCAGGGTCAGGGGGGCTTTGTTACCCGGTCGCATGACTGCTGAAGGCAGCCAAAGCCAGAAAATGTGAACTTTAGGACTGAAGAAAAGGCGAGGGAAAACCTCACTCCTCCCTTGCAATAGGGACACCCTCCTTCTCCCCCCCCCCCCTCTACAGCTCTAACTATGTACCTCACTCCTGCTGGCCCTAGTGCCCTCCATCACACACAGATCTACTAATATACCCCGTTCCTTCCTCGCAGTGCCTTCTGGTACTCACAAACACACCCCCCCCCCCTCCAGATGGCTTCACATGCAGAAAGAAAGTAGGGCGTCTCATTATTTCTCCAGTGCTGGTGCCAAGAAGCAGACAGAGATTCTGATGTACTAAGGAGCACTTTCTCAGAAGCAAAACCTCCCCCTTCCCCAGGAGTGCAGAATTTGGTTTGAGTTGGGTTTGAACTTGCCAGGGCTGGACAAATTTCTTTCAGTTTGGTCCCAGGTATAGACAGAGCGTCTATTGCCTTTTAACTGGATTCCAAGCCTGAAAACATGTTTCCAAGGGTCGGTCCTTGAGGGGGTCGGTCGGCACGGAGACGGAGAGGTATTAGAACTGGGTCAGATCCCCGACCCACCCCGAAGGACCATTCGCCCCCCTGGCCTCCCCGCACTACCTATGAAGCAGCCGCAGCAGGATCGCGACGTCAGCTATATTTGCGCTACTTAGGAGCTGCTTCCTGCGTCGCGGTCCCGCCCCCTCCTCTGACGTCAGAGGAGGGACTGGACCGCGGCGCAGGAAGCAGCGCCCAAGCAGCTGAGGGATTGCTTACGTCGCGATCCTGCTGCGGGCTGCTTCATAGGTGTGCTGGAAGGTCAGTGGGGCGAGCGGTCCTTCGGGCGTGGGGGGGGACTGAGCGGCAAGGCCGGGAACACCCCCTCAGGGCTGGTACCCGGGGCGGCCCGCCCCCCCCGCCCCCCCCTAGGTACGCCACTGATGCTGCATAGTTTCAATATGTCTTATGTGATATGTAGGGGAGTATTTGGGGGGAATGTTTTGTATCTGGTGGGTTTTGGGATGGGTTGGGTGTTGGAGGGCTGGTGTGTCTTTGGGTTTGGGTGGGGGTGTGCTGTGAAAGTTGGGAGGTGTGCATGTGTGCTGTTTGGACGCAGGACATGGCTGGTGGATGGAGTGTGCGCATTGTGACATTTCCATCCCTAGTGATGAACCTGTCATGGTTAAGTCCCATGATAAACCAGTTCGCAGAGGCAGGAAACCAGCTGAATGTAGAGCCTCAGAGGCTGCAAAAGTCAGGGCTGCCTATCCTGAAGGGAATGAGCTTGACTCTGACCCAGAATCCATCCTATAGCCAGAACCTGTCAGGAGAGAAAATTCCCAGAGAAAGTTCAGACAGTTCCCAAGCTGCTAT
The DNA here is from genome assembly GCF_902459505.1 of Geotrypetes seraphini. Classification (NCBI taxonomy): domain Eukaryota; kingdom Metazoa; phylum Chordata; class Amphibia; order Gymnophiona; family Dermophiidae; genus Geotrypetes; species Geotrypetes seraphini. Next base: position 65,894,047 of record NC_047091.1, on the reverse strand, counting down.
ACATATACTGAACTGAGAGGGAGCCAGAGAGCATACAAACCTGTGCCCCAGCCAGGTAAGCTAGGGGGTGGCTTTAACAGTTTAAAACAGCTCTCAAAGAGTGTGAGGCAGGCAGCTCAGGAAGGCCTGGCAGATAGGACTCTTCTGGCCAGGCAAGGGCAAAGCACCAAGCAGGAGCCCATGGAATAGGAAGACCCTGAACCCCAGGATACTACAGAGCTGAAAGCCCCAGAGGAAAACATGGACATAACAGCATTTGAAATGCCTGGAGAGACCACAGAGCAACTGGATATGAGTTTGGCAGTTTCTTGCCAGTAATTTTTTTTTCTTCTTGGATATTTTTGCTGTTGGGACAGTTGGCTAAATGAAGTAGCTACCAATAACTGCATTGAAGAAGTTTGTTTTTTTTCACAGCAGTGGAGGGCTGGGCTGGAGCAGAGCTAGAGTAGTGCACAGCCCTGATTGAGTTGCTGTACACCAGCTGGGACTGAGCACTAAGAATGCTGGTGTGCTTTTTTTTGTTTGTTGCCTTGGAACTGTGGTAGATTATTGCACCTAAGAGGATCCTATGAAGAAAAGCTGACCAGATTAATTCTGGTGACCAATTTGAGGCTGACCTCCCTTGCCCATATGACCAAAGCAGTGGTGATCTGGATCAGGGGCAGGCAGACTTGCAACATCAGCATCCTGTCTATAAGTCAGCTAGGGCAGCCAAAGATAAGCTAGCTGAGCCTAGAAAACCCAAGCAAAATAGGAAAGGGAAGCCTGCAGTGGAACCAAAGCCCATCCTCCTCTACAGGCTGAAGGGGATTGGCTGTGGGCTGATTAAAGGCAGGTTGAATCAAGAAGTAGGGGGAGGAGAGACAGACTGAGTCACTCCAGCAGCCCAAAGCAGAGTAAGAGCTTTGGGACAAGGAAGCAGTGACTGAGGTCCCAGATTGGCCTATGCAGGAGGTGGAGGAAAGCCTTCCCACTTCTACTAGCCAGTTTTCAGAGTGGGTGGAAGGAATGGAAGTGCAGGAAACTGGCTCCATTACAGAGAGTTGGGCACAGCCCATGGACATTAACTTTGAGTAGCTGGAAAAGCAGCCAGTGGGTTTTTTCTCGCTCTTTGAGCAGGGATTGCTTTATGTGCTGTTCTTTGTCATTGGAACTAAAACTTTAGGTTAACTGAGGAGGTTACTTACCTGAGAGATTTACTGCTATGTCCAGGTGATGTTTGGGCTAAAGCACATTGAACTGCATGAATGCTCTGTAATTCTAAACCTTCCTGTGTGTGCCATGGCTGTGAGGATAATTACAGATCCTCTCTCTTAGCTGTGCTGCCTACTAAGAAATAACTCAAGCATTCAGCAGGCTGAGAAAAACGGTCTGGTTGTTAGCTGCCCAGGGAGAACATGAACTGCCTGCTGTTATGAGGTATGATTGTACTTTATATATCTGCTGTAGAAATCTCCTGCATGTCCCAAACCATTGCCACAAGAGAAAAGTTTTGATTTTGCTGAAATATAAACTTAAGTCTCTTTACTGAGCCAGAGTGCATGGTCTCAAGTGGGACAGAACTGTTTAAGTGTTCTTTTGAATCTTTAATCTTCATTTTTTTTTTTAAACTGGATTTTTGTGGAGTGCTGCATATACTTTATTCTTTTGATCATCAAGGTCGGAATAAAACTATTGTGTTTTGGAAGAATTCTGACTGGACTTTGTGTTTTGTTGAGTGATTGCAGCCATTACTTAACCTTTTCTCCCAGGCCTAGGCGGTTACCTAGGGCCCAGTCAAAGACCTGAAGATACCCCTGGTGGTAGGGGACACGCCAGAGCCTAGATTTTGTTATGAGACCACTCCACTCTGAGGAGTGCTTGTGACAAAGCCCAGTATCCTGTTTCCAACCCAGGTCACAAGTACCTGGCAAGATCCCAAAGAGTAAAAACAATTTTAGGCTGCTTATCCTAGAAATGAGCAATAGATTTTACCAAGTCCATCTTAATGGCTTATTGACTTTTCATTTAGAAATTATCCAAACCTTTTTAAAACCCTGCTAAGCTAACCCAGCCACTGTGAATTTTTGGACATCTCTCTAGGGGAGGAGCATAGTAGGGCGCTTAGGCTCTGAGGCAACATAGTAGGCTCACTCTCTGAACTGGAACAGAAAACTCCCTCTAGCTTCCCCCCCCCCCCCCCATGATCTTGATCAACCAATCATCCGTCCATGACCTCCCAATCCCCCTCCAAAATAGCTCTGGTGTCTAGCAACACCCCCACATGACACTCAAACCAAAAGTCTGGGTTGTCTAGCAACTTAGAGAGCAATGGAATATTGGAAGATCCTTCAACAAGGAAAGAGAGATGCCCTCATGATAAATAACAAGGAGAACCAGAACAAGTGTGTAAGCCAACAAAAATGTATTCAGCTGAAGTCTGTCCCGTTTGTCTGTTTTAATTAGATTGTGGGATCGTCTCTGACATGTTTAATCTACAGCACTGTGTACGTCTAACATAGAAATGAAAAGTAGTAGTAAAGATTAGGAACAGAGAACCTCAAACTACCCCCAATTTCTACAGCAAAAAGTTTTGCACATAGGCATTGGCACAGTATATCCTTATCAGATCCATCCAATAAAGTTCATTTCTTTGACAGAGAGAAGCCTGTTAAAGGAAATCCCATGGTTTTGCTTAGCATATCCAATTCTTTTTCAAACTTTGGCTTGACACTGAATGAGTTAACTGTTCATATCCTGCTTCACTAGCGTTTGAATTTCACTAATGGTTTGTGTTTACCTTTTTGTTTTACCAGCAATTGGATTTCAGATTTCATCATTCATTATTGGTTTGTGATTATCATTTGGGACTCCTGATGCAGGCACCATAGTCGAAGCATGGTCCATGTTTGACAGGTTTTAGTTGCAATTTGATGTGACTGTTTTAGAGCACTTGCACATATTTTATTTGCCACTAATAGAGGATTTGAAGACCAGGTACGTTCTGCTCCTTCTCTTGGAATTGGATTTTTTTGTGCAGAGTTGACTGTCTCTTTTGTGGTCATTATGCTTAGCATATCAGCAGGAAATACCTGTAAAACCTCTGATTAAGAAATTACAGTGTTAAGTATTGTATATTGTACTTCCATAATGCATGTCTATTCATATTCTATTCTGAAAGGTTTTTTGAGTCCTCGGTTATTCTGTGATTCTGTGGTTGTTTTTTCTTTTATTCTGTTAAGCAATTAGTCATTTTTTTCCTATTTGTGACTTATGTTCAGCCACAATATTCATATATACATTTCATGTAAATATAATGTATTCTTTTTATCAAGTTTTGCAAAGTAGTGCAAAAAAACTCCACTTAAATGAAGCTGAGAGTCTGCTCAAATGGAAGAAAAAGCCTCAGGTTTTATTGGCAGAGCTCAAGCTCCCCCCCCCTCCCCCACATCATTGGCTAAAAAAGTTCCATAGAGTGACAACTCGCTGTCAAGGTGAAATCGTGAGCACAACACTGTCAGTAAGTAAACATTTTTAATGAATGCTATCGAATAAAAACAAGAGGTTATAAAGCAGTGGTCTCAAACTCGCGGCCCAGGGGCCACATGCGGCCCGCCAGGTACTATTTTGAGGCCCTCGGTATGTTGATCATAATCACAGAAGTAAAATAAAACAGTTTCTTCATCATATGTCTCTTTAGCTATAAATTACAATATTATTATTAAGACTTACCACAAGGAAAAATTTATAAACTATAAAGAGTTTTACCTCATGCAAAATTGTCATTTCTTTAATGAGACATTAACTATTTTTTTCTGAGGCCCTCCAAGTACCTACAAACCCAAAATGTGGCCCTGCAAAGGGTTTGAGTTGGAGACCACTGTTATAAAGTGATACAGATTATTTAATTACTTTTACAGCTCTGTGAAAATCCAAGCAAGGTCACAATAGCCCTGAAGAAACAGGTTAGTGCCGTGAAACGTTGGCAAATTTAACAGACTGCTTTAAACACTCACAGTGGTTTCAGTTGCAAAATATCTCAGTCCTCAATTATTATAAATCTCATCAGCGAGTTGTCACTCTATGGAAGTTTTTTAGCCAATGATGTGAGGGGGAGGGGTTTTGAGCTTGAATTCTGCCGATAAAACATGAGGCTTTTACTTCCATTTGAGCAGACTCTCAGCTTCATTTAAGTGGAGATTTTTTGCACTACTTTATATTTTCCCACTTCACCTTTTGCAATATTGTGATTGACACACACACACACACACACACACTGTTATTTCTTGTGTTGCATTTATAAGATAGACCAATATATAGAAACAAAACATAAAGGAAATAAGATTATACTTTTTTATTAGAGTAATAGTGCTTTTTTTTTTTTAATTAGCTTTGGAGGGTAACATTTCTTCTTCAGATGAGGAATAAGCAATTATGGCCTTTCAAGGAAATTGGTTTCATCTTGTCTGAAGTGAGATCAAAGAAGGTATGAGTTTTTTCAATATTATACATTTCAGCATTTGCATGCACACATTGGTGCTTAGCTTATTTATATTATATTTGTTTTCCTTATTATGATCTTTCAGATAAATTGATTAGCACCAGTGCTCCTGTCCGTTCTGGAGATGGTAATATGCAAATTGTTTACATTCAAAGGAAAAGTAAAGCTGAGCCTCACAGTGGTTCCAATAATAAACTCCGTAAGATAACTAATAAATTGACCTGGGGCTACTATATCACCAGCAATCGCACCCGCTCTGGAGAAGTTAAAGCGCAAATATATATTTGCGGAAGTGGTTTAGCAGAAGCTCCCGGCCACAGTGATAATAAGGTTAAGGTTTCTGTATTACAAATAAGTTTGAAATATCACCATTTTTCAATGTAAATCTTCAAACTTCCTCTCGCAACACAATACAATGCAATCTTTACTTATATACCGCCAATACCTCCATGAAGTTCACAGCGGTATATATAAATAATTATGGTGATACAATTGAATTTTAGGAACGAATAATAACAACAAATTCTTGAAATAGGTCTTTAGGACTTTTTGAAAAGCTTAATATTAAATTGCTAGTTAATATTAGTTGGTAATGTTTTCCAAAGTTTTTCTGCCTGATATTCTCAAAACGTATTTTAAATAGTATACAATAGAATTTGTAAAGTATTTATAAAGTGCAGTGAGGGTTTTCTGGACCTCTTTATATCTCTGCTACAAGTTCTCATTCCTGGAAAACTCCTCCTACCACTAATATTAACATTATTGGAGCAGAGTTTGCATTTCATAAGATATTCTAAGCTTATATCTCAAAATATGTATTCTAAGCTATATGTCAAAAAATAAACTTAAGTTTATTATAAACATTTTTAGACATATAGCTTGGAGTGAGCATTTATTGAGAGAGAAACATTTTTTGAGTTATAAGGTTTTTTTGAGATATAAGCAGTCCTTAGCTGGGGTCACATTGAGGAGTGTTAGGTTAAAAGTTTGAGAGTTAATATGAGAAGTAGGAGTAAGAGTACGCACATCCCCTAAATTGTAAAGGACAGTAGCAAAGGAGGTAGAATCACAGTTAGGTAAGGTAGACAGCATAGTGACATTCTGAAGAGCACAGAAAGAAGTTACAAGAGTGGAGATAGCTGTCAGAGTTCCCCTCACACAAAAATTGGTAGTATTTAATGCTGCTTGTGCCAACATGAGCCAGGTATTTTCCGCCTCCATGAATAGGGGCAGAAACCCCAATGAGAATACTAGTATTTTAATCATTTCTATAGAAATTTAAGCGGCAAAACCATCTAATATAAAGAGCTAGCCGCGCATGTGCACTCCTATTTGCGTGTTCCGTGCGTGTAGGTCTGTGGCCGAAGGAGTTCGCATGCGCGCTAATACGTCACCAGCCTATCGCCTCCACAAGCCGGACCTCAGCCAGATGAAGATCTCCGTTCCTCCTGCCGCCGCCGATCTCCGTTCCTCCTTTGCCGCCCACCCCCTTCTCTTCCCGCGGGCCCGAATGGCGATTCCAGCAGCGTGTGCATCAGTCTTCACATGCTGCTTCGGGCCCTTCTACTGCCCTGATTTGCTCTGCCGCGCCTCTGATGATGTCATCAGGGACGTGCCAGAGTAAATCAGGGCAGTAGAAGGGCCCGAAGCAGCGTGTGGAGACTGATGCAAGCGCTGCTGGAATCACCACCTTTGTAGTCCGGGCAGCGGGAAGGGAAAGGGGGGGTAGAGGAAACGCTAATGCTGCTGCACAGGGAACTGGTGGGGGGGAGGGAAATGGAGGGGGAGGGAATGCTGCTTTGGACAGACAGAAAGAGAGAGGAAGGGAAACACAAAGAAAATAAAACTGGTGTGGGGCGAGGGGGATGGAATGCTGCTTTGGACAGACACAGAGGGAGGAAGGGAGACAGAAAGAAAAGAAGAAAGACACAGGGCAGGGAGATACACAGAAAGACAGACAGGCAAAGAGGGCCAGGGACAGAGACAGACAGAAAGGTCAGCGGGAGCCGCGTCAGGAGGGATGCGGCAGTGGGAACTTTTCCAATGGGTGCAACTGGGTTGCTGTCGGGAACCTCTGATCAGGGGCAGAGCAAGGTAAGAGTATCATAGGGATAAGAAGGAAGAGGGGGGATAAAAAAGGAAGGGATGCCTACTGCTGGACAGGGGGAGAAGGAAAGAGATGCTGATGGACAGGGGGGAGGTAAAACAAAGGGAGAAGGGCTGCTGCTGCATAAGGAGAGCAGTGAAGGGGTGGAGGTGGACACAGTGGAGGTAAAAGGAAGGGAAAATGGACAGGGGAGCAGGCAAGGGGTGGTGATGGACAGCCAAGTTAAAAGAAAGGCAGAAAGAAAGAAAGCGGCTAAGGAGAGAGAGAGAAAAAGAAAGACAGACACACACACATATGTTCTAGCACCCGTTAATGTAACGGGCTTAAAGACTAGTGACTATATAATCTTTGCACTAATGATAAGCAGAAAACAAATAAAACAGTCCAAGTATATTCCTGTAGACTTATCTTGCTCAAAGTTTGGGAAAAAAATGGTACGAAGTTGCTGTATTGGTAGGTCTATCACTCAGTTCAATAGCTTCCATCCGGTGATGGTGATTCTCCTGGAATCGTAGCCACAGGGGTAACTTCAGGTGTAATAGCTGATTCTGTGTGATTCTGTTGGTCCAGAGGTGGCACATCTGTCTTCTTGCACTGGGAAAGGTGAATCCACATAGGGAGTCCTTGTAGCTTTACTGCTGAATGTCCCACAAAAGGTGTCTGACAGGCCGGACAGGGTCTTAGCACTTTCACATATACATAATCTCTGGGCTGCAGTCGAGAATAGCTGGGAGGCTCTCCAACTGGTATCCAAAAGTCTTTTTCCTGCCAAAGGAAAACAAAAGACAAGGTTTTGTGCAAGGCATGACAATAGGTCAAAAGGTCGCTGCACAGTAAAATAGAATCAAAGTTCCAAAAATTTCAGGAGTTACTAATGACCGACCAGTCGCTATCTCAAGTGAAGTTAGGTCTTTTCTAGTCCGTTGGGGAAAATTACAGAGCACCATAAGGGCAACAGGCATACACTGAACCCAATCTTTTCCCCACTCAGACGTGAGGACATGTAATTGCTGCTTAATCAAGGCATTTATTCTCTCGAGTTGGCCAGAGCTTTGAAGATGTTATGGCAAATGGAGTTGCCGTTTAAGCCCAAATTGTTGCTCCAAACCCTCCCAAAGGGATGGCACAAAGGCTTTGATCTGAGGCAATTACCAGGGGTATTCCCCAAGTAGGGAAGAAATGGGACCTTAATTTCTTAATAGTGGTGAGAGCTGTACAATTGATAGGGTAGGCCTCAACCCACCCAGAATACCTGCAGACAGCAACAATTAGATACTTGAGCCCCCCTTTCACAATAGGCAACTCCTATATAATTTACCTGTATGTACAGAAAAGGTCCCCAAGGTTTGGGAAACTGGGCTTCTTCTAGCCTACATAATTGTCCTTTCTTTCCAGCTAACCAACATGGGTGATTGAAAGATTAGGTTTTTTACCTCTGCTAATCTTCCTTCTTGTAGATATCCTCTGGATCCTGAACTATCAGATAATGCATCCATTCCAGCCTTGGCTGCAGAACTTAAAAATAACACCAACCCTCTCTGCGATGTCACTTGTGCGGCCACTCCCCTTGAAGTTCAGTAAGTAGCAAAGCCAGGAGTATCTAATACAAACAGGAAACACAAGAAAAAAAGAGGAGGGCGCGGGGACTCTCCGATACAAATCAATGCTGCTCATGATAACCAAATACATAATCAACAACCGCCAATAAACTAAACTAAACCTTAAGTTTATATACTGCATCTTCTCCACTGAAGTAGAGCTCGGCACGGTTTACAAGAACTTAAAAATGAGAAAGGGTAGGAAAAGGTTTACATAAGTTTATAAGTTGAGTGGAAAAGTAAGGGGGAAAAAAAATTACATGTTAGAGAAGAGCCAGGATTTTAGTTGCTTGCGGAATAAATGGAGGGAACTCAGGTTCCGCAGCGGGATGGTAAGGTCATTCCAGAGACCTGTGATTTTGAATAGAAGTGATTTTCCCAATTTACCTGCGTGGAGAATACCATGTAGGGAGGGGAAGGATAGTTTTAATTTATGGGCGGTCCTGGTGGAGTCAGGGCACGAGGAGTTGAAGGAAAGTGAGATTAGGGAAGGAAGGATGCCGTGAATAATCTTAAAAGCCAGGCAAGAGCATTTGAATTGGATTCTGGAAATCACTGGGAGCCAATGAAGATTGGCCAGGAGTGGGGAGACGTGGTCAGATTTACGTTTTGCAAAGATCAGCTTGGCTACTGTATTCTGAATAAGCTGGAGTCTTTGGAGGCTTTTTTTTGTTAAGCATAGGTAAATGGCATTACAGTAGTCAAGTTTGGAGAGGATGATGGATTGGACAAGGACAGCAAAATGTTTTTGGCGGAAGCAGGGTCTTGCTTTCCTTAGCATGTGGAGGCTGAAAAAGCATGATTTTGTCAGGGAGTTGAGGTGGTCGTTGAGGGGGAGAGAGGAATCAATAATGACGCCAAGGATCTTACTTGAGAACTCAAGGTGTAAGGCAGCGCCTGAGGGTAGTGCGAAGAGGGAGGGCAGGTTTTCTAACTTTGGGCCGAGCCAGAGTAATTTTGTTTTTGATTCATTTAGTTTCATCTGTACCGAGAGGGACCAGGAGTGGAGTCTCATTATGCAGGATGTTATGTTATCATGGAGGTTGGTAAGGTTCTGGTCTGTCTCAAGAAGGACAAGGATATCATAGGCGTATATGTAGATTGTTTCAAGGGGGGAAAGCTGGAAGAGCTTCAGTGAAGACATATAGATATTAAAAAGGATAGGGGTGATCCCTGAGGGACACCGCAAGAAGGAGACCAAGGAGCGGACATGGTGCCATTAGAGTTGACAGTGTAGGAGCGAGAGCGAAGGAAGTTTGAGAACCAATTAAGAACGGTGGAATCAATTCCTATCTCGGAAAGTTGATAAAGTAGTATGTCGTGGTGAACGATATCGAAAGCAGCAGAGAGGTCGAATTGTAACAGAACAGCAAATTTGTTTCGAGAATGTAGTTGTTGCACCTTTGATATTAGGGAGACAAGGAGGGACTCGGTGCTGAAGCTGGGTCTAAAGCCATGTTGATAGGGGGGAGAATGGAGAATCTCTCTAGGTAAGAAGATAGCTGGGTAGCGACTATGGACTCAAGCAGTTTGGTTAGGAGGGGGATATTTGCTATGGGGTGGTAGTTCGATGGTGAGGAAGGGTCGAGATCAGCTTTTTTCAGAAGAGGGGATAAGGCAATGTGTCCCATTTCTGTGGAGAACAGGCCAGATAGTAGGGCAGTGTTTACAAGATTGGTAAGGGAGGAGATGGCCTGCGCAGGAATGTTATCGTAAAGGTAGGATGGGAAAGGATCTAGGATACATTTGCAAGATTTCAATTTGAGACAAAGTTTAGAGATCTGGGATTCAGAGGCTATTTCGAAGGCAGTCCAGGATCTATCAGCAGGGATAGGGTTGGAGTCGTTGGGAGGTAGAGAATTGTAAGAGATGGTTGGGGGGGAAAGAACTTCTTATGGTAATGATCTTTTCGTTAAAAAATTTGGCTAGGTCGTTTGCGGATGGGGGAGAGAAGGGGAAGGTGGAGTCATTTTTTGAGGTTAAATTACGCCAGATGTTGAACAGTGTACTGGTTTAGTTTTTTGATCTGGTGATTTTGTCACCATAGAAATTTTTCCTTGCTTTTGTCAATACCGTGTTGTAGAACTTGATGTTGTCTCTCCAGGATTGTCTGTCAGAAGGGGATTTCGATTTTTTCCATTTACGCTCCAGTGCTCGACATTTCTGCTTCAATTCCTTATGATATGGAAGATACCAGGGAGCTTTGCGGGAGTGGGAGATAGGTTTAGTAGAGAGAGGAGCGAGAGCACGGTAAGTGGATTCAGAAAGAGTTACCCAATTGTGCCAATTGGAATCAGGGTCGGTATGGTCAGGAGAAGGAGGGAGATGGTTGAGAAATTGGTACCAGAACAGTTCACTCGTGATTTTTTTGCGGTAGGTGATATAGTTTGTGGCTCGGGGAGGAGTGCCCAGGTGGGACATGAAAATGGGAAGGCAGGCAGAGCCAAGAAGGTGATCAGACCAGGGGACATGTTCCCAATGGGCATCTTCAGCAGAAGTTTTGTGTTCAGTCAGGTCGAGGAAGCTGATGATGTCTAGAGTATGCCCCTTATCATGGGTAGGCGTGGGCAGAGTGAAAGGACACATTTGAAAGGATAAGTTTTCTGTCTCTTGTCTATGCTGGAGGTAATCAAAAACTTGATGTTTGGGAAGAGGTCATTTAATCATGTTAACGAAGTTAGCTGTCTGAGAAAATGAAGGCTCAACCCCCCACTGTCATGTACCGGTTGAGAGTGATAACGGAAGCTTTTAACACCTTTAGATTCAGACAAAGAAGTATATATCCTGCTCAAACCCCCCCCCCCTCTTCCTTTTGTCCAACCCCCTTCTCCTGTGTTGGTTACCACTGAAAGATATAAAACTGGATGTACACTGATAATAAAACAGGCAATCTCTTTAGAACACTGTCTACATATCTTTTCTCTCTAAGGAGAATGCCTCCGGATATCCATACCCAGATGACAGAGTGTGTGCAGGACGATTTCGGGACCAAGAAACGAATCTAGTTCGTTTCAATTTGGGGGCTACTTCCGGGATGGGCTGGACATTACCAATATTTTGTGAGTATTTCTGAATTTTGAATTCTGTTCTTTAATATTCATTGGTATTGGCGTCCTGTTCCAACCCTTTATTTATATTGTGGGGTTTTTGGGAAACCCGCCGCGGTTACTGTTCTTTTGGGAAGAACAATATTAATGTGGAGTTTTCGGTAAGCTCCCGCCGCGAAAATAAGCAGCTGCCATTCTTTTGGGAAGAATGAAATTATTTATAGAAACGCCTGCCCACCTCTGCCGTCTGTACCACTCTTTGCATGCGCTTTTCTCTTCTATCGCTTAGATAAGATTTTATAGAGTATAAGATTATATTGTATATTATTAATGTACCTCGCTTATAAGGTAAGGTAAGCGAAAATTCCTGCATTGTGATATTGTTTTTGTTATGGGTCATAAAGGCACTTAGGATTCGCCCCCTCCTAGACAGATGAGACTTTGTTCGCTTCAGTAATAATAATAATAATGGTAATAACTTTATTCTTCTATACCGCCACAATCTTGCGACTTCTAGGCGGTTTACATTCAAGAGAGCTGGACATTCAGCGATTTACAATATGTGGAGGGAGTACAAAGTACAGAGACTATTAGGAATCAAAATTACAAAATATAATGTTTGCTAAGAATTTCGGAGCGGACCTGTAAAGAAAAATCGCAGCTTTCCTGAAAAAAGGGAAAAAATTACAATGTACAGTTTGTTTAGAGATTCAGAAACAGCAAGAATTAGGATTTCAGAGAGCATCGTGAAAAGAAACAGAGTACTTGGTGAGGTTCTGTTTGGGTGATGTATCTGTCGAATAGGGTAGTTTTTATGAGTTTTCTAAAAGGCATTGTAGGTCAGTTCGGCTTTATTAATGTGACTGTCTAGCCAATGTTGTTGTTTATTTGCTTGGAGCATGAAGGTTCTGTCCAGAAAGGTTTTGTATTTACAACTGGTTATGCTTGGGTATGCAAAAAGATAGCTGTTTCTGTTTGTCTTATTGGGTTGTAGAATACAAAGTGTGTTTGCAGGTACGTAGGAGCTAGTCCCCAAACTAGCTTGAAACATATGCAGGAGAACTTGAATAATATTCTTGCCTCGACTGACAGCCAGTGCAGTGGTTTGTGGTGGGGGGTGACATGGTCATTCTTTTTTAATCCATATATCAAGCGGACAGCTGAGTTCTGAATGATTCTAAGCTTCCTCATTGTTTTTTTGGGTATACCCAAATAGACGATATTACAATAGTCCAGGGTAGAAAGCATTAGTGATTGCACTAGTAATCTAAACGATAGTGGGTCGAAGTATTTTTTGATGGTCTTTAATCTCCATAACATCGTGAAACATTTTTTTGCCACTATATTCGTGTGTTCAATCATAGTGAGGTGTGTGTGTCCAATGTGACTCCCAATATTTTTATTGTGTTGGTAATTGGGTAATCATGGTCTTTTATATGTAGCGTTGAATTGGTAATCTTATCCGTTGGGCTTGCAAGGAAGATTTTTGTTTTTTTTCTGTGTTAAGTTTCAGTTTGAAGTTGCTTGTCCAATGTTCTATTTCGGTCATTATATGAGTAATGTATTTTGAGGTTTCATTTGTTATGCTGTTCACTGGGATTAGGATGGAGATGTCGTCTGCATATATGTGATAGATCAGGTTTAGTTTTTGCAAAAAATTCCGTTTCAGGTTTGTTTGGGGAACTTACCGAAACAAAATGAATAAGGGTAGAAATACATTTGTGTAATGAGGCGTTATCTTTCTTTCTTAGTGATGCCTTTATATAATGCATTGCAACAGGATCGAGATACAATGCAGATAGAATTGGAAAGAGTAAAAAGTGATTTGACAGCCAGAAAAAACAGCATTAGTGCATAGGGATGTCCTGACTTTCTGTGTCCAAATACCCTTCACAGCCTTGCCAGACTCCTATCACTTTCCTGTGGACTCACTTTTGGAGACGCAGGATAAGGGAAAGAAGTCAGACTCTGAATTCAGCTTGAGGTATGTGGCACCTTTGATTTTGGACACTTGCGGCCGCCCCAATGTTAATACTACCATAGAGGGTCAGGATAAATTAACTTTAATTGATACAGGGGCCAGAATCAGTTTTACAGATAGAGCAAGAAAAAATATGGAAATTTATGAGATTCAAGTTTCAAGTTTATTTTTTAACTTATTGAATAGCTTAATTTAATTTGCTAGGCGATTTACAAATAAAAACAAAAGGTGTACACATAAGCTTATTTATAATAAATTACATGAGCCTGACATATTGACATACAAACTAACAGATACATAAGGGAAAAAGGGCAGAACTACAATTGTATTAATAAAGCACAAAAGAAGACATGAATGGTGAAAACAATAGGAATGGGGAATAAATAAATTAAAGGCGTCTTTAAAAAGGAAGCTCTTCAGATTGCCTTTAAAATGGTTTAGGTCATTTTCTTCTCTTACATGCTGAGGTAAGGTGTTCCATAATTGTGGGGCCATTACAGAGAAGATATCATGACGACGAGTTCCGATAACTTTCAGTGATGTAATTGTTAAGAATTTTTGATTAATGGATCTTAAAGAACGTGATATACTATGGGGAATAAGTAGTTATTAATGAATTGGGGTTCGTTCAAATACAGTGTTTAAAAAAAAAAAACCCAAAAAACTAAAAGTAGGATTTTAAAGGTAATGCGATGAGTAACAGGAATCCAATGTGATTCGATCAGGATTGCAGACAGAGCTTGATAGGTGTTGAAAAGGTTTAATGAAACCTGGACCCAAGAGGGAGGTCTTAGTGCCCACGCAAATATGGATTCCCTACTTATTCAGACTTTCCTCTCTAACCTCTGTTCTCCTTTGCAGATTCTGGTTAAACAAATGATTTCAGAATGGCCCACTAGTTCTCGTGCAGAATTTCAGAATAAATTATTGGAAAAAGGAGCAGTGCGGGGTTTGAACCCCCAAACCTCAGGTACCTTAGGCTGTAGCTCTAACCACTGTGCCACACACTCCTCCTATGCTTTGAGATCTCTAAGCCTCGGGAAATCCTGCATTATCAGGGCCAGCTACCTACCTGGGGACTGCATCTGTCCGCTCCTCGCGGAAGAAGGGGTCACGGGTTTCGTAGGGGGCGGGCCCCTGCCTCCGATCGAGGTGGTAATAATCCATCCAGAAGTACTGGATGTTTTAATTGCAGAGACTCTGGTCACTGGCTTAATCAATGGCCATCTGGTCGGTGCCCAAAGCCGCCTTTCGGACAGACTTTGGTGCAAAGAGGGGAAACCCTGTATACCAGCTGCCCTTGTTATTGTTGACATGTTCTCCCGATGGCCTGAAGTTTTTTTCCCACTACAAACGAAACTGCTCAGTCTATGGTGAACATTTTACTTCGCGAAATCATCCTTAGGTGGGGATGTCCCACACACATCAACTCAGATAATGGTCCTGCTTTCACTGCCAGAGTATGCAAAGATTTAGCTATCGCACTCCGCATTGAGTGGAAATTTCATCTCCCATATCACCCACAGAGTTCCGGTATTGTCAAACGCATGAACAGGACTATTAAAAACAAAATCTGGAAAGCCACAGCTGGCACATTTGTGAATTGGAAAAAATTCCTTCCTATTGTTTAAGCTGAAATTAGGATGTTGCAAAATTAAAATGTTTTTTTCTTTTCTTTTTCTTAGCAGCAGTTCGGATATATACATAGCCATCCCAGTTTTGGCACAAGGATATTTCTGGTGTTTTCCAGGGATCCTCTTTGTCACTGCAGAGATAAAGACGATCCAAAGAGACATTAGCTTTTCTAAATATGAGATGGTTATGATATGCATTATTTGTCCATATACTTTACTCATGTGTTCATCTTTGTTTTGTTTTTCTATAACAATGTGTTTATTTCCAGAGATAAGTTCAGCTCTGAACATTTGACCGATGGAAGAATAGTTTCAAGCCTAGAGCTATGTGTTTTGTCTGTGCCATGTGGTCTGTGTTTTGTCTACTTGTTTTAGTTTGAGGGGTACCCCAGGATACATAACATTGGCCATTTCTAGAGCTCTATTCCCACTTTTTACTAGCCTAATTGCTATATGTTTAAGAAAGAGTTTTACTATATACAGTGTTTGTTCCGTTGTGCTCACTAGATATGATCCATTCAATGTACATTTCTGAATACATTCAGTACAGAATTATGGTCTCTCTGAATTGCCATAATAGTTATATGCAGCACACAAAAACATATCTTTTTGGAATGTCTGATTAAGAATCTTAAGTACTTGAATATTGTCTCTCTTTTGCCATAACTATAACAAGTAAATGCATTAATATTGTCACATGTTGCCACATTCAGTACAGGCAACCTGGTTTCTCTCTCTCTACATTCAGTACAGGCAACATGGTTTCTCTTCCGTTTTCTATCTCTTATTTGGATCACACTGAAGTACAGCTGCTGAATGATATCTGGACTCTTTTCAAGCCGGTGTATCCCTTCCTGTATGCACAGACATCATTTAATCCCAAGGGTGAACACCACCAGTTTAAAGAGACTGTCGGTTCCTGCTTGACTAACTAATTTTCCTGCACCCTGAATGCAAAGACTTCTCTACCTTCTCACAAATGCTGTACACAATGTTTCCTGTTTGCTGATCTACAGATTCATGAGAGCCACTTTCCTAAGAACGCTTTGCTGTACATTTTAAATTATTTACTGCTATGGACATTCCAGACTTTATTTCATATGCTGTGCATCCACTACCTCTTGGAATGGAGAACGAGACATTTCACAAGCTGCTAAATTTTACAGAACTCCATGCCTACATTGAACAACTTAAGAAAACCTCCAAAGAAGTGAATCATACTATCACTTTTGAAAATGAACAGATTGCACAAACTGTAGAAAATTTGCTCCGAGATGCTCGTGTCTCAATTTGGGAACTTTTCTTTGAGTATTCGACCACTCCAAACCACGTATTTAATGTTTTAATTCACCATATCATTATCTTAACTATTCTACAAATTTTGCTATGTATTGTTATGATTCTCCTTTGCTATAGAGTGAAACACGTGTACATTTCTTTTCTCACAAGGTTCCTTCTAGCTTTTAAGGCAGTTATACATGTATTTCCAGTATCTTCTCTGACACTTGCTAATTTGGTTCTAATTTGGTTTTAATTTGGCATGGCGCTTTTCCATTGCATTACCAGGGTCAGAGATAATATTATCCCATATCCCATACTTGCATACTCTCTCATGACATCTTCGTACCTTTATGCCTAAAACCTCCTGAGGAAGTTTCCTGCATCCCTTATGCACCGTTCATTCGCTCAACGACGGGTAAGATATAAGCATACTGGGATCCCCACCCAGTTGATGGCCTATACCACCTAAGACAGAGGTTTGAACTCATAATGGGAACTGTTTATCTTGGAGATTCTGCAGGACAGGGGACGTGCTGATAGATAAGCGAGGCATATGCGAAATGCAGACTGGCTAAGGGTACCACAAGCTTGCTTTCATTTCAAAGAATATGGGAAATTATGTCAGTCTCACTCTGGAATATAGATGCAAATAGATCGCATTCAGGAAGATGGTTTCAAGTAGTCCTGATTAAATCATGATTAGCTAAAAGGTGTTAATGTCTCATTAAGAGGGTGCTTAGGACAATGGGTCCAGGTGCACAGATAACTAAGATTAATCAGAAACTATTGTCAGAGGCATACTGGAAATTACATTTGATTGCAAGCCTATTACTATGTTTATTCTGTATTTTAGAATAAGTTTCAAAACTATAAAAGCCCCCTCACACTCTACCTGAAGCTTGGGACATCGCCCTCCCCATCCCCCTGTTTTTCTCTCTTTCTTTGTGTGTTCTCTCTCATTCATAAGAACACAGAAGCAGTCCCTGTACAGCTCCTAAATCCCCTCCTCAAGAGACATATCTAGAATATCTCTCCTTCCACGCTCATGCTGTGCATTTATGACGTCATTTTCATGACGTAAGAGGGGATTGAAAGGATAAGTTTTCTGTCTCTTGTCTATGCTGGAGGTAATCAAAAACTTGATGTTTGGGAAGAGGTCATTTAATCATGTTAACGAAGTTAGCTGTCTGAGAAAATGAAGGCTCAACCCCCCACTGTCATGTACCGGTTGAGAGTGATAACGGAAGCTTTTAACACCTTTAGATTCAGACAAAGAAGTACATATCCTGCTCAAACCCCCCCCCCCCCACCCTCTTCCTTTTGTCCAACCCCCTTCTCCTGTGTTGGTTACCACTGAAAGATATAAAACTGGATGTACACTGATAATAAAACAGGCAGTCTCTTTAGAACACTGTCTACGTATCTTTTCTCTCTAAGGAGAATGCCTCCGGATATCCGTACCCAGATGACAGAGTGTATGCAGGATGATTTCAGGACCAAGAAACGGATCTTGTTCGTTTCACGGAGAGGCAGTGAAACCGAGGGAGGTGAGGAAGTCTTTGAAATCGGTTGCATCCTTGTTGGTGTTATCATCTAGGTGGAGGTTGATATCGCCAATGATCAATAGTCTTTGGAATTTTAGGAAGGCCCTTGTTATGGTCTCTAGGACGAGTTCGGAGGATTTGTTCCAGGGGGTGGGTGGGCGGTAAAGTAGCTGGATGCCTAATGGGTAGGGATGGAGTTCGTCGTTGACTAAGGCTAGCAAGGATTCTAGTGATGTATGGCTGCCCTTTTCAAGGAGCTGGACATCGAAAAAGGATTTGTAAAGCAGGGCCAGGCCTCCTCCCCTCCGGTTGGTTCTGGGTGAGAAGAGACCATAGTAGCCAGGAGGGCAGAGTTTGTTTTGTGTGAAAGAGTCATCTCTTTCGATCCATGTTTCAGTGATGCACAGGAAACCAGGGTCGAAATCTCCGAGTAAGTCTTTTAGTATTTGGGTCTTGTTTTGGACTGATCTAGCGTTACAGTAGAGAATTGGGACTGGGGTGAGAGAGTCCGAGGTATGGTTGGGTAGGTTGGCAGGAGAAACAGGCTTTATTTTTTTCCTTTTAGACAGAACATAAAACTTTCCACGCCTTTCTCAATTGAAAACACTACAATTGAACTAGTAACATCACTCAAGATCTTAGGAGTAACAATAGATTCAAAATTGTCTTATCAGGAGCACATCAATAATACTGTTAAAAGTTGTTTTTATCGTTTACGTTTAATACGCTCAATGTCTAAGTATCTAGAGTCAAAATCCTTGAACATTTTAGTTCATTCTCTCATAATCTCCAGATTAGATTACTGTAATTCATTGTTATTAAATATTACATGTAAGGAACAAAGACGACTACAAATAATACAAAACATTGCTATTAAATTAATTCACCACGGAAAGAAATACGATCATGTAACGCCTTATTTAATAGATTCACATTGGCTACCTATCAGTCAAAGAATAACATATAAAATAGCTTTACTTGTATTTAAAACAATAACTACTAATGAACCACAGTTTATTAACCGCCTTTTAATTCCACTAAATTCAAGTCGCTCTCTTCGGTCTAATACACAAGAATTATTAATGGTCCCATCTTTAAAAATAATAGGAACCAGACGCCATGATATCTTCTCAGTTAAGGCACCACTTATTTGGAATACCCTTCCTTTGTATATTAGAAACATTAAAGATCTTAATTTATTTAAAACTAATTTAAAAACATACCTCTTCAAAGATTCATATAGCCTTTAACATTTCTCTCGTTTCATGATCAATGAAAACTTCAGTTTTTAAAACCCAATCCTAGTGTTTTATCCCTCCCTACCAACGTTCTTTTTTCTCCTATTAAGATATAAAATATTGTAACTTTTTCACCTTACGTTTTTACCAAATATTCCAGTATTGTCTAAATTGTCTGTATTGTCAGTTTAAATATTCCCCTGTCTATTTATCTAATGTAGTAATGTTAAGTTAATTTTAATGTTTTATCCCAACTATAAACTTATGTAATTCGCTTAGAAATATTAAGCGAAACATCAAATTTAAATAAAACTTGAAACTTGAAACTTTAAGGAGGAGTGATTGACTCCACGGTGTTTTGTGAAAGGATGGGATCTGGTTCGTACTAGTATGTGAATTTTAAGGCCAGGGCAGGTGCTGTTGGAGTATGTAGAGTTGGGGAGGTGGGGGAGGGAGGGTTTTTTGGCAGTGAGAAGTGTTGGTGAGTGAGCATAGTAGGAGAAGGAGGAGCCAGAAAGGTGGTTTCATGATGGGAAACGAGGAGAAACCCACGAGTGGGGTTGGATTTGCCAGGCAGGTGGGGGAGAGTTTGGTCGGGTGAGGACAGAGGTAAACGGGAGAGGGACGAAAACTGAGAGAGAATTTGCACGCAATTAGAAAGCTAATGAGGTTCTGACGGTGTGGGACTAACAATAGCTAGTAGTGAGATACAGACTGAGGTGGGGCTAAGCATATGAACTAGTAAGATAGACACAGGGATGATGCTTAGATGGGAGACAGTGATAACAAGTCTGTGCAAGCAATAGCAGACTATACTATACATCCAGTACTGACTATACATGTAGTAACAAATTTTACATGCAATAACAGGCTATAAATGCGATAACGGGCTATAGATGCATATTGTGCAGGATATAGCAGGCTATGGTGCAGTTCATAACAATCTATAACGAGCAGTACATGTAGTTATAGTACATGCAATTTATAGTGCATGCAATGGGTAGAACAGGCAGATGATAGTATTCGCAAGATGTTACGCAGCCTTAGCCGGCGCGCCGAACGTCTGCGAGTCGAATCACTTGGTGAGATTTGTGTGGTTTTGCTAACCCAGGGGGGGGGGCGGAGCTGGCTCACACACCCGGCTGCAGGGGGGGCAGTTTCGGTGGAAGCTCCGTGCAGGAGCTGGTCCCGACTTTGAAAACGCTGCCGAATGCAGCAAGAGGGAGATCTGATGAGCTCTGTGAGGGAACTAGAAAGAAAAGCAATTGGGCAGTACTTAGCAGATTAAACAGATTAAACTAAAACAAAATTGTGCAGAACTTAAACGAAGTCAAACCCGAGCCCGAGAGATTCTACAGGAGGGGGCTTGCTGCCAACGACCGGCGCTTAAGCAGGGTCGTGGAGTTCTCCTTTCCCGGCTGGCTGTGGAGGGGGAGGCAGTCCAAAACTCGAGCAGGTGAGCAGGAGAATGGAGGCTGCTTTCGTGCAGTGGCTAGGAGGGATAAAGATTTTCTCCTCTGTTGGCTCGGGGGAGGGGTGGAGCAGAGGCCAGGTGCCCTGCTGGAGAGGGCTCCAATGCTGGTTAGGATAATAAGAAATTGAAATATTTCACACCTGAGGAACAGATCACTAAAGAACCAGCCTAAAGAGCAGAAGGGGCACCATCCCAGGACCCCTAAAATCCCATAAGCTTAAATAAAAGGACAAGCGGGGAAATGTTAGCAAGGCTGGTCAAAGAGAGAAAGCCAACTTACCAGTTACTGGCAGGCAACCTACGAATTAGACAAAACAGATGGGCAGGAGTTCAGGCTCCAGAGGATATCTACAAGAAGGAAGATTAGCAGAGGTAAGAAACCTAATCTTTCATTCTTGTACAATCCCTCTGGAGCCTGAACTATTGGGACGTATCAAAGCAGTCCCAAATCTCAGGGGGGGCCCAATGACCCCGCCGCCAGAACAGAAGGGCCAAAGGCTGCAACACCCATCGCTGCCACATCAAGCTGGTAAAACCCAGAAAAACAATATGAAGGGAAACGCATGTGGCCGTCCGACAAATCTCCTCAGGCGAGACCACATGAGAGTCAACCCACGAGGAAGACCTTCCTCCTGGAGGGTGACCCCTCACAACAAGGGGAGGCTGCTTCCCCGCTGCCACATGGGCCGCGGAAATGCCCGCATGCAATCAACGTGAGAAGGTAGCCTCGGAAGCAGGCCGACTCCGGTGTGCGGGGCCCGCCAGGACAAACAGATGGTCCGACAGACAGACAGACGTTAGCCTAAAGGCATCACAAAAGGAGATGCCGCACCTCCATAGACCGCAAAATACGGGTCTGAGACTTGGAACCCGACAGGATAAAAGTGGGTAGCCAAACTACCTGGGAAATGTGGACTGCTGACCCCACGTGCAGAAGAAAAGAAGACACGGTCCTCAAAATAACCGCAGACTCTGTAATGCGGAGAAAAGGATCCCTGCATGACATAGCCTGAAGCTCTGACAGACCCTGAGCAGGAGCGACTGTAACGAGGAAATCAGTCTTAACGGCAACATCTCTTGGAGAAATCCGAGCCAGGGGTTCATAGATCAGACAAGCCAGTGAGTGGCGAACTAGACTCGGATCCCTTGAAGAACCCAGCAGTCGCAAGGGAGGCCGCAGCCTCCCTTCCCCACCGTAAGAAGCCTAGAACATCATGGGGAGATACCAGAGAACCCCCAAGAGAAGAGGGACCCGAACATGACAGTCCCGCAATGGGGACCTAGAAGAAGAAACCATCAGACCCTTCCCGAGGCCAGCCCAAAGGAAGGCCAAAACAGGCGCCACCGATGGGGCCAGAGGATCCATGTGAATTGCTGCACACCAGGCCGAAAAGCACCTCTAGGCCTTTGCGGAGGCTGACTCATCGAATTCCTGTTGCCATGAAGAAACGTGGCAATGACAGCAGAAGAGAAGCCCCTAGCCCTCAAGGACGCAAGACCAAGCTGACAAAACTGGAAGGGCTATTGGGCCCTGCGTGAGCAATCTCCGATGGCGAGGAAGACACAGACCCCTCAACCACACCAGGTCTGTATACCAAGGACAGCCGAGCAAGTTTGGGGCCACTAGAAACACCGGACCTGCGTGAGATGCCACCCGGCCCAGAACGCGCCCTATCATAGGCCACAGACAAAAAACATACAGAAGTTCATGGTTGAACCTAAGCGCCGAGCCCTGCTCTGCCGACCTCCCATCAGCGACTGAAGAACTGGTCCGCCTTCCGGTTCCCCAAGGACGCTATCAGATCGAAGGCGGGGTGACCCCACAGAAGAAACATGGCTTCGAACACGAGCCCGGACAGGGACCATTCTCCTGGGTGTACCGGAACATCGTCCACCCCTGCCACAGGAGTGGAGTACAAGGCTAGCAGATACTTCTCTACAAGGCTAGCAGACACTTCTCCATCTAGGCAATGAGCATCCAAGCCTCTAGACTCAGCAGGGGACTCCTCATGCCCCTCTGACAAGAAGACATAGGCAACCACCTGCGCAGTGTCCGAGAAAACGCAGAGAATCCCATGAAATCACAGAAGGCCAGACAGACCATACACATCTCCAGCCAATTGAACAACCATCTGCTCTCCAACACAGTCCACCAACAGTGGACCACAGACTGGCAAACTGCTCCCTGGAGAGACTCGCGTCCGTCGCCAGAGGCACACAGACCAAGACGCGCAGAGGGAGCCCTCTGTACAGAGAAACCAGGATCAACCACAACACCTCACAGCTGCAAGTCATTGCCAAACATGGCAACTTCACCCCAGCACATCCTGCTGAGGATTCCAACGGGACAGAAGGGACAACTGAAGAGAACGGATGTGAGCCCTTGTCCACGGATCACAACTATGGTCGCCACCAATAGACCCAATACCTGCAGATACTGCCGAAGCTTGATCGTCCTGGAGTCCGTCAGAAACACTTGGTTCCTGCCCACATGGAACCAGACCCCCACGTACTCCAAGTACTGTGGCAGCTCGAAGTGACACGTCATGAGATGGATCACCCAGCCGAGACTGTCCAGCAGTCACCGCTTGGTGAACCGCCAAGGGCCTTCCACTGAAGAGGGAGCTCTGATCAGCCAGCCGTCGAGGCACTGATGGACTTGCACCCCCAGCGAGCGCAGATGGACAGCCACCACTACCATGACTGTGGTGAATGATCTGGGCGCCCAGGGCAGCGCCGCGACCTGGAAGTGCCTCCCGAGAACATACAACCTCGGGAAACTCTGATGATCCGGGAAAAAAACCCAAAACAAAAAATTGAGATGTGGAAGTACACTTTTGAGAAATCCAAGGAAGCCAAAAACTCCCCGGGCACCACAGCTGCCACCACTGAATGCACTGTTTCCAGCCGGAAACGTGGAACTCGCAGGATAGCGTTCACTGCCTTAAGGTCCATAATTGGTCAGCAATCTTTAGAGTACTTTCATTGTCATGATGAAGGAAAGGGCATATCCCTCGGGGCCCCAATTTCCCTTTGGGACAGGCTATATAGCTGCCTGATCCAGCAACCTGTGTGCCGTGGCTCGCACCTGGCTGGCCCTGTCCAGAATTCCCACAGGAGGGGACAAGAATAATTCTGGCAGAGGCCGGAAAAACTGTAGTTGGAGACCATTCCTGAGCACAACAAGGACTCACAGGGCCGAGATTACCATTTGCATTCCAGAAGGAAGGCCGAAAGCTACCCCCCGCCAGAGCCCTGGCACATATTATTCTGTAGGAAGGGGCAGAAGGCTGGGAGTAGAAAAACCGTGGGCACACTGCACCTCCAAAGCCAGGACTGGAGGAAGCTCCGAAACATCCGGTAGGGATGAAAATCCGGCCGTCCCACACCCCTGGTCAAACAAGGTCTAGAGCCCAGGAGTACCTCAGGCTACAGACCTGAACACTGGCCATAGGTCTTCCAAACCTTGGCCAAAAAGGAGTGAACATGTAAAAGGAACTGGCTCACTGAGCCTTTAGCTGAAGTAGCACCCAACCACTGGTGAATCAGTCATTCACCAAGCGGAGCCTGAAGAAACTCTGAGCTTAGTTCAAGATGCTACAGAGTGCTTCGGGCAAAAAAATTCAGACATTCCCAGGCCACACAGAAGTGGCCGCTGCAGCTCGCCCTTCCACTGTAGCGGAAACAGAACGACGCTGGAGATCAAAATGCAATCGTCAGTCCTGAACATCCTGCAGGACAATCCCTCCATCTGAGGAAAAGGAGGTACGCTTAGCGACCTGAGTCACAGCTGAAACCACCGTCAGCGGGACCAGTCTCTAGTTGAAGTCCGATGCTATGGGATACAACTTCGCTAAGTCCAAGCATAAGGAACCCTCCATGGACTCTCAAACTTCTAACAGCGCTTCCGCCAAAACCGCAGTGCAGCAAGGAGGCAGACAGCTGAGGCATAGAACTCCGAACTGTACATACTGTTGGAACCGCATGGTCTAAAACCAGGTTCCGTGTTCACAGTAGCCCAAAAATAAAGATGGGCAGGCGGCTAGTCATGAAGAGCCACCCGGCGATCCATAAGGTCTCGGAACCATTGGTCTGGGTAAGACCCAGATCTGCTAAGTTAGCCACCTCTGCTGATTCCACCGAATAAACAGGCGACAGCAACAGCACATACACTGAAGCAGAAGCAAGGACAGGGACGAGCCACCTGCTTTCTGGTACCCCAGTAAAGGAACACATCGTCATGCTGGCATTCAAAAGTGGAATAGACTGTTGTACTGGAGTCTGAGTGGGAGAAACAGGCAAAGCCCCTTTTACTCCTCGATTTTTTTTTTTACAGTCGGATACCTCAGAGCCCCAAAATCTGGTGAAAAACAGGCGGCCGGAACCGCTCTGTGCTTCTCAGATCTTGCAGGAATAGCAGAAAGAGGGGGACTTTTTCCTGAAATTGCACTTGCGTTTCGCAAAAACGCCATCTGTGCCCAATTAGGTGCCCCGGATGCAGTAATCACAACTCCAGTGGAATGAAAGGACATTAGGGCCTCTCAGGAGGAGGGGAGCGCGGGATGTGCTCACGTCTCACCCCTCTCCTTGTGGCCCGCGGCGCACGGGATAAACGGCCGCAAATCCATCCGCCATGCGGTGCATCTAAGGCATGAATCCATGCCATCCTGTCCTGAGGTGGCCGTCTGTGAAGTCTGGAGCAAAAACGAAGCTTCCAAGGGGACTCTTCCCGCATTCAAGGAAAGATTGAAGAGCACAGACAATGGCTCTGCCAGGACATCACACAGGGTGCTTAGAGAGCTGTGTGATTTCCTGGCAGAGCCATTGTCTGTGCTCTTCAATCTTTCCTTGAAGGCGGGAAGAGTCCCCTTGGACTGGAAAACAGCCAATGTAATCCCACTCCACAAAAAGGGCTGCAGGACAGAGGCTGAGAATTACAGACCGGTGAGTCTCACATCCATAGTGAGTAAACTCATGGAAACACTAATTAAGCATAAATTAGATACGATCCTAGACGAGAAGAATCTACGGGATCCCCGCCAACATGGATTTACCAAGGGCAGGTCCTGCCAATCCAATCTAATTAGTTTTTTTGACTGGATAACAAGGAAACTGGATGTGGGTGAGTCCCTAGATGTCGTTTACTTGGACTTTAGTAAAGCTTTTGATAGCGTTCCGCACCGCAGACTATTGAACAAGATGAAATCAATGGGACTGGGAGAGACGTTAACTACATGGGTCGGTGATTGGCTAAACAGTAGACTTCAGAGAGTGGTGGTAAATGGTGCCCCTTCAAAAACGTCGGAGGTGATCAGTGGAGTGCCTCAGGGCTCGGTCTTGGGCCCGATCCTCTTCAACATATTTGTGGGAGATCTGACTCAGGGCTTCAGGGTAAAATCACATTATTCGCCGATGACGCCAAACTATGCAACATAGTAAGTGAGAACACTTTACCAGACAGTATGACGCAGGACCTACTTCTATTGGAACACTGGTCCTCGACTTGGCAGCTAAACTTCAATGCTAGAAAATGTAAGGTCATGCACCTCGGCAGCAGGAATCCATGCAAAACTTACACACTAAATGGTGAAACCTTAGTTAGGACCAAGGCGGAACGTGATTTGGGGGTGATCATTAGCGAAGACATGAAGACTGCCAATCAAGTGGAGAAAGCTTCATCAAAGGCAAGACAAATGATGGGTTGTATCCGAAGAAGTTTTATCAGCCGGAAGCCCGAAGTTATAATGCCATTGTACAGATCCATGGTGAGGCCTCATCTGGAATATTGTGTACAATTCTGGAGGCCACATTACCAAAAAGATGTGCTGAGAGTTGAGTCGGTTCAAAGAATGGCCACCAGAATGGTCTCGGGACTCAAAGACCTCCCGTATGAAGAAAGGCTGAATAAATTGCAGCTATATTCACTCGAAGAACGTAGAGAGAGAGGAGACATGATAGAGATGTTTAAATATATCACCGGCCGTATTGAGGTGGAGGATGATATCTTCTTTTTTAAAGGTCCCTCTGCCACAAGAGGACATCCGCTGAAAATCAGGGGTGGGAAATTTCATGGCGACACCAGGAAGTTCTTCTTCACCGAAAGGGTGGTCGATCGTTGGAATGAACTTCCACTTCAGGTGATTCAGGCCAGCAGCGTGAAGGATTTTAAAAGGAAATGGGATACACATGTGGGATCTCTAGGGGGGTAAATTCAAGGGGGTAGGGTTGTTGGAGTGGGCAGACTTGATGGGCTGTGGCCTTTTCTGCCGTCATCTTCTATGTTTCTATGTTTCTTCTAAGACCAAAAAATATACTTTAAAAAACTTTTAAGAAAATCCAAGATGGCCGCCACAGGTGCCGATTTTGCATTAAAAATGCCCAGGAAAAATACAGGAAAATGCTAAAAATGGTGATTTTAGGATTCTACAGGTGTGGGGAGGGACCAGGGCATGCAGGGAAACCCCCAAAACCCTGATTTGAGGACCCCCCAAAAACAGCAAAGTCTATGACTCACAAACACCACGGACATGTGCTGCAATGCATTTGAATGGCAGCCAGCAATACACAGTACAGGCATAGGGAGATCATTACCTCAGGAGCTGATTAAACTGGATATTTCAGATCTTCTGGCCGCCTCAACTTCCCTGTCACCTCAGATCACGACCATCAGGACCCCTCAGGGAAATCAGGGAAGACACCCGGCGCGGTTCTGATCCCAGCATACCTCCTCGGAACCGCAGCAGCTTGCACTCTACCCCTTTGCAGATGAACCAGGATAGAGATGGCTCCCGAACCTGGAGACCCAATTCAATCTGCAGGTTCTCCAGAGGGCTTACTGCAGTTTAAGGCTTATAGAGCACCCTCGAGAAGCAGACAAACTTTTTAAAATGTCTGCGATCTCCCGCCTAAGGATCACTCGCACAGAGTTGATCTGCAGCACAAGGGCAAACCCGCGGTACTGAAGAAATTAAATTACTAGGAATCGAGAAATAAAATCACGAGCAGAAGAAAACTAGAAGTTCTCAGCAAGGCTGCAGAATCAAACTGAACGTCAAGGGGAGTGGCCGCACAGGTGACATCGCAGAGGGGGTTGGTGTTATTTTAAAGTTCTGCAGCCAAGGCTGGAACGGATGCATTACCCGTTAGTTCAGGCTCCAGAAGGATTGTACAAGAAATGCTTTTACCACAGCTGCCGCATGTTCTGGAAACTGGGTAGAACCAAACCAAGGCCTGGCTAAAATGACCAGGAGATTTGGTGAAGCCCTGATTAAGAGTACTCCATGTATATTGAAATCCTTCAAACGTGAAGGCAAAATATTTTTGCACCTCTGGATCCAAAGAGACGGAAAAGAAGGTGGAACTTAAATCTATAACAGAAAAATAAGTTGAAGTACAAGGGACTAGAGTCCAAATACAGTGAGGATCAGGCACCACTGAGAATTTGGTTAGCACAATTCTATTCAAAGCTCTCAAGTCGTGTACAAAACAATAAATAACAGTCAGTTTTTAACACAGGCAGAATAGGCGTATTGCATGGTGAAGTCTGATATACTACTCTCTGTTGGATGAGATCATGTAATACCGGTCTTATTCCTTCAATGGCTTCAGGCTTGAGTAGATATTGCTTTATTTGGGGAATATCTTAATAGATGGGATTTTCAGACACCCTATGTTAGCCCCTGGTACTGCCCATATTTCTACTGAAATATCTTTTAGATCTTCCCGTGAGAACTGGCAATGGCCATTCAGAGAGCAGCATGGGGTCAAGCAGGAAGAGCTTGGCCCTGTCGGATGCGCCGCTGACCGCCAAAGGGGAACAGGGTGGAGAGGTTCAGCACGAGGCAGGGCACGGTAAGATCGCTCCTGCCCTGTACACCGCTGGACCACCAGAGATTAAAAATGGCAGGACCCCAGTTCGGTTACAAAAACTTGATAATTCAAAATCTAATAGATGCTGGCATTGTCATATTAATATAGGGACATTGGATCATCTAATATAATAAAATGGTAGGACGCGCATGCGCACTAAAAAAATCGTGTTCCCTGAGCTGTCACGTTTTTTTTAGTGCGCATGCGCGGGTTGCACGTCACCAGCCAATCGCCTCCACAGGCCGGACCGCAGCCAGACGGACCGCGGGAAGGGAAAGGGGGAGGGGAGGAGGGCTTCGAGGGAGCCGGCTGTCGGAGGAGGGCAGACGCGGGCCCAGGAGCAAGTCCAGCTGTACAATCCTGTCCCTTAAGCCACGGCGGCGGCTTTGAAAACGGCTCCCTTAGTTCTTTGTTCGATTTTTTTTAAAAGTTTAACACTGCCGCCATGGCTCCTCTCACGATCCCGGCCTGTGTCAGAGAAGGCTTCCGACGCAGGCGGGATCGTGAGAGGAGCCGCGTCGGCATCTTTAAACTTTAAAAAAAAAAAAAATCCAGCAAATAACTAAGGGAGCCGTTTTATCTGCATGCTGCTACGAAGGAACAGGTGAAGGGGAGGGAAATGCTGATGCTGATGCACAGGGAGCAGGCAGGCATGGCAGGCAAACAGGGGGAGAGGGAAAGAGGCTGCTTTGGGGGTAGGGGTGTGTTGAGGGCACACAGCAATCATGGGCAGGGGATCACAGAGCAGGCAGGCATGGCTCAACAAGGGGAGAGGGAAAGGGGGCTGCTTTGAGGTGAGGGGTTTGCTGGGCCAGCAGCAATCATAGGGGGGAAACAGAAGGGGGCCACGGAGCAGGCAGGCATGGCACAAAAGGGGGCAGGGGCATTGGAAAACGGGGCTGTTTTGGGGGGGTGTGCTGGGGGCACACACCAAGAGATAGGCAGGCATGGCGCAATGGAGAAATACAGGCAGGCAGGGCACAAGGCAGAGACACAGACAGAAAGAATGACAGACAGACAGACAGCATCCAAGCACAGAGAGAGAAAGGAAAAAAAAAAACAGTCTACCCTAGCACCCGTTGGACAGGGGGAGAACAAAAGAGATGCTGATGGACAGGGGGGGTGAAGAAAAAGGAACGGAGGACTAATGTTGGACAGGGGGAGAAGGAAACAGGTGCTGCTGGACAGGGGGGAGGTAAAACAAAGGGAGAAGGGCTGCTGCTGCATAAGGAGAGCAGTGAAGGGGTGGTGGTGGACACAGGGGAGGTAAAAGGAAGGGAAAATGGACAGGGGGAGCAGGCAAGGGGTGGTGATGGACAGCCAAGTAAAAAAGACAGAAAGAAAAAAAGCGGCTAAGGAGAGAGAGAGAAAGAAATAAAGACAGACACACACACATATGTTCTAGCACCCGTTAATGTAACGGGCTTAAAGACTAGTCTATCTATAATAATAAAATGCTAAGCGCGCATGTGCACGCTTACCCCGTGTTCCCTGAGATCTGATCTGTCAGGCTGTGGCCTTTAGGAGTGCGCATACGCGCTTACCACGCATATATCTATCTCTCTCGCAGCGGGCTTGAACACTTGCAATTACCTGACAAAGTTCATTTTTTAGTTCAAAGCCGACGCCGTCTCTCGAACCGCACCAGGCGGGGATCGAGAGAGGAGCTGCGGCGTCGGCTTTGAACTAAAAAATGAACTTTGTCATCCGGAGCCGGCAAATATGACATCGGGAAAGCTACGGGAAGTCTAAAAAAATGTTGCCAAAGTTCAACGGAACTTGCAGATCTATACTGAACGATCTCAAACATAAAGCAACTGTGGCACACAGCAAAACAAAAAACAAAAAAACCACTGGAGAGACAGACAAACAGGGAAAAAAAACCCACACACAGAAGGACAAAGGAGAGAGAGACACACATTCATCAGCCAAAGAGACAAACATCAAAACAAACACAGACAGAGAGACCAAAAGTAAGAAATACAGACAGCAGCCAAAGAGATAGACAGAAGGTGACAGTCAAAAAAACCACACAGAAGAACAGGGGTCTAAAGAGACAGATTTAAAGGAAAAAAAAACAAACTTTGGACAAGGAGAGAGAGACAAACAGAAAAAAAAACACACACAGAAGGACAGGGGGCTACAGATACAGATTCAAAGAGACAGACACCAAAACAAAGACAGACAGACAAACAATGGTCAAGGAGACATACAGAAAAAAAAAATTACTTCCAACAACTTACTCTGTTAAACTTCCAACACCTCTATACACACACTGAGAGAGAGACACAGCAAAAAACAAAACTTAAAGACTACACACACTATTACCTAACTCAAACAGAATCTTCACAAGGAATATTGTTTATAAGGACATTTTATAGATTTTATAGATAAATAAAACCCTTAACAACACATACACAGTTTTACACTCCATGCCTTAACATGCACAATCTACTATAATAAAACGCTAAGTGTGCATGTGCACTCTTACCTACGTGTTCCATGAAATGTAGGTCGGTAGCAGACAGAAGTGTACATGCACACATAAAACGGTCCCTGCGGTCTTACCGTCTTCCTTACTCTTCAGGCTCCCCCCTCACTCACAGTAAGTCAGTTTGTTGTTGCCACCCCCCCCCTCAACATCACACTAACCTACTCTACACACCTGAACCCCTGTTGACCCTCCCATCCAAACCTCCCTTTACGCAATCTGGCCGGCTCCTTTAGTCCTTTGCCGGACCCCCACCTTCCCTTCTCACGGTCTCAAAAAAAAAAATGCGAACTGCTGCACAGGAAAATGGACAGGGGAGGGAATGCTGATGCAGCTGCTGCACAGGGAAGTGGGGTGGGAGGGAAATGCTGCTGCACAGGGAAATGGAGGGAGAGGGAATGCTGATATGGCTACTGCACAGGGAAGTGGAGAGGGGGAGAGAGAAATGCTGCTGCATACGGGGCAGGGAGAGAGACAGATAGAAAGAAAGACAGATAGTGGGAGGGATGGAGACAGAAAGAAAAAAAGAAAGAGACAGGGGCAGGGAGAGAGACAGAAACAAAGAAAGATAGCGGCGGAGAGAGACAGAAATAAAGAAAGACAGACAAACATATATTCTAGTACCCGTTAATGTAACGGGATTAAAGACTAGTCTGTTATATTTTTGTCCAATGATACTTAATTTCTGGAGGTCAGTTTGGGGACAGATCAATCTTATATTAGTCATCTATTCCTTTATCATATGAAGCCATTATTTGTGGTACGTTATGGATAAAGCCTGTGTTACATAAATACAAAAGCCGTCTTATTTATCCTGACAGCAATAGCTACTCAAATGATCACGAGAGGCTGGAAATGTCATGACAGACTTAATTACACATTCTGGTGGACAAGTGTGTGTAACGCATACAAATATGAAAGAATGAATGTGGAATGCTTGGGTTATAGTAATGCATTTAATAAAATATGGAGCCCGTTGACTGCATTTGTTAATACGCAATAACAGTAATGTATTTTTATTTCTTAGATTTCCTTACACATCCAGGGTGGGGGAGGAGGGGAGGGAAGGGAAGGATATATTGAGGAGTTAATTATTTGAGTATAATGCTATATAAATAATATGATTTAATGTATTCATAACTGAGAGGGGGTGGGGGAAATGGTTGTTTTTGCTATTCTATTTGTGTATTGTGGTGCATTTTATGTAATCTTCTAATGTTATATTATTTGTAATGCATTGTTAAAGTTTGAAAAACAATAAAGAATTTGATATATAAAAAAAAATGGCTGGTAAGCGCACGCTGAGAGGGGTGTGTGGTTAAAAAAAAAAGTTAGTCAGATGGGAGACAGGAGGCATTCCTCCTGTCCCGGCCTACCTTATCGTCTGAGAGGGGGGTCGGGTTGATGATCCAAATATAGGACGAGACCGCCATTTTGGGGCCATTTTTTTGGCCCAAAAATCCTGTCCTATACTCGAGTATATATGGTAAGTTTAACTTTAGAGTGAACTTTTTTGAAATATAGCTTAAAGTGAAATTTTTTTTGAGATATAAATAAGTTTAGAGTGAACCTTATTTAGACGTTTAATATAAACGTATTTTGAGATATGGGTTTAGAGCGAACCTTATTTGAGATAAACTTATTATAAACCTATTTTGGGACATAAGTTTAGATTAAACCTTATTTGAGACTAGTTTTTCAGCCCGTTACATTAACATGTGCTAGAATAGATGTATATGTCTTTCTTTCTTTCTTTCTCTCTCTCTCTCCTTAGCCTGTTTCTGTAATTCTGTCTTTCTTTCTTTCTTTATTTTTCCTTGGCTGTCCAGCACCATGCCTTGCCTGCTCCCCCTGTCCATTCTCCCTTTCTTTTATCTCGCCTGTGTCTATCACCACCTCTTCACTGCTCCCCTTATCCAGCAGCAGCCCTTCTCCCTTTGTTTTACCTCCCCCCTGTCCAGCAGCAGTAGGCTTCCCTTCCTTTTTATTCCCTGCCCTCCCCTCTTTGCCCAGTTCAGGAGCAGCTTCCACTACATCACATGAGCTCCCTTTGCTCTCCTCTGCTTCCTCCTCCCCCTCCCTAAGCACCTGTGACAGCCTGGGCGCTCTCTCCCCTCTACCATCCCAGCTGGAGCTAACCAGGATTAGGGAAGGCTGGACCCGCTGATCTCCACTGGACGAGAACAAACTGGAAAGAGAGCAAAAGAGGAATTTTTACAAAAACAAAACCCGGCACTTTCTTTACTGATGGACAGCTGGATATAACTTGATTGTGAATTGCTCTCTGGGTTGTTGTCTTTTTTTTTTTTTTTTTAAATCTCTTTGCTGGTTTGTCTGCGTATGGGGCTTTTTTTTATTTTTTAAACCGGTCACTTTTTCAGTGGTTAGGATAAAGCCGAAGTTGGGTGACCTGATGTAGAAGAAAACGGTTCGGGGGGATGCTGCTCCTTTTCTGCGGTCTGTGATAAGGTTCCCGGAAGTGTGTTACCTACTGCGTGTTCCCCTTGGGCTATTGCTGTTCTGGTTCTAGATGCGTGATTCAGGACCTGTTTTTCTCCACCCCTGGAGCTTTACAATGGACCTCAGCCGGGTTGGGAGCAGCCAGCGCTCCGGATCCGCCCTTTTGAACTGGATCCTCGCCAGACAGAACAGGACTCTGCCCGCCCCTCCCCGACCTCTTACCCAACTGGACACCATGAAAGCTGCTAAGAAGGGCAGCTGTGCTGGAGGGAGGAGGGAGGAAGCAAAAGGTGCAGATGTTTCCTGATGTGAATCGGGATTTTGATTTATATGTTTGGGGAGAGAGTCGCGAGTGTGGTGCCGAAGATTATGCCGCCTTCCTCGGAATTCTTGCAGCGGTGCGAGCTGGAGAGCAGGGAGGCTTGTCTGGCGCGCATGCGCACTCCTACCGGCCACATCCCGAGAAATCAGATCTCAGGGGACATGCGGTGAGAGTGCGCATGCGCGCATAGCATTTTATTATTATAGATATAAACTTATTATAAACCTATTTTAAGACTTGAGTTCAGAGTGAACCTTATTTGAGATATCACCTTATAAACCTATTTTTAGACAAGATTTAGAGTGAACCTTAATTTGAGCTATAAACTTCCTTATTAGAAACCTACTTTGAGGCACGGGTTTTAGAGCACAGCTGAATCTTTGAGCTATAATTTCCTTATAAGTAACCTAGTTTGAGGCACCGGTTTTAGAGCGCAGCTGAAGTTTTGAGCTATAAACCTGCTTATTAGTAACCCCTCTTGCGGTCAAACATCCCTCTCGCGGTCAAAATAATGGAAGGGATAGTAAATACTGAACTAAACTCATATTTAAACAAATTTAACTTATTGCACAACAACCAGTCAGGCTTCAGACCTGGTCACAGCACCGAAACAATCATGGCCTCGCTACTTAACCACCTTTACTCCCTTTTCACTCAAGGTACCAGCGCCATGATCCTACAACTGGACCTAAGTAGCGCCTTTGATCTAGTAGATCACACCATTCTTTTGAACTGCCTAGAAGCCACAGGCATAACAGGAAACACTCACAATTGGTTCCAGGGATTCCTCAGAAACAGATCCTACCAGGTATTCAAAGATGACAAACTTTCTCATAGCTGGAATAACAACTGCGGATTACCTCAGGGTTTCCCCCTATCCCCAACCCTCTTTAATATCTACCTCAGCTCATTAGGAAACCTGCTACAAAGCCTAGGGCTCGCCTTCTACATCTACGCAGACGACATTACGGTAGTGATTCCGCTAACCGCCCTAACGTCACAATTCACCAACTCCTTAACCAAGATCCTAAACCAAATAGAGCGCTGGATGATGGCCTTCAAACTGAAACTTAGCACAGAAAAAAACAAATTCTTCCTGGCATCCCCCAACAAAAGATAAAAGAAAATACAATTCACCTACAGAGCCGAGAATATAAAATTGACCAAACCATAAAGATACTGGGGGTAACACTTGACAAACACCTAACCCTGGAAAACCACACAAACCTATTGTTTAAAAAATGTATTTCGGTTCTATGGAAACTTTGCACTATTAAAAAATTCTTTGATGAAAAGTCCTTCCGTTTACTAGTACAATCATCCATCTTAAGCACTCTAGATTACTGTAACATCATATACCTAGGAGCTTATAAAAAGAACTTCAACAAGCTGAGATTAATTCATAACACCACGATCTGACTAATCCACGGTTTAAAAAAATGGAAACACATTACCCCTTATTATCAGAAACTCCACTGGTTACCCGCAGAATCCAGAGTCCTCTTCAAGTTTGCTTGTTTCTGTTACAAAGCTGTCTTTGGGATTCTTCCAGCTTACCTAATCTCCTAGTTCTCCCCCAACGAGTCCAACAAGAGCACTCTCAGAACAAACCTATTTAATTACCCCACCTTGAAAGTTTACCAATACAAAATGTTTTTAGATAGAATGTTATCATTCCAGGCAGCTAGGCTTGGAAAGCCCATACTTGAGGCCACTACATACACAGACTTTAGAAAATCCCTGAAAACTTGACTATTTAACAAATTCTAAATTCCCATGCCCAAGTCTTCCTCGCCACGACCCTCTTCCACACCTCGCCCCCAATCCAAGGTTTGAAACTAACTTATACTTTCCACCATGAATCTCATGTACTGACATAATGTCTCTTTACTGTAACCAACCTGCACCCCATGTACTGACAAAACGAATCTTTATTGTAACCCATCTGTATCCCATGCACTGACAAAATGCACCTTTATAGTAAACAACTTGTATTGTAACCCACTTGTATCCCATGCTCTGACAAAATATATCTTTACTGTAACCCACTTGTATCCCAGGTACTGACAAAATGTATATTTACTGTAAACCACTTACACCCCATGTACGGACTAAACGTATCTTTATTGTAAACCGTTTGCATCCCATGTACTTTCAAAATGTATCTTTATTGTAAACCACTTCGAACTTCATGGTATAGCGGTATATAAGAAATAAAAATAAATAAATAAAATAGTTTGAGGTACGGGTTTTAGAGCGGAGCTGAATTTTTGAACTATAAATCTGCTTATTAGTAACCTAGTTTGAGGCACGGATTTTAGAGCGCAGCTGAATTTTTGAGCTATACATCTGCTTATTAGTAACCTAGTTTGAGGCACGGATTTTAGAGCGCAGCTGAATTTTTGAGCTATACATCTGCTTATTAGTAACCTAGTTTGAGGCACGGATTTTAGAGCACAGCTGAATTTTTGAGCTATACATCTGCTTATTAGTAACCTAGTTTGAGGCACGGATTTTAGAGCACAGCTGAATTTTTGAGCTATACATCTGCTTATTAGTAACCTAGTTTGAGGCACGGATTTTAGAGCACAGCTGAATTTTTGAGCTATACATCTGCTTATTAGTAACCTAGTTTGAGGCACGGGTTTTAGAGCACAGCTGAATTT
Source organism: Geotrypetes seraphini (assembly GCF_902459505.1). NCBI lineage: Eukaryota > Metazoa > Chordata > Amphibia > Gymnophiona > Dermophiidae > Geotrypetes > Geotrypetes seraphini. The sequence goes on along the minus strand of NC_047091.1, from coordinate 65,857,855 downwards.
TTGAGTTATACATCTGCTTATTAGTAACCTAGTTTGAGGCATGGGTTTTAGAGCTTAGCTAATTAGTAACCTAGTTTGAGGCACGGGTTTTAGAGCACAGCTGAATTTTTGAGCTATACATCTGCTTATTAGTAACCTAGTTTGAGGCACGGGTTTTAGAGCTTAGCTTATTAGTAACCTAGTTTGAGGCACGGGTTTTAGAGCTTAGCTAATTAGTAACCTAGTTTGAGGCACGGGTTTTAGAGCACAGCTGAATTTTTGAGCTATACATCTGCTTATTAGTAACCTAGTTTGAGGCACGGGTTTTAGAGCTTAGCTTATTAGTAACCTAGTTTGAGGCACGGGTTTTAGAGCTTAGCTAATTAGTAACCTAGTTTGAGGCACGGGTTTTAGAGCTTAGCTAATTAGTAACCTAGTTTGAGGCACGGGTTTTAGAGCACAGCTGAATTTTTGAGCTATACATCTGCTTATTAGTAACCTAGTTTGAGGCACGGGTTTTAGAGCACAGCTGAATTTTTGAGCTATACATCTGCTTATTAGTAACCTAGTTTGAGGCACGGATTTTAGAGCACAGCTGAATTTTTGAGCTATACATCTGCTTATTAGTAACCTAGTTTGAGGCATGGGTTTTAGAGCTTAGCTAATTAGTAACCTAGTTTGAGGCACGGGTTTTAGAGCACAGCTGAATTTTTGAGCTATACATCTGCTTATTAGTAACCTAGTTTGAGGCACGGATTTTAGAGCACAGCTGAATTTTTGAGCTATACATCTGCTTATTAGTAACCTAGTTTGAGGCACGGGTTTTAGAGCTTAGCTAATTAGTAACCTAGTTTGAGGCACGGGTTTTAGAGCTTAGCTAATTAGTAACCTAGTTTGAGGCACGGATTTTAGAGCACAGCTGAATTTTTGAGCTATACATCTGCTTATTAGTAACCTAGTTTGAGGCACGGATTTTAGAGCACAGCTGAATTTTTGAGCTATACATCTGCTTATTAGTAACCTAGTTTGAGGCACGGGTTTTAGAGCACAGCTGAATTTTTGAGCTATACATCTGCTTATTAGTAACCTATTTTGAGGCACGGATTTTAGAGCACAGCTGAATTTTTGAGCTATACATCTGCTTATTAGTAACCTAGTTTGAGGCACGGGTTTTAGAGCACAGCTGAATTTTTGAGCTATACATCTGCTTATTAGTAACCTAGTTTGAGGCACGGATTTTAGAGCACAGCTGAATTTTTGAGCTATACATCTGCTTATTAGTAACCTAGTTTGAGGCACGGATTTTAGAGCACAGCTGAATTTTTGAGCTATACATCTGCTTATTAGTAACCTAGTTTGAGGCACGGGTTTTAGAGCTTAGCTAATTAGTAACCTAGTTTGAGGCACGGGTTTTAGAGCACAGCTGAATTTTTGAGCTATACATCTGCTTATTAGTAACCTAGTTTGAGGCACGGGTTTTAGAGCTTAGCTTATTAGTAACCTAGTTTGAGGCACGGGTTTTAGAGCACAGCTGAATTTTTGAGCTATACATCTGCTTATTAGTAACCTAGTTTGAGGCATGGGTTTTAGAGCTTAGCTAATTAGTAACCTAGTTTGAGGCACGGGTTTTAGAGCACAGCTGAATTTTTGAGCTATACATCTGCTTATTAGTAACCTAGTTTGAGGCACGGATTTTAGAGCACAGCTGAATTTTTGAGCTATACATCTGCTTATTAGTAACCTAGTTTGAGGCACGGATTTTAGAGCACAGCTGAATTTTTGAGCTATACATCTGCTTATTAGTAACCTAGTTTGAGGCACGGGTTTTAGAGCTTAGCTTATTAGTAACCTAGTTTGAGGCACGGGTTTTAGAGCTTAGCTAATTAGTAACCTAGTTTGAGGCACGGATTTTAGAGCACAGCTGAATTTTTGAGCTATACATCTGCTTATTAGTAACCTAGTTTGAGGCACGGATTTTAGAGCACAGCTGAATTTTTGAGCTATACATCTGCTTATTAGTAACCTAGTTTGAGGCACGGATTTTAGAGCACAGCTGAATTTTTGAGCTATACATCTGCTTATTAGTAACCTAGTTTGAGGCACGGGTTTTAGAGCACAGCTGAATTTTTGAGCTATACATCTGCTTATTAGTAACCTATTTTGAGGCACGGATTTTAGAGCACAGCTGAATTTTTGAGCTATACATCTGCTTATTAGTAACCTAGTTTGAGGCACGGGTTTTAGAGCACAGCTGAATTTTTGAGCTATACATCTGCTTATTAGTAACCTAGTTTGAGGCACGGATTTTAGAGCACAGCTGAATTTTTGAGCTATACATCTGCTTATTAGTAACCTAGTTTGAGGCACGGATTTTAGAGCACAGCTGAATTTTTGAGCTATACATCTGCTTATTAGTAACCTAGTTTGAGGCACGGGTTTTAGAGCTTAGCTAATTAGTAACCTAGTTTGAGGCACGGGTTTTAGAGCACAGCTGAATTTTTGAGCTATACATCTGCTTATTAGTAACCTAGTTTGAGGCACGGGTTTTAGAGCTTAGCTTATTAGTAACCTAGTTTGAGGCACGGGTTTTAGAGCACAGCTGAATTTTTGAGCTATACATCTGCTTATTAGTAACCTAGTTTGAGGCATGGGTTTTAGAGCTTAGCTAATTAGTAACCTAGTTTGAGGCACGGGTTTTAGAGCACAGCTGAATTTTTGAGCTATACATCTGCTTATTAGTAACCTAGTTTGAGGCATGGGTTTTAGAGCTTAGCTAATTAGTAACCTAGTTTGAGGCACGGGTTTTAGAGCACAGCTGAATTTTTGAGCTATACATCTGCTTATTAGTAACCTAGTTTGAGGCACGGATTTTAGAGCACAGCTGAATTTTTGAGCTATACATCTGCTTATTAGTAACCTAGTTTGAGGCACGGATTTTAGAGCACAGCTGAATTTTTGAGCTATACATCTGCTTATTAGTAACCTAGTTTGAGGCACGGGTTTTAGAGCTTAGCTTATTAGTAACCTAGTTTGAGGCACGGGTTTTAGAGCTTAGCTAATTAGTAACCTAGTTTGAGGCACGGATTTTAGAGCACAGCTGAATTTTTGAGCTATACATCTGCTTATTAGTAACCTAGTTTGAGGCACGGATTTTAGAGCACAGCTGAATTTTTGAGCTATACATCTGCTTATTAGTAACCTAGTTTGAGGCACGGATTTTAGAGCACAGCTGAATTTTTGAGCTATACATCTGCTTATTAGTAACCTAGTTTGAGGCACGGGTTTTAGAGCACAGCTGAATTTTTGAGCTATACATCTGCTTATTAGTAACCTAGTTTGAGGCATGGGTTTTAGAGCTTAGCTAATTAGTAACCTAGTTTGAGGCACGGGTTTTAGAGCACAGCTGAATTTTTGAGCTATACATCTGCTTATTAGTAACCTAGTTTGAGGCACGGGTTTTAGAGCTTAGCTTATTAGTAACCTAGTTTGAGGCACGGGTTTTAGAGCTTAGCTTATTAGTAACCTAGTTTGAGGCACGGGTTTTAGAGCTTAGCTAATTAGTAACCTAGTTTGAGGCACGGGTTTTAGAGCACAGCTGAATTTTTGAGCTATACATCTGCTTATTAGTAACCTAGTTTGAGGCACGGATTTTAGAGCACAGCTGAATTTTTGAGCTATACATCTGCTTATTAGTAACCTAGTTTGAGGCACGGATTTTAGAGCACAGCTGAATTTTTGAGCTATACATCTGCTTATTAGTAACCTAGTTTGAGGCACGGATTTTAGAGCACAGCTGAATTTTTGAGCTATACATCTGCTTATTAGTAACCTAGTTTGAGGCACGGATTTTAGAGCACACCTGAATTTTTGAGCTATACATCTGCTTATTAGTAACCTAGTTTGAGGCACGGATTTTAGAGCACAGCTGAATTTTTGAGCTATACATCTGCTTATTAGTAACCTAGTTTGAGGCACGGATTTTAGAGCACAGCTGAATTTTTGAGCTATACATCTGCTTATTAGTAACCTAGTTTGAGGCACGGATTTTAGAGCACAGCTGAATTTTTGAGCTATACATCTGCTTATTAGTAACCTAGTTTGAGGCACGGGTTTTAGAGCTTAGCTAATTAGTAACCTAGTTTGAGGCACGGGTTTTAGAGCACAGCTGAATTTTTGAGCTATACATCTGCTTATTAGTAACCTAGTTTGAGGCACGGGTTTTAGAGCTTAGCTTATTAGTAACCTAGTTTGAGGCACGGGTTTTAGAGCTTAGCTTATTAGTAACCTAGTTTGAGGCACGGGTTTTAGAGCACAGCTGAATTTTTGAGCTATACATCTGCTTATTAGTAACCTAATTTGAGGCACGGGTTTTAGAGCACAGCTGAATTTTTGAGCTATACATCTGCTTATTAGTAACCTAGTTTGAGGCACGGGTTTTAGAGCGCAGTTAAAGTTTTGAGCTAGAGCTCCTAGAGATAAAGAGAGAATTAAGAAAGTTAGAAAGAAAATGGTCAAAACTAGGAACCCCAGAGACTAGAAATGCCTGGCACCCAGTGGCATACGAAGGGGGGGGGGGCGGTCAACCCCAGGTGCATGGCTTGGGGGGGTGCACAGCCGGCCAGGTTTTCCTACCCTTCCTTTCCCCCGGCCGCGCCACTACGATCCTACCTCCCCCGCCGACAAGAAGTCTTTATGAATATGTCTTTCCGACATATTCCAGAGGGTACTTTGCCTCCTCTTACAAGGGCATACTACTTGCCAACAATGGCTCAAGACTATTGTGAAGAACAAGAAGACCGAGAGACTCCTTTAGATATTTCTGCAATGTTAGAAACTTCTGACCATGAGGTAGCTAAACTAGCTACTCTCTTAATTACAGTGACACTATTCCCGGATAAAGACTGGTTATTGAAGTTGTTCTTTAAAAATAGAATGAAGGACTTTCTTGGTTTCCATATTCAAATTTTTCCAGATGTTTCAATGGAAACTAAAAAACAACACCAGTTTCTTTTGTTGAAACCCAGGGTGATACAGATTGGAGGATGTTTTTCCCCTGCTACCCATGCAAATGCATTGTTAGGTACCATTCTTTCAAAGATGAAATATTAATAATGCATTTATGGAAAAATTTCAGCTTGAAAGAGGGGTACGACAAGGGTGCCCTTTATCTTCTCTTCTTTTCGATATAGTTCTTGAGCCTTTATTGCTGGCTATTTGTCAAACAGAGGAGATACAGGGTATCAAATATGCTAATCAAAGCTACAAGATCTTGGCATATGCTGATGTTTTACTGCATTTAATAAACCCTGAAATATCAATCCCTGCTCTGCTACAGTTAACTGAAAGTTTTGAGAAAATGCCTGGATACAAAATGAATTGTAGTAAATCCGAAATCCTCCCTTTGATGTTCAATTCTGATGTCGGAGAGGTCGTTCCGGGCCAACCAGGCTGAGGTGCAGGAAGGTCCCGTGCTGACTTGTCTGCCAGCTCTGCTCCGGAAGAAGTAAGTTACGTCGGAGGGGGTGGACCCGGCAGACGCAGTCATTGCGGGACTTTGCCACAACTCCCTGCGTCTGCCGGGTCCACTCCCTCCGACGTAACTTACTTCTTCTTGAGCAGAGTCAGCAGACGAGTCATCACGAGACCTTCCAGCATGCGGCTGCTGAGTCCGCTCCAGAGCAAGTACGTCGGAGTGGGGTGGACTGGCAACCGGCAGCTACAATCATAGTGGGACCTTGCTTTATGAAGGTAGAGAAAGGAGTAGGATTGCTGGAATGGAAGAGTGGTGGAGGGAAAGAAAGGGGGCAGGGTGGTATGGAAGGGTGGTGCTGATAGAATTGATGTACAGAGAAAGGGGAGAGACATAAGGGGGAAGGATATTGGAGGGAGAGAAAGGGGGCAGATGCTGATTGAAGAGGGGTGGATAGCGAGAGAAAGGGCAGACATTGGATGGTAGTGGGGAGCCTATGCTGGATGGAAGTACAGATGGGAGAGATAAGGGAGCAATTTCAGGAAGGAAATGGAAGAAGAGAAAGAGGGGAGCAGACCCTGGATGGAAATGGACAGAGAGAGGAGAAGGTACTAGATGGAAGGGTTGGAGAAAGGGTACATGATGGAAGGAGGGGATAAATAAAAGGAGGGCACATGATGGGGAGAAAAGGATTGAGTTAGGGAAACACTGGAGGGGTGAGGGAAAGAGATGGCAAGGACTTTGATGAGAGGATAGTAAGAAACGTAATCTAGACAGATGCAGAAAAGGAAAATGAGGGGAAAAAATGGAAAGGGATTGCAGAGGAGAGGTGTGGGAGAGGGAAGGAGAGGAGAGAGATACCAGACCAATGGGAGTGAATGGAGAGATGGAAGGGGGAGGCATACAGTTTCTGGAAGGGGCATAGAAGGAGAGAAGATGCCATATAGGGGAAGAGAGATGGCAGACAGTGGATGGAAGGAAGAGAGTTACAAGAAGATGAGAAAAGCAGAAACCACAGAAGACAAAGATAGGAAAACATTTTGTATTTATTTATTGCTTTAGGAGACATGTGTCACTGTTTCTGTGGTTCACTGTATGCAGAGTCCAGCTTCTTACTGCTTCAATTTAACCTTTGTCTATGTATTTCTATTTTATCCCCCCTTTTACAAAACTGTGGAGCGTTTTTTAGCGCCAGCCGTGGTGGTAGCAGCTCTGATGCTCAGAATTCTATGAGTGTCAGAGCTGTTACTACCATGGCTAAAATTTACACTACAGTTTTGTAAAAGGGGGAGGGGATAGTTTGTGATGACATATTCCATACTAGGTGAACGTGTTTTCTGTGTTCTGTGTGTTCGAAAGACATGTTTTTTTGTTAGAATTGACTGCAGGACTGATCTGTACTAGTCTGGCTTGTTTAGTTTTACAATGGGTGTATTGATATTGTACTGCTCACTGTAGTATGTAAGATGCTGCCTTTTCCTAGGTACTCATGTGTGATATGTGGCTTGTTACTAAAAATCATGTTTTTCGTACAGATGGAGGGGGGTGTCAAAAAATGATGGGCCTCGGGTGTCACATATGCTAGCTATGCCGCTGCTGACACCAAAAGCTGAAAAGCTATAAAAACTCAGCCAAAGAAAAGAAAAGAACCTTCTACGCCAACTTAATTGGTAACACCTCTATAAACAGCAGCAAACTTTTCAGACTGGTCCATGACTTATATGACATTCAATCTCACACAAACCTGACAGAAGAATCCACAGTGACAGCCGACAACCTGGCGGACTTCTTCAACACCAAAGTAAATAACTTAAGACACTCTCTAATGGATTCTCCAGACTCTCACTGGGACTACTCCATTCCACAAGACCTAGTTGCCGCCAAAGCAGACATGAGCTGATCCAACTTTAGTGAGACCGATTGGCAAACATTTAACAAGTTCTATAACAAATACGTCAAATCATACTGCAGATTGGACACCTGCCCCCCAGATGTAATGAAAGCAGCCCCAATCATCTTCAAAGCCAAACTACTCACCTGGGTCAACCTACAACTAACCGCAGGAATATTCCCCAAAAACCTAAGTCAAATTGTAATAACACCTATTAAAAAGAACAACAAAGAACCACCCAACAACCTAATCAATTTCAGACCTATCGCAAACATCCCTCTCGTGGTCAAAATAATGGAAGGGATAGTAAACGCTGAACTAAATTCATATTTAGACAAATTCAACATATTGCACAACAACCAGTCAGGCTTCAGACCTGGTCACAGCACCGAAACAATCATGGCCTCGCTACATAACCACCTTTACTCCCTTCTCACCCAAGGTACCAGCGCCATGATCCTACAACTGGACCTAAGTAGCGCCTTTGATCTAGTAGATCACACCATTCTTTTGAACTGCCTAGAAGCCACAGGCATAACAGGAAACACTCACAATTGGTTCCAGGGATTCCTCAGAAACAGATCCTACCAGTTATTCAAAGATGACAAACTTTCTCATAGCTGGAATAACAACTGCGGATTACCTCAGGGTTCCCCCCTATCCCCAACCCTCTTTAATATCTACCTCAGCTCATTAGGAAACCTGCTACAAAGCCTAGGGCTCACCTTCTACATCTATGCAGACGACATTACGGTAGTGATTCCGCTAACCGCCCTAACGTCACAATTCACTAACTCCTTAACCAAGATCCTAAATCAAATAGAGCGCTGGATGATGGCCTTCAAACTGAAACTTAGCACAGAAAAAACCAAATTCTTCCTGGCATCCCCCAACGAAAGATAAAAGAAAATACAATTCACCTACAGAACCGAGAATACAAAATTGATCAAACCATAAAGATACTGGGGGCAACACTTGACAAACACCTAACCCTGGAAAACCACACAAACCTATTGTTTAAAAAATGTATTTCGGTTCTATGGAAACTTTGCACTATTAAAAAATTCTAAGATGAAAAGTCCTTCCGTTTACTAGTACAATCATCCATCTTAAGCACTCTAGATTACTGTAACATCATATACCTAGGAGCTTATAAAAAGAACTTCAACAAGCTGAGATTAATTCATAACACCATGATCTGACTAATTCACGGTTTAAAAAAATGGGAACACATTACCCCTTATTATCAGAAACTCCACTGGTTACCCGCAGAATCCAGAGTCCTCTTCAAGTTTGCTTGTATTTGTTACAAAGCTATCTTTCGGATTCTTCCAGCTTACCTAATCTCCCAGTTCTCTTCCAATGAGCCGAACAAGAGCACTCGCAGAACAAACCTATTTAATTACCCCTATTTGAAATCTTACCAATACAAAAAGTTTCTAGATAGAATGTCATCATTCCAGGCAGCCAGGCTGAACACATGGCTTGGAATAACCATACTTGAGGCCACTACATACACAGACTTTAGAAAATTCCTGAAAACTCGATTGTTTAACTAATTCTAAATTCCCATAACCAACTCTTCCTCGCTACGACCCTCTTCCCCACCCCGCCCCCCAATTCAAGGTCCGAAACTAACTTATACTCTTTCCAACTTGAATCTCATGTTCTGACAAAATGTATCTTTATTGTAACCCACCTGTACCCCATGTACTGACAAAATGCATCTTTATTGTAAACCGCTTCGAACTTCACGGTATAGCGGTATATAAGAAATAAATTATTATTATTATTATCATTAGTTTGAGGCACGGGTTTTAGAGCGCAGCTGAATGTTTGCGCTATAAACCTGCTTATTAGAAACCTAGTTTGAGGCACAGTTTTTTGAGCGCAGCTAAAGTTTTGAGCTATAATTTGCTTATTAAAAACCTAGTTTGAGGCTCGGGTTTTAGAGCGCAGCTGAAATTTTGAGCTATAAACCTGTTTATTGGAAACCTAGTTTCAGGCACGGGTTTTAGAGCGCAGCTGAGTTTTGAGCTATACACTTCCTTATTAGTAACCTAGTTTGAGGCATGGGTTTTAGAGCACAGTTGAAGTTTTGAGCTATAATTTGCTTATTAGTAACCTAGTTTGAGGCACTGTTTTTAGAGCGCTGCTGAAGTTTTGAGAGATAAATCTGCTTATTAGTAACCTAGTTTGAGGCACTGTTTTTAGAACGCTGCTGAAGTTTTGAGAGATAAATCTGCATATTAGTAACCTAGTTTGAGGAATAGGTTTTAGAGCGCAGCTGAATTTTTGAGCTAGAAAGCTGCTTATTAGTAATCTAGTTTTGAGTTATAAACATGCTTATTAGAAACTTACTTTGAGGCACGGGTTTTAGAGCGCAGCTGACGTTTGAGCTATAATTTGCTTATTAGTAACCTTCCTTGAGGCACAGATTTTAAAGCGCCGCTGAAGTTTTGAGCTATACACTTCCTTATTAGTAACCTAGTTTGAGGCTCAAGTTTTAGAGCACAGCTAAAGTTTTGAGCTTTACCTTCGCCTTCCAAGCTGCTAAGCTAAACCCATGGCTAACCCAAATGGCCCTCAAGGCCCCCAACTACCTCGGCTTCAGAAAAATGCTCAAAACCCACCTCTTCCAAGACCAGGATCCTTAATACCCCTTCCTAACTAAATAAACCTCCCCCCTTCCCTCCTCCCCCTCCCCCCTGGCAACTCTGATGAAGTTGGTCTTGAACCGCTGTTATTCTGTTTAATCGATGTGAACCATTTGTAACTCTATTTAATTGATGTGAACCGCCTGGAACTCTTCGGGGTATGGCGGTATACAAAAATAAAGTTATTATTATTAGTAGTAGTAGTAGTAGTAGTAACCTAGAATGAGGCACGGGTTTTTAGAGCACAGCTGAAATTTTGAGCTATAATTTTCTTATTAGTAACTTAGTTTGAGGCACGAGTTTTAGAGCGCCGCTGAGGTTTTGAGCTATAATTTGCTTATTAGTAACCTTCCTTGAGGCACGGGCTTTAGAGCGCCGTTGAATTTTTGAGCTATAATTTGCTTATTAGTAACCTAGTTTGAGGCACGAATTTTAGAGCGCAGCTGAAGTTTTGAGCTATAATTTTCTTATTAGTAACATAGTTTGATGCACGGGTTTTAGAACGCAGCTGAAGTTTTGAGCTATACAGTTCCTTAGTATCCTAGTTTGAGGCATGGGTTTTAGAGCGCAGCTGAAGTATTGAGCTATAATTTGCTTATTAGTAACCTAGTTTGAAGCACGGATTTGAGCGCAGCTGAGTTTTTGAGCTATAATTTGCTTATTAGGAAACTAGTTTGAGGCACGGATTTTAGAGACCAGTTAAAGTTTTGAGCTTTTATTTGATTAGTAACATAGATTGAGGTACGGATTTTAGTGCGCAGCTGAACTTTTGAGCTATAATTTGCTTATTAGTAACCTAGTTTGAGGCACTAGTTTTAGAGCGTAGCTGAAGTTTTGAGCTATAATTTTCTTATTAGTAACATAGTTTGAGGCATGGGTTTTAGAGCGCAGCTGAAGTTTTGAGCTATAATTTTCTTATTAGTAACATAGTTTGAGGCATGGGTTTTAGAGCGCAGCTGAAGTATTGAGCTATAATTTTCTTATTAGTAACATAGTTTGTGGCACTAGTTTTAGAGCGTAGCTGAAGTTTTGAGCTATTTGCTTATTAGTAACATAGATTGTGGTACGGGTTTAAGAGCCCAGTTGAAGTTTTGAGATATACATTTCCTTATTAGTAACCTAGTTTGAGGCACGGGCTTTAGAGCGCAGCTGAATTTTTGAGCTATACACTTTTTTATTAGTAACCTAGTTTAAGGCACTGGTTTTAGAGCGCAGCTGACGTTTAGAGCTATATATTTCTTATTAGTAACCTAGTTTGAGACTCGAGTTTTAGAGCGCAGCTGAAGTTTTGAGTTATAATTTGCTTATTAGTAACCTAGTTAGAGGCACGGGTTTTAAAGAGCAGCTGAGTTTTTGAGCTATAAATCTGCTTATTTGTAACCTAGTTTGAGGCACGGGTTTTAGAGCGCAGCTGAAGTTTTGAGTTATAATTTTCTTATTAGTAACCTAATTTGAGGCACGAGTTTTAGAGCACAACTGAAGTTTTCAGCTATAATTTGCTTATTAGTATCCTAGTATGAGACACGAGTTTTAGAATGCAGCTGAAGTTTTGAGCTATAATTTGCTTATAGTTTGAGGCACAGGTTTTAGAGCACAGCTGAAGTTTTGAGCTATAATTTGCTCATTAGTAACCTAGGTTGAGGCACAGGTTTTGGAGCGCAGCTAAACTTTTGAGCTATACATCTGCTTATTAGTAACTTAGTTTGAGGCACGGATTTTACAGCGCAACTGAATTTTTGAGCTATACAGTTCCTTAGTATCCTAGTTTGAGGCATGGGTTTTAGAGCGCAACTGTATTGAGCTATAATTTGCTTATTATTAACCTAGTTTGAGGCACGGATATTAGAGCGCAGCTGAAGTATTGAGCTATAATTTGCTTATTAGTAACCTAGATTGAGGCACGGATTTGAGCGCAGCTGAGTTTTTGAGCTATAATTTCCTTATTAGGAACCTAGTTTGAGGCACGGATTTCAGAGACCAGCTAAAGTTTTGAGCTTTTATTAGCTTATTAGTAACCTAGTTAGAGGCACGGGTTTTAAAGAGCAGCTGAGTTTTTGAGCTATAAATCTGCTTATTTGTAACCTAGTTTGAGGCACGGGTTTTAGAGCGCAGCTGAAGTTTTGAGCTATATATTTCTTATTAGTAACCTAGTATGAGACACGAGTTTTAGAACGCAGCTGAAGTTTTGAACTATAATTTTCATATTAGTAACCTAATTTGAGGCACGGGTATTACAGAGCAGCTGAGTTTTTGAGCTATAAATCTGCTTATTTGTAACCTAATTTCAGGCACGGGTTTTAGAACACAGCTGAAGTTTTGAGCTATACACTTCCTTATTAGTAACCTAGTTTGAGGCACAGGCTTTAAAGCGCAGCTGAATTTTTGAGCTATAAATCTGCTTATTAGTAACCTAATTTAAGGCACGGGTTTTAGAGAGCAGCTGAATTTTTCAGCTTTAATTTTCTTATTATTAAATTAATTTGAGGTACTAGTTTTAGAGCACAGCTAATGTTTTGTGTTATACACTTCCATATTAGTAACTTAGAGTGCAGGTAAAGTATTGAGCTATACATTTCCTTATTAGTAATCTAGTTTGAGGCACGGGTTTTAGAGCGCAGCTGAAGTTTTGAGCTATAATTTTCTTATTAGTAACCTAGTTTGAGGCATGAGTGTTAGTGCGAAGTTGAATTTTTGAGATATACCCTTCCTTATTGGTAACTTAATTTGAGGCACAGGATTTAGAACGCAGGTGAAGTTTTGAGCTATAAATCTCCTAACTAGTAACCTAGTTTGAGGCACAGGACTTAGAGCACAGCTAAAGTTTTGAGCTATAATTTGCTTATTAGTAACCTAGTTTGAGGCACGGTTTTAGACCGCAGCTGAAGTTTTGTGCTATACACTTCCTTTATTAGTAATCTAGTTTGAGGCACAGGTTTTAGAGTGCAGGTAAAGTATTGAGCTATACATTTCCTTATTAGTAATCTAGTTTGAGGCACGGGTTTTAGAGCGCAGCTGAAGTTTTGAGCTATAATTTTCTTATTAGTAACCTAGTTTGAGGCACAGGTTTTAGAGCGGTGCTGAAGTTTGGAGCTATACACTTCCTTATTAGTAACCTAGTTTGAGGCGCGGGTTTTAGAGCGCAGCTGAAGTTTTGAGCTATACACTTCCTTATTAGTAGCCTAGTTTGAGGCAGGGGTTTTAGAACGCAGTTGAAGTTTTGAGCTATACACTTCCTTATTAATAACCTAGTTTGGGGCACGAGTTTTAGAGCGCAGCTGAAGTTTTGAGCTATAATTTGCTTATTAGTAACCTAGTTTGAGGCATGAGTTTTAGTGCGAAGTTGAATTTTTGAGATATACCCTTCCTTATTGGTAACCTAGTTTGAGGCACGGGTTTTAGAGCGCAGCTGAAGTTTTGAGCTATAATTTTCTTATTAATAACCTAGTTTGAGGCACGGGTTTTAGAGCGCAGCTAAAGTTTTGAGCTATAATTTGCTTATTAGTAACCTAGTTTGAGGCAAGTGTTTTAGAGGGCAGCTGAAGTTTTGAGCTATAATTTTCTTATTAGTAACCTAGATTGAGGCAAGGGTTTTAGAGCGCAGCTGAAGTTTTGAACTATAATTTTCTTATTAGTAACCTAATTTGAGCCATGGGTTTTAGAGAGCAGCTGAGTTTCAGGCACAGGTTTTAGAGCATGGCTGAGGTTTTGAGGTATAATTTTCTTATTAGTAACCTAGTTTGAGGCACCGGTTTTTGAGCGCAGCTGAAGTTTTGAGCTATAATTTTCTTATTAGTAACCTAGTTTGAGGCATGAGTTTTAGTGCGAAGTTGAGTTTTTGAGATATACCCTTCCTTATTGGTAACCTAGTTTGAGGCACGGGTTTTAGAGCGCAGCTGAAGTTTTGAGCTATAATTTGCTTAAAAGTAACCTAGTTTAAGGCACGAGTTTTAGAGCGCAGCTGAAGTTTTGAGCTATAATTTTCTTATTAATAACCTAGTTTGAGGCACGGGTTTTAGAGCGCAGCTAAAGTTTTGAGCTATAATTTGCTTATTAGTAACCTAGTTTGAGGCAAGGGTTTTAGAGGGCAGCTGAAGTTTTGAGCTATAATTTTCTTATTAGTAACCTAGATTGAGGCAAGGGTTTTAGAGCGCAGCTGAAGTTTTGAACTATAATTTTCTTATTAGTAACCTAATTTGAGCCATGGGTTTTAGAGAGCAGCTGAGTTTCAGGCACGGGTTTTAGAGCACAGCTGAAGTTTTGAGCTATACACTTCCTTATTAGTAACCTAGTTTGAGGCACGGGTTTTAGGGCGCAGTTGAAGTTTTGAGCTATAATTTGCTTATTAGTAACCTAGTTTGAGGCACTGTTTTTAGAGCGCTGCTGAAGTTTTGAGAGTTAAATCTGCTTATTAGTAATCTAGTTTGAGGCACTGTTTTTAGAGCCCTGCTGAACTTTTGAGAGATAAATCTGCTTATTAGTAACCTAGTTTGAGGCACTGTTTTTAGAGCGCTGCTGAAGTTTTGAGAGATAAATCTGCTTATTAGTAATCTAGTTTGAGGTACTGTTTTTAGAGCGTTGCTGAAGGTTTGAGAGATAAATCTGCTTATTAGTAACCTAGTTTGAGGCACTGTTTTTAGAGCGCTGCTGAAGTTTTGAGAGATAAATCTGCATATTAGTAACCTAGTTTGAGGAATGGGTTTTAGAGCGCAGCTGAATTTTTGAGCTAGAAAGCTGCTTATTAGTAACCTAGTTTGAGGCACTGTTTTTAGAGAGCATTTGAAGTTTTGAGCTATAATTTGCTTATTAGTAACCTAGTTTGAGGCACTGTTTTTAGAGCGCTGCTGAAGTTTTGAGAGATAAATCTGCATATTAGTAACCTAGTTTGAGGAATGGGTTTTAGAGCGCAGCTGAATTTTTGAGCTAGAAAGCTGCTTATTAGTAACCTAGTTTTGAGTTATAAACGTGCTTATTAGAAACTTACTTTGAGGCACGGGTTTTAGAGAGCAGCTGGAGTTTGAGCTATAATTTGCTTATTAGTAACCTTCTTTGAGACACGGGTTTTAGAGCACCGCTGAAGATTGAGCTATAATTTGCTTATTAGTAACCTTCCTTGAGGCACGGATTTTATAGCGCAAGTGAATTCTTGAGCTATAATTTTCTTATTAGTAACCTAGTTTGAGGCATGAGTTTTAGTGCGAAGTTGAATTTTTGAGATATACCCTTCCTTATTGGTAACCTAGTTTGAGGCACGGGTTTTAGAGCGCAGCTGAAGTTTTGAGCTATAATTTGCTTAAAAGTAACCTAGTTTAAGGCACGAGTTTTAGAGCGCAGCTGAAGTTTTGAGCTATAATTTTCTTATTAATAACCTAGTTTGAGGCACGGGTTTTAGAGCGCAGCTAAAGTTTTGAGCTATAATTTGCTTATTAGTAACCTAGTTTGAGGCAAGGGTTTTAGAGGGCAGCTGAAGTTTTGAGCTATAATTTTCTTATTAGTAACCTAGATTGAGGCAAGGGTTTTAGAGCGCAGCTGAAGTTTTGAACTATAATTTTCTTATTAGTAACCTAATTTGAGCCATGGGTTTTAGAGAGCAGCTGAGTTTCAGGCACGGGTTTTAGAGCACAGCTGAAGTTTTGAGCTATACACTTCCTTATTAGTAACCTAGTTTGAGGCACGGGTTTTAGGGCGCAGTTGAAGTTTTGAGCTATAATTTGCTTATTAGTAACCTAGTTTGAGGCACTGTTTTTAGAGCGCTGCTGAAGTTTTGAGAGATAAATCTGCATATTAGTAACCTAGTTTGAGGAATGGGTTTTAGAGCGCAGCTGAATTTTTGAGCTAGAAAGCTGCTTATTAGTAACCTAGTTTTGAGTTATAAACGTGCTTATTAGAAACTTACTTTGAGGCACGGGTTTTAGAGAGCAGCTGGAGTTTGAGCTATAATTTGCTTATTAGTAACCTTCTTTGAGACACGGGTTTTAGAGCACCGCTGAAGATTGAGCTATAATTTGCTTATTAGTAACCTTCCTTGAGGCACGGATTTTATAGCGCAACTGAATTCTTGAGCTATAATTTGCTTATTAGTAACCTAGTTTGAGGCATGAGTTTTAGTGCGAAGTTGAATTTTTGAGATATAACCTTCCTTATTGGTAACCTAGTTTGAGGCACATGTTTTAGAGCGCAGCTGAAGTTTTGACCTATAATTTGCTTATTAGTAACCTAGTTAGAGGCACGGGTTTTAAAGATCAGCTGAGTTTTTGAGCTATAAATCTGCTTATTTGTAACCTAGTTTGAGGCAAGGGTTTTAGAGCGCAGCTGAAGTTTTGACTTATAATTTTCTTATTGTAACCTAATTTAAGGCACGAGTTTTAGAGCTCAGCTGAGGTTTTGAGCTATAATTTGCTTATTAGTATCCTAGTTTGAGGCACGGGTTTTAGAGCGCAGCTGAAGTTTTGAGCTATAATTTTCTTATTAGTAACCTAATTTGAGGCACGGGTTTTAGAGAGCAGCTGAGTTTTTGAGCTATAAATCTGCTTATTTGTAACCTAATTTCAGGCATGGGTTTTAGAACACAGCTGAAGTTTTGAGCTATATACTTCCTTATTAGTAACCTAGTTGGAGGCACAGGTTTTAGAGCGCAGGTGATTTTTTGAGCTATAAATCTGCTTATTAGTAACCTAATTTGAGGCACGGGTTTTAGAGAGCAGCTGAGATTTTGAGCTATAAATCTGCTTATTTGTAACCTAATTTCAGGCATGGGTTTTAGAACACAGCTGAAGTTTTGAGCTATATACTTCCATATTAGTAACTTAGTTTGAGGCACAGGATTTAGAACGCAGGTGAAGTTTTGAGCTATAAATCTGCTAACTAGTAACCTAGTTTGAGGCACAGGACTTAGAGCGCAGCTAATGTTTTGAGCTATAATTTGCTTATTAGTAACCTAGTTTGAGGCACGGGTTTTAGACCGCAGCTGAAGTTTTGTGCTATACACTTCCTTTATTAGTAATCTAGTTTGAGGCACAGGTTTTAGAGTGCAGGTAAAGTATTGAGCTATACATTTCCTTATTACTAATCTAGTTTGAGGCATGGGTTTTAGAGCGCAGCTGAAGTTTTGAGCTATAATTTTCTTATTAGTAACCTAGTTTGAGGCATGAGTGTTAGTGCGAAGTTGAATTTTTGAGATATATCCTTCCTTATTGGTAACTTAATTTGAGGCACAGGATTTAGAACGCAGGTGAAGTTTTGAGCTATAAATCTGCTAACTAGTAACCTAGTTTGAGGCACAGGACTTAGAGCGCAGCTAAAGTTTTGAGCTATAATTTGCTTATTAGTAACCTAGTTTGAGGCACGGGTTTTAGACCGCAGCTGAAGTTTTGTGCTATACACTTCCTTTATTAGTAATCTAGTTTGAGGCACGGGTTTTAGAGCGCAGCTGAAGTTTTGAGCTATAATTATCTTATTAGTAACCTAGTTTGAGGCACAGGTTTTAGAGCGGTGCTGAAGTTTGGAGCTATACACTTCCTTATTAGTAACCTAGTTTGAGGCGCGGGTTTTAGAGCGCAGCTGAAGTTTTGAGTTATACACTTCCTTATTAGTAGCCTAGTTTGAGGCACGAGTTTTAGAGCGCAGCTGAAGTTTTGAGCTATAATTTGCTTATTAGTAACCTATTTTAAGGCACAGGTTTTAGAGCACGGCTGAAGTTTTTAGGTATAATTTGCTTATTAGTAACCTTGTTTGAGGCACGGGTTTTGGAGCGCAGCTGAAGTTTTGAGCTATAATTTGCTTATTAGTAACTTAGTTTCAGGCACAGGTTTTGGAGCACAGCTGACGTTTTGAGCTATAATTTGCTTATTAGTAACCTAGTTTCAGGCACCGGTTTTAGAGCGAAGCTGAAGTTTTGAGCTATAATTTTCTTATTAGTAACCTAGTTTGAGGCATGAGTGTTAGTGCGAAGTTGAATTTTTGAGATATACCATTCCTTATTGGTAACTTAATTTGAGGCACGGGTTTTAGAGCGCAGCTGAAGTTTTGAGCTATAATTTTCTTATTAGTAACCTAGTTTGAGGCACAGGTTTTAGAGCGGCGCTGAAGTTTGGAGCTATACACTTCCTTATTAGTAACCTAGTTTGAGGCACGGGTTTTAGAGCGCAGTTGAAGTTTTGAGTTATACACTTCCTTATTAGTAGCCTAGTTTGAGGCACGAGTTTTAGAGCGCAGCTGAAGTTTTGAGCTATAATTTGCTTATTAGTAACCTATTTTAAGGCACAGGTTTTAGAGCACGGCTGAAGTTTTTAGGTATAATTTGCTTATTAGTAACCTTGTTTGAGGCACGGGTTTTGGAGCGCAGCTGAAGTTTTGAGCTATAATTTGCTTATTAGTAACTTAGTTTCAGGCACAGGTTTTGGAGCACAGCTGACGTTTTGAGCTATAATTTGCTTATTAGTAACCTAGTTTGAGGCACCGGTTTTAGAGCGAAGCTGAAGTTTTGAGCTATAATTTTCTTATTAGTAACCTAGTTTGAGGCATGAGTGTTAGTGCGAAGTTGAATTTTTGAGATATACCCTTCCTTATTGGTAACTTAATTTGAGGCACGGGTTTTAGAGCGCAGCTGAAGTTTTGAGCTATAATTTTCTTATTAGTAACCTAATTTGAGGCACAGGCTTTAGAGCGGCGCTGAAGTTTGGAGCTATACACTTCCTTATTAGTAACCTAGTTTGAGGCACGGGTTTTAGAGCGCAGTTGAAGTTTTGAGCTATACAATTCCTTATTAATAACCTAGTTTGAGGCACGAGTTTTAGAGCGCAGCTGAAGTTTTGAGCTATAATTTGCTTATTAGTAACCTATTTTGAGGCACAGGTTTTAGAGCACGGCTGAAGTTTTGAGGTAAAATTTGCTTATTAGTAACCTTGTTTGAGGCACGGGTTTTGGAGCGCAGGTGAAGTTTTGAGCTATAATTTGCTTATTAGTAACTTACTTTCAGGCACAGGTTTTAGAGCACAGCTGACGTTTTGAGCTATAATTTGCTTATTAGTAACCTAATTTGAGGTACGGGTTTTAGAGCACCGCTGAAGTTTTGAGGTATAATTTGCTTATTAGTAACCTTGTTTGAGGCACGGGTTTAAAAGCGCTGCTGAATTCTTGAGCTATAAATCTGCTTATTAGTAACCTAGTTTCCAGCAGAACAGGGCCACATTTCGATAACCCCAATCATAAAAAACACAAAAGAACCACTCAATTCACCGTCTAATTACAGACCAATTTTAAGTATCCCAATATTCACCTAAATAACTGAAGGGGTGGTAAATACCGAGCTAACCACATATCTGGAAAAATTCAACGTCCTAAATGAAAATCAATCAGGTTTCCGCTCTGACTACAGTACCGAAACCATCATAGCCTCTCTACTAGTCAATTTACACACACTCTTTAGCCAGGGCTCCAGCGCACTGATCGTACAACTCGACCTGAGCAGTGCTTTCGACTTAGTCGACCACAACATTCTTTTAGACTGCCTTGCACTCATCGGTATCTCCGGCCAGGTCCTCAAGTGGTTCCAGGGATTCCTAAGAAACAGATCATACCGAGTATTTAAAAATGACTCCTATTCATACAGCTGGGACAACTCCTGTGGTGTTCCGCAGGGCTCCCCCCTGTCCCCCACCCTATTCAATGTCTACCTTGCCTCCCTGGGTAATCTTCTGCAGAGCCACAAACTCAAATTCTTCATCTACGCAGATAACATCACAATAGTCATCCCGCTATCCAGCTTCACACCAGAATTCCTCACCTCCCTCTCAAATACACTCAACCAGATAGAACTCTGGATGCAATCCTACAGACTGAAACTAAACCCCGACAAAACAAAATTTTTCCTTGCTAGCCCCAAAGACAAAATCTCAGACACCACAATTCAAGTAAAAGTATCGACCTTTCACCTCGAACAAACCCTAAAAATACTAGGAGTCACACTGGACAAACACCTAACCCTGGAGAAGCACACCGACAATACAGTTAGGAAAAGCTTCTCGGCGCTCTGGAAATTACGCACCATAAAAAATATTTCAACGACACGTCATTCCGCCTTCTAGTCCAATCCTCCGTTCTTAGCATACTAGACTATTGTAATATCATTTACCTGAGCTCCATGAAGAAAAACACCAGACAACTCAGAATGATCCAAAACACCGCTGTCCGCCTGATATTCGGCTTGAAAAAATGGGACCATGTTACCCCTTTCTACCACAAACTTCATTGGCTGCCATTGGAATCCAGAGTCCTATTCAAATTCGCTTGTTTCTGCTACAAAACAGTATTCGGCCTAACCCCAAACTACATCAACCCACACTTCATCCTGAACAACAGAAACAAGAACCCCCGCAGAATCCAGTTATTTGCTTTCCCCTCCCTAAAACTCTGTCATTCCAATAAATTATTCGACAAAACCCTCGCCTTCCAGGCTGCCAAGCTAAACCCATGGATAGCCCAATTAATCCTCGAGGCTCCAACCTACCTCAGCTTTAGAAAACTACTCAAAACACACCTCTTCCAAAGCCACGACACTTAATGGCCCCCCTCCTCATAGATCCCCCCTCCCCCTCACTATCTCGCCCCCCTCCTCCCCCGACCCACCTTTTCCTTCTCCCCAATCTTATCTTCTCCCCTGCCTGCATTCCTACTCATTTCTACACCTAACTCCACACAACTCTGTTCAATTATTACTTAACTGCATGTAACTATGTTTAATTAATGTGAACCGCATGTAACGATGCACGTAACTATATTTAATTTATGTAAATCTGTTCAAACAACTCTTAACTGCATGTAATCCATGTTTAACTAATGTGAACCGCCTAGAACTCACTGGGTATGGCGGTATACAAGAATAAAGTTATTATTATTATTATTATTAGTTTGAGGCACGGGTTTTAGAGCGCCACTGAAGTTTTAAGCTATAATTTGCTTATTAGTAACCTTCTTTGAGGCACGGGTTTTAGAGCGCTGCTGAATTTTTGAGCTATAATTTGCTTATTAGTAACCTAGTTTGAGGCATGGGTTTTAGAGCGCCGCTTAAGTTTTGAGGTATAATTTGCTTATTAGTAACATAATTTTAGGCACGGGTTTTAGAGAGCAGCTGAGTTTTTGAGCTATAAATTCGCTAATTAGTAACCTAGACTGAGGCACGGGTTTTAGAGCGCCGCTGAAGTTTTGACCTATAATTTGCTTATTAGTATCCTAATTTAAGGCACGGGTTTTAGAGAGCAGCTGAAGTTTTAACCTATAATTTTCTTATTAGTAACCTAGTTTGAGGCACGGGTTTTAGAGCGGAGTTGAACTTTTGAGCTATACACTTCCTTATTAGTAACCTAGTTTGAGGTGCGGGTTTTAGAGCGCAGCTGAAGTTTTGAGCTATACACTTCCTTATTAGTAACCTAGTTTGAGGCACGAGTTTTAAAGCGCAGCTGAAGTTTTGAGCTATAATTTGCTTATTAGTAACCTAGTTTGAGGCACAGGTTTTAGAGCACGGCTGAAGTTTTTAGCGAATTTGCTTATTAGTAACCTAGTTTGAAGCGCGGGTTTTGGAGCGCAGCTCAAGTTTTGAGCTATAAACCTGTTTATTGGAAACCTAGTTTCAGGCACGGGTTTTAGAGCGCAGCTGAGTTTTGAGCTATACACTTCCTTATTAGTAACCTAGTTTGAGGCATGGGTTTTAGAGCACAGTTGAAGTTTTGAGCTATAATTTGCTTATTAGTAACCTAGTTTGAGGCACTGTTTTTAGAGCGCTGCTGAAGTTTTGAGAGATAAATCTGCTTATTAGTAACCTAGTTTGAGGCACTGTTTTTAGAACGCTGCTGAAGTTTTGAGAGATAAATCTGCTTATTAGTAACCTAGTTTGAGGTACTGTTTTTAGAACGCTGCTGAAGTTTTGAGAGATAAATCTGCATATTAGTAACCTAGTTTGAGGAATAGGTTTTAGAGCGCAGCTGAATTTTTGAGCTAGAAAGCTGCTTATTAGTAATCTAGTTTTGAGTTATAAACATGCTTATTAGAAACTTACTTTGAGGCACGGGTTTTAGAGCGCAGCTGACGTTTGAGCTATAATTTGCTTATTAGTAACCTTCCTTGAGGCACAGATTTTAAAGCGCCGCTGAAGTTTTGAGCTATACACTTCCTTATTAGTAACCTAGTTTGAGGCACAAGTTTTAGAGCGCAACTGAAGTTTTGAGCTATAATTTGCTTATTAGTAACTTAGTTTGAGGCACGGGTTTTAGAGCGCAGCTGAGGTTTTGAGCTATAATTTTCTTATTAGTAACCTAGTTTGAGGCTCAAGTTTTAGAGCACAGCTAAAGTTTTGAGCTTTACCTTCGCCTTCCAAGCTGCCAAGCTAAACCAATTGCTAACCCAAATGGCCCTCAAGGCCCCCAACTACCTCGGCTTCAGAAAAATGCTGAAAACCCACCTCTTCCAAGACCAGGATCCTTAATACCCCTTCCTAACTAAATAAACCTCCCCCCTCCCCTCCTCCCCCTCCTCCCTGGCAACTCTGATGAAGTTGGTCTTGAACCGCTGTTATTCTGTTTAATCGATGTGAACCATTTGTAACTCTATTTAATTGATGTGAACCGCCTGGAACTCTTCGGGGTATGGCGGTATACAAAAATAAAGTTATTATTATTATTATTAGTAGTAGTAGTAGTAGTAGTAACCTAGTATGAGGCACGGGTTTTTAGAGCACAGCTGAAATTTTGAGCTATAATTTTCTTATTAGTAACTTAGTTTGAGGCACGAGTTTTATAGCGCCGCTGAGGTTTTGAGCTATAATTTGCTTATTAGTAACCTTCCTTGAGGCACGGGCTTTAGAGCGCCGTTGAATTTTTGAGCTATAATTTGCTTATTACTAACCTAGTTTGAGGCATGGGTTTTAAAGCGCCGTTGAATTTTTGAGCTATAATTTGCTTATTAGTAACCTAGTTTGAGGCACGAATTTTAGAGCGCAGCTGAAGTTTTGAGCTATAATTTTCTTATTAGTAACATAGTTTGATGCACGGGTTTTAGAACGCAGCTGAAGTTTTGAGCTATACAGTTCCTTAGTATCCTAGTTTGAAGCACGGATTTGAGCGCAGCTGAGTTTTTGAGCTATAATTTGCTTATTAGGAAACTAGTTTGAGGCACGGATTTTAGAGACCAGTTAAAGTTTTGAGCTTTTATTTGATTAGTAACATAGATTGAGGTACGGATTTTAGTGCGCAGCTGAACTTTTGAGCTATAATTTGCTTATTAGTAACCTTCTTTGAGGCACGGGTTTTAGAGCGCCGCTGAATTTTTGAGTTATAATTTGCTTATTAGTAACCTAGTTTGAGGCACGGGTTTTGGAGCGCAGCTGAAGTTTTGAGCTATACACTTCCTTATTAGTAACCTAGTTTGAGGCACTAGTTTTAGAGCGTAGCTGAAGTTTTGAGCTATTTGCTTATTAGTAACATAGATTGTGGTACGGGTTTTAGAGCCCAGTTGAAGTTTTGAGATATACATTTCCTTATTAGTAACCTAGTTTGAGGCACGGGCTTTAGAGCGCAGCTGAAGTTTTGAGCTATTTGCTTATTAGTAACATAGATTGTGGTACGGGTTTTAGAGCCCAGTTGAAGTTTTGAGATATACATTTCCTTATTAGTAACCTAGTTTGAGGCACGGGCTTTAGAGCGCAGCTGAAGTTTTAAGCTATACACTTTTTTATTAGTAACCTAGTTTAAGGCACTGGTTTTAGAGCGCAACTGACGTTTAGAGCTATATATTTCTTATTAGTAACCTAGTTTGAGACTCGAGTTTTAGAGCGCAGCTGAAGTTTTGAGCTATAATTTGCTTATTAGTAACCTAGTTAGAGGCACGGGTTTTAAAGAGCAGCTGAGTTTTTGAGCTATAAATCTGCTTATTTGTAACCTAGTTTGAGGCACGGGTTTTAGAGCGCAGCTGAAGTTTTGAGCTATATATTTCTTATTAGTAACCTAGTATGAGACACGAGTTTTAGAACGCAGCTGAAGTTTTGAGCTATAATTTGCTTATTAGTAACCTAGTTTGAGGCACGGATATTAGAGCGCAGCTGAAGTATTGAGCTATAATTTGCTTATTAGTAACCTAGTTTGAGGCACGGATATTAGAGCACAGCTGAAGTTTTGAGCTATAATTTGCTTATTAGTAACCTAGATTGAGGCACGGATATTAGAGCGCAGCTGAAGTATTGAGCTATAATTTGCTTATTAGTAACCTTCCTTGAGGCACAGATTTTAAAGCGCCGCTGAAGTTTTGAGCTATACACTTCCTTATTAGTAACCTAGTTTGAAGCACAGGTTTTAGAGCGCAGAGGAAGTTTTGAGCTAATTTGCTTATTAGTAACCTAGTTTGAAGCACAGGTTTTAGAGCGCAGAGGAAGTTTTGAGCTAATTTGCTTATTAGTAACCTAGTTTGAGGCACAAGTTTTAGAGCGCAGCTGAAGTTGTGAGAGATAAATCTGCTTATTAGTAACCTAGTTTGAGGCACTGTTTTTAGAGCGCTGCTGAAGGTTTCAGAGATAAATCTGCTTATTAGTAACCTAGTTTGAGGCACTGTTTTTAGAGCGCTGCTGAAGGTTTGAGAGATAAATCTGCTTATTAGTAACCTAGTTTGAGGCACTGTTTTTAGAACGCTGCTGAAGGTTTGAGAGATAAATCTGCTTATTAGTAACCTAGTTTGAGGCACTGTTTTTAGAGCGCTGCTGAAGGTTTGAGAGATAAATCTGCTTATTAGTAACCTAGTTTGAGACACTGTTTTTACAACGCTGCTGAAGTTTTGAGAGATAAATCTGCATATTAGTAACCTAGTTTGAGGAATGAGTTTTAGAGCGCAGCTGAATTTTTGAGCTAGAAAGCTGCTTATTAGTAACCTAGTTTTGAGTTATAAACGTGATTATAAGCTTACTTTGAGGCACGGGTTTTAGAGAGTAGCTGAAGTTTGAGCTATAATTTGCTTATTAGTAACCTTCCTTGAGGCACGGATTTTAGAGCGCAATTGAATTCTTGAGCTATAATTTGCTTATTAGTAATTTAGCTTGAGGCACGGGTTTTAGAGCGCAGCTGAGGTTTTGAGCTATAATTTTCTTATTAGTAACCTAGTTTGAGGCACAAGTTTTAGAGCACAGCTAAAGTATTGAGCTATACACTTCCTTATTAGTAACCTAGTATGAGGCACGAGTTTTAGAGCGCAGCTGAAGTTTTGAGCCATACACTACCTTATTAGTAACCTAGTTTGTGGCAAGGGTTTTAAAGCACCGCTGAAGTTTTGAGCTATAATTTGCTTATTAGTAACCTTGTTTGAGGCACGGATTTTACAGCGCAGCTGAATTTTTGAGCTATACAGTTCCTTAGTAACCTACTTTGAGGCGCGGGTTTTAGAGCACAGCTGAAGTTTTCAGCTATAATTTGCTTAGTTACAGGCACGGGTGTTGGAGCGCAGCTGAAGTTTGAAATATAATTTGCTTATTAGTAACCTTCTTTGAGGAACGGGTTTTAGAGCGCCGCTAAATTTTTGAGCTATTATTTGCTTATTAGTAACATAGATTGAGGTAAGGGTTTTAGAGCGCAGCTGAAGTTTTGTGCTATATACTTCCTTATTAGTAACTTAGTTTGAGGCACGAGTTATAGAGCGCAGATGAAGTTTTTGAGCTATAATTTGCTTATTAGTAACCTAGGTTGAGGCACAGGTTTTGGAGCGCAGCTAAATTTTTGAGCTATAAATCTGCTTATTAGTAACTTAGTTTGAGGCACAGATTTTAGAGTGCAACTAAAGTTCTGACCTATACACTTCCTTATTAGTAACCTAGTTGGAGGCACGAGTTTTAGAACGCAGCTGAAGTTTTGAGCTATAATTTGCTTATTATTAACCTAGTTTGAGGTACGGATATTAGAGCGCACCTGAAGTATTGAGCTATAATTTGCATATTAGGAACCTAGTTTGAGGCACGGATTTTAGAGCCCAGCTGAAGTTTTGAGCTTTTATTTGCTTATTACTAACATAGATTGAGGTACGGACTTTAGAGCGCAGCTGAACTTTTGAGCTATAATTTGCTTATTAGTAACCTTCTTTGAGGCACGGGTTTTAGAGCGCAGCTGAATTTTAGAGCTATAATTTGCTTATTAGTAACCTAGTGTGAGGCACGGGTTTAAAAGCGCAGCTGAAATTTTAAGCTATAATTTTCCTATTAGTAATTTAGTTTGATGCACGGGTTTTAGAGGGAAGCTGAAGTTTTGTGCTATACACTTCCTTATTAGTAACATAGTTTGAGGCACGGGTTTTAAAGCGCAGCTGAAGTATTGAGTTATACACTTCCTTAGTAGTATCCTAGTTTGAGACACAGGTTTTAGAGCGCAGCTGAAATTTTGAGCTATAATTTTCTTATTAGTAACCTAGTTTGAGGCACGAGTTTTAGAGCGCAGCTGAAGTTTTGAGCTATAATTTGCTTATTAGTAACCTTCTTTGAGGCACGGGTTTTAGAGAGCAGCTGAAGTTCTGACCTATACACTTCCTTATTAGTAACCTAGTTTGAGGCACGAGTTTTAAAACGCAGCTGAAGTTTTGAGCTATAATTTGCTTATTAGTAACCTAGTTTGAGGCACAGGTTTTGGAGCGCAGCTGAAGTTTGAAATATAATTTGCTTATTAGTAACCTTCTTTGAGGAACGGGTTTTAGAGCGCCGCTAAATTTTTGAGCTATTATTTGCTTATTAGTAACATAGATTGAGGTAAGGGTTTTAGAGCGCAGCTGAAGTTCTGAGCTATATACTTCCTTATTAGTAACCTAGTTTGAGGCACGAGTTATTGAGCGCAGCTGAAGTTTTGAGCTATATACTTCCTTATTAGTAACTTAGTTTGAGGCACGAGTTATAGAGCGCAGCTGAAGTATTAAGTTATACACTTCCTTAGTAGTATCCTAGTTTGAGACACAGGTTTTAGAGCGCAGCTGAATTTTTGAGCTATACACTTTTTTATTAGTAACCTAGTTTAAGGCACTGGTATTAGAGCGCAGCTGAAGTTTTGAGCTATACACTTCCTTATTAGTAACCTAGTTTGAGGCACGAGTTTTAAGGCGCAGCTGAAGTTTTTAGCTATACACTTCCTTATTAGTAACCTAGTTTGAGGCACGGGTTTTTGAGCGTAGCTAAAGTTTTGAGCTATAATTTGCTGATTAGTAACCTAGTTTGAGGCTCGGGTTTTAGAGCGCAGCTAAAGTTTTGAGCTATAATTTTCTTATTAGTATCCTAGTTTGAGGCATGAGTTTTAATGCGAAGTTGAATTTTTGAGATATACTCTTCCTTATTGGTAACCTAGTTTGAGGCACGGGTTTTAGAGCACAACTGAAGTTTTGAGATATACACTTCCTTATTAGTAACCTAGTTTGAGGCAAGGGTTTAGAGCGCAGCTGAAGTTTTGAGCTATACACTTCCTTATTAGTAACCAAGTTTGAGGCACGGGTTTTAGAGCGCAGCTGAAGTTTTGAGCTATAATTTTCTTATTAGTAACCTAGTTTGAGGCACGAGTTTTAGTGCGCAGCTGAAGTTTTGAGATATACCCTTCCTTATTAGTAACCTAGTTTGAGGCAAGGGTTTTAGAGGGCAGCTAAAGTTTTGAGCTATAATTTGCTGATTAGTAACCTAGTTTGAGGCATGGGTTTTAGAGCGCAGCTAAAGTTTTTAGCTATAATTTGCTTATTAGTAACCTAGTTTGAGGCAAGTGTTTTAAAGCGCAGCTGAAGTTTTGAGCTATAATTTTCTTATTAGTAACCTAGTTTGAAGCACCGGTTTTAGAGCGCAGCTGAAGTTTTGAACTATAATTTTCTTATTAGTAACCTAGTTTGAGTCATGAGTTTTAGTGCGAAGTTGAATTTTTGAGATATAACCTTCCTTATTGGTAACCTAGTTTGAGGCACGTGTTTTAGAGCGCAGCTGAAGTTTTGAGCTATAATTTGCTTATTAGTAACCTAGTTTGAGGCACGGGTTTTAGAGCGCAGCTGAAGTTTTGAGCTATACACTACCTTATTAGTAACCTAGTTTGAGGCACGGGCTTTAGAACGCAGCTGAATTTTTGAGCTATACACTTTTTTATTAGTAACCTAGTTTAAGGCACTGGTTTTAGAGCGCAGCTGACGTTTAGAGCTATATATTTCTTATTAGTAACCTAGTTTGAGGCTCGTGTTTTAGAGCGCAGCTGAAGTTTTGAGCTATAATTTGCTTATTAGTATCCTAGTTTGAGACACGGGTTTTAGAGCGCAGCTGAAGTTTTGAGCTATATATTTCTTATTAGTAACTTAGTATGAGACACAAGTTTTAGAATGCAGCTGAAGTTTTGAACTATAATTTTCTTATTTGTAACCTAATTTCAGGCACTGGTTTTAGAACACAGCTGAAGTTTTGAGCTATACACTTCCTTATTAGTAACCTAGATGGAGGCACAGATTTTAGAGCGCAGCTGAATTTTTGAGCTAAAAATCTGCTTATTAGTAACCTAATTTAAGGCACGGGTTTTAGAGAGCAGCTGAGTTTATGAGCTTTAATTGTCTTATTATTAACGTAATTTGAGGTACTAGTTTTAGAGCACAGCTAAAGTTTTGTGCTATACACTTCCATATTAGTAAGTTAGTTTGAGGCACCGGATTTAGATCGCAGGTGAAGTTTTGAGCTATAAATCTGCTAATTAGTAACCTAGTTTGAGGCACAGGATTTAGAGAGCAGCTAAAGTTTTGAGCTATAATTTGCTTATTAGTAACCTATTTTGAGGCACAGGTTTTAGAGCACGGCTGAAGTTTTGAGGTATAATTTGCTTATTAGTAACCTTGTTTGAGGCACGGGTTTTGGAGCGCAGCTGAAGTTTTGAGCTATAATTTTCTTATTATTAACATAGTTTGAGGCACGGGTTTTAGAGCGCCGCTGAAGATTTGAGCTATAATTTGCTTATTAGTAACCTTCTTTGAGGCACGGGTTTTAGAGAGCAGCTGAAGTTCTGACCTATACACTTCCTTATTAGTAACCTAGTTTGAGGCACGAGTTTTAGAACGCAGCTGAAGTTTTGAGCTATAATTTGCTTATTAGTAACCTAGTTTGAGGCACAGGTTTTGGAGCGCAGCTGAAGTTTGAAATATAATTTGCTTATTAGTAACCTTCTTTGAGGAACGGGTTTTAGAGCGCCGCTAAATTTTTGAGCTATTATTTGCATATTAGTAACATAGATTGAGGTAAGAGTTTTAGAGCGCAGCTGAAGTTCTGAGCTATATACTTCCTTATTAGTAACCTAGTTTGAGGCACGAGTTATTGAGCGCAGCTGAAGTTTTGAGCTATATACTTCCTTATTAGTAACTTAGTTTGAGGCACGAGTTATAGAGCGCAGCTGAAGTATTGAGTTATACACTTCCTTAGTAGTATCCTAGTTTGAGACACAGGTTTTAGAGCGCAGCTGAATTTTTGAGCTATACACTTTTTTATTAGTAACCTAGTTTAAGGCACTGGTATTAGAGCGCAGCTGAAGTTTTGAGCTATACACTTCCTTATTAGTAACCTAGTTTGAGGCACGAGTTTTAAGGCGCAGCTGAAGTTTTTAGCTATAATTTGCTGATTAGTAACCTAGTTTGAGGCTCGGGTTTTAGAGCGCAGC
This sequence comes from Geotrypetes seraphini, assembly GCF_902459505.1. NCBI lineage: Eukaryota > Metazoa > Chordata > Amphibia > Gymnophiona > Dermophiidae > Geotrypetes > Geotrypetes seraphini. Next base: position 65,828,197 of record NC_047091.1, on the reverse strand, counting down.
TAAAGTTTTGAGCTATAATTTTCTTATTAGTATCCTAGTTTGAGGCATGAGTTTTAGTGCGAAGTTGAATTTTTGAGATATACTCTTCCTTATTGGTAACCTAGTTTGAGGCACGGGTTTTAGAGCACAACTGAAGTTTTGAGATATACCCTTCCTTATTAGTAACCTAGTTTGAGGCAAGGGTTTAGAGCGCAGCTGAAGTTTTGAGCTATACACTTCCTTATTAGTAACCAAGTTTGAGGCACGGGTTTTAGAGCGCAGCTGAAGTTTTGAGCTATAATTTTCTTATTAGTAACCTAGTTTGAGGCACGAGTTTTAGTGCGCAGCTGAAGTTTTGAGATATACCCTTCCTTATTAGTAACCTAGTTTGAGGCAAGGGTTTTAGAGCGCAGCTGAAGTTTTGAGCTATACACTTCCTTATTAGTAACCAAGTTTGAGGCACGGGTTTTAGAGGGCAGCTAAAGTTTTGAGCTATAATTTGCTGATTAGTAACCTAGTTTGAGGCATGGGTTTTAGAGCGCAGCTAAAGTTTTTAGCTATAATTTGCTTATTAGTAACCTAGTTTGAGGCAAGTGTTTTAAAGCGCAGCTGAAGTTTTGAGCTATAATTTTCTTATTAGTAACCTAGTTTGAAGCACCGGTTTTAGAGCGCAGCTGAAGTTTTGAGCTATAATTTTCTTATTAGTAACCTAGTTTGAGGCACGGGTATTAGAGCGCAGCTAAAGTTTTGAGTTATAATTTGCTTATTAGTAACCTAGTTTGAGGCACGTGTTTTAGAGCGCAGCTGAAGTTTTGAGCTATAATTTGCTTATTAGTAACCTAGTTTGAGGCACGGGTTTTAGAGCGCAGCTGAAGTTTTGAGCTATACACTACCTTATTAGTAACCTAGTTTGAGGCACGGGCTTTAGAACGCAGCTGAATTTTTGAGGTATACACTTTTTTATTAGTAACCTAGTTTAAGGCACTGGTTTTAGAGCGCAGCTGACGTTTAGAGCTATATATTTCTTATTAGTAACCTAGTTTGAGGCTCGTGTTTTAAAGCGCAGCTGAAGTTTTGAGCTATAATTTGCTTATTAGTATCCTAGTTTGAGACACGGGTTTTAGAGCGCAGCTGAAGTTTTGAGCTATATATTTCTTATTAGTAACTTAGTATGAGACACAAGTTTTAGAATGCAGCTGAAGTTTTGAACTATAATTTTCTTATTTGTAACCTAATTTCAGGCACTAGTTTTAGTACACAGCTGAAGTTTTGAGCTATACACTTCCTTATTAGTAACCTAGTTGGAGGCACAGATTTTAGAGCGCAGCTGAATTTTTGAGCTAAAAATCTGCTTATTAGTAACCTAATTTAAGGCACGGGTTTTAGAGAGCAGCTGAGTTTATGAGCTTTAATTGTCTTATTATTAACGTAATTTGAGGTACTAGTTTTAGAGCACAGCTAAAGTTTTGTGCTATACACTTCCATATTAGTAAGTTAGTTTGAGGCACCGGATTTAGATCGCAGGTGAAGTTTTGAGCTATAAATCTGCTAATTAGTAACCTAGTTTGAGGCACAGGACTTAGAGCGCAGCTAAAGTTTTGAGCTGTAATTTGATTATTAGTAACCTAGTTTGAGGCACGGGTTTTAGACCGCAGCTGAAGTTTTGTGCTATATACTTCCTTTAGTAGTAATCTAGTTTGAGGCACGGGTTTTAGAGCGCAGCTAAAGTTTTGAGCTATAATTTGCTGATTAGTAACCTAGTTTGAGGCACAGGTTTTAGAGCACAGCTAAAGTTTTGAGCTATAATTTGCTTATTAGTAACCTAGTTTGAGGCGCGGGTTTTAGAGCGCAGCTAAAGTTTTCAGCTATAACTTGCTTATTAGTAACCTAGTTTGAGGCACGGGTTTTAGAGCGCAGCTAAAGTTTTCAGCTATAACTTGCTTATTAGTAACCTAGTTTGAGGAACGAGTTTTAGTGCGCAGCTGAAGTTTTGAGCTATACAATTCCTTATTAGTAACCAAGTTTGAGGCACGGGTTTTAGACTGCAGCTGAAGTTTTGTGCTATACACTTCCTTTATTAGTAATCTAGTTTGAGGCACGGGTTTTAGAGCGCAGGTAAAGTATTGAGCTATACATTTCCTTATTAGTAATCTAGTTTGAGGCACGGGTTTTAGAGCGCAGCTGAGGTTTTGTGCTATAATTTGCTGATTAGTAACCTAGTTTGAGGCTCGGGTTTTAGAGCGCAGCTAAAGTTTTGAGCTATAATTTGCTTATTAGTAACCTAGTTTGAGGCAAGGATTTTAGAGCGCAGCTGAAGTTTTGAGCTATATTTTTCTTATTAGTAATCTAGTTTGAGGCACCGGTTTTAGAACGCAGCTAAAGTTTTGAGCTATAATTTTCTTATTAGTAACCTAGTTTGAGGCATGAGTTTTAGTGCGAAGTTGAATTTTTGAGATATACCCTTCCTTATTGGTAACCTAATTTGAGGCACGGGTTTTAGAGCGCAACTGAAGTTTTCAGCTATAACTTGCTTATTAGTAACCTAGTTTGAGGCACGAGTTTTAGAGCGCAGCTGAAGTTTTGAGCTATAATTTTCTTATTAGTAACCTAGTTTGAGGCACGGGTTTTAGAGCGCAGCTGAAGTTTTGAGCTATACACTTCCTTATTAGTAACCAAGTTTGAGGAACGGGTTTTAGAGCGCAGCTAAAGTTTTGAGCTATAATTTGCTGATTAGTAACCTAGTTTGAGGCACGGGTTTTAGAGCGCAGCTAAAGTTTTGAGCTATAATTTGCTTATTAGTAACCTAGTTTGAGGCAAGGGTTTTAAAGCGCAGCTGAAGTTTTGAGCTTTAATTTTCTTATTAGTAACCTAGTTTGAGGCACCGGTTTTAGAGCGCAGCTAAAGTTTTGAGCTATATATTTCTTATTAGTAACCTAGTATGAGACACGAGTTTTAGAACGCAGCTGAAGTTTTGAACTATAATTTTCTTATTAGTAACCTAGTTTGAGGCACCGGTTTTAGAGCGCAGCTAAAGTTTTGAGCTATATATTTCTTATTAGTAACCTAGTATGAGCCACGAGTTTTAGAACGCAGCTGAAGTTTTGAACTATAATTTTCTTATTAGTAACCTAGTTTGAGGCATTGGTTTTAGAGCGCAGCTAAAGTTTTGAGCTATATATTTCTTATTAGTAACCTAGTATGAGACACGAGTTTTAGAACGCAGCTGAAGTTTTGAACTATAATTTGCTTATTAGTAACCTTCTTTGAAGCACGGGTTTTAAAGCGCTGGTGAGGTTTTCAGGTATAAGTTGCTTATTAGTAACCTAGTTTGAGGCACGGGTTTTAGAGCGCAGCTGAGGTTTTGAGCTATAATTTTCTTATTATTAACATAGATTGAGATACGGACTTTAGAGCGCAGCTGAACTTTTGAGCTATAATTTGCTTATTAGTAACCTTCTTTGAGGCACAGGTTTTAGAGCTCCGCTGAATTTTTGAGCTATAATTTGCTTATTAGTAACCTAGTTTGAATGCATGGGTTTTGGAGCGCAGCTGAAGTTTTGAGCTATAATTTCCTTATTAGTAACCTAGTTTGAGGCACTGTTTTTAGAGCGCTGCTGAAGTTTTGAGAGATAAATCTGCTTATTAGTATCCTAGTTTGAGGCACAGTTTTTAGAACGCTGCTGAAGTTTTGAGAGATAAATCTGCTTATTAGAACCTAGTTTGAGGTACTGTTTTTAGAATGCTGCTGAAGTTTTGAGAGATAAATCTGCATATTAGTAACCTAGTTTGAGGAATGGGTTTAAGACCGCAGCTGAAGTTTTGTGCTATAATTTTCTTATTAGTAACCTAGTTTGAGGCACGAGTTTTAGTGCGCAGCTGAAGTTTTGAGATATACCTTTCCTTATTAGTAACCTAGTTTGAGGCAAGGGTTTTAGAGCGCAACTGAAGTTCTGACCTATACACTTCCTTATTAGTAACCTAGTTTGAGGCACGAGTTTTAGAACGCAGCTGAAGTTTTGAGCTATAATTTGCTTATTAGTAACCTAGTTTGAGGCACAGGTTTTGGAGCGCAGCTGAAGTTTGAAATATAATTTGCTTATTAGTAACCTTCTTTGAGGAACGGGTTTTAGAGCGCCGCTAAATTTTTGAGCTATTATTTGCTTATTAGTAACATAGATTGAGGTAAGGGTTTTAGAGCGCAGCTGAAGTTCTGAGCTATATACTTCCTTATTAGTAACCTAGTTTGAGGCACGAGTTATTGAGCGCAGCTGAAGTTTTGAGCTATATACTTCCTTATTAGTAACTTAGTTTGAGGCACGAGTTATAGAGCGCAGCTGAAGTTTTTGAGCTATAATTTGCTTATTAGTAACCTAGGTAGAGGCACAGGTTTTGGAGCGCAGCTAAATTTTTGAACTATACAGTTCCTTAGTATCCTAGTTTGAGGCATGGGTTTTAGAGCGCAGCTGAAGTATTGAGCTATAATTTGCTTATTATTAACCTAGTTTGAGGTACGGATATTAGAGCGCAGCTGAAGTATTGAGCTATAATTTGCTTATTAGTAACTTAGTTTGAGCCACGGATTTGAGCACAGCTGAGTTTTTGAGCTATAATTTGTTTATTTGGAACCTAGTTTGAGGCACGGATTTTAGAGCCCAGCTGAAGTTTTGAGCTTTTATTTGCTTATTAGTAACATAGATTGTGTTACGGGTTTTAGAGCGCAGTTGAAGTTTTGAGCTATACACTTCCTTAGTAGTAACCTAGTTTGAGGCACAGGTTTTAGAGGGCAGCTGAAGTTTTGTGCTATACACTTCCTTATTAGTAACCTAGTTTGAGGCACGGGTTTTAAAGCGCAGCTGAGTTTATGAGCTTTAATTTTCTTATTATTAACGTAATTTGAGGTACTAGTTTTAGAGCACAGCTAAAGTTTTGTGCTATACACTTCCATATTAGTAAGTTAGTTTGAGGCACCGGATTTAGATCGCAGGTGAAGTTTTGAGCTATAAATCTGCTAATTAGTAACCTAGTTTGAGGCACAGAACTTAGAGCGCAGCTAAAGTTTTGAGCTGTAAATTGATTATTAGTAACCTAGTTTGAGGCACGGGTTTTAGACCGCAGCTGAAGTTTTGTGCTATATACTTCCTTTAGTAGTAATCTAGTTTGAGGCACGGGTTTTAGAGCGCAGCTAAAGTTTTGAGCTATAATTTGCTGATTAGTAACCTAGTTTGAGGCACAGGTTTTAGAGCACAGCTAAAGTTTTGAGCTATAATTTGCTTATTAGTAACCTAGTTTGAGGCACGGGTTTTAGAGCGCAGCTAAAGTTTTCAGCTATAACTTGATTATTAGTAACCTAGTTTGAGGCACGGGTTTTAGAGCGCAGCTAACTTTTTCAGCTATAACTTGCTTATTAGTAACCTAGTTTGAGGCACGAGTTTTATTGCGCAGCTGAAGTTATGAGATATACACTTCCTTATTAGTAACCTAGTTTGAAGTAAGGGTTTTAGAGCGCAGCTGAAGTTTTGAGCTATACACTTCCTTATTAGTAACCTAGTTTGAGGCACGGGTTTTAGAGCGCAGGTAAAGTATTGAGCTATACATTTCCTTATTAGTAATCTAGTTTGAGGCACGGGTTTTAGAGCGCAGCTGAGGTTTTGAGCTATAATTTGCTGATTAGTAACCTAGTTTGAGGCACGGGTTTTAGAGCGCAGCTAAAGTTTTGAGCTATAATTTGCTGATTAATAACCTAGTTTGAGGCACGGGTTTTAGAGCGCAGCTAAAGTTTTGAGCTATAATTTGCTTATTAGTAACCTAGTTTGAGGCAAGGGTTTTAAAGCTCAGCTGAAGTTTTGAGCTTTAATTTTCTTATTAGTAACCTAGTTTGAGGCACAGGTTTTAGAGCGCAGCTAAAGTTTTGAGCTATATATTTCTTATTAGTAACCTAGTATGAGACACGAGTTTTAGAACGCAGCTGAAGTT